>NC_059364.1:14620000-15220000 GCF_019703515.2 Myxocyprinus asiaticus | reverse complement strand
GATTTTGAGTGTTTAAAGCCTATTGTCTCAATTGACAAAGAGCAGGATTAGAAAGCAACACTGGTGACTGTTTGAGCCCTTTTACTCAGTGCCAGTAAGTTCAGCTCCCCTGATCCAGGGTTTAATCCCTCTTCTCCAGGGCTGGCAGGCTTGCTGGGATGGAGCTAGGCTCCTACAGTTTCTCCACAGAGAAAAAAAAATGTGTCATCATTAGCTTTGCATCATCCCTCCTCCCTCTGCTATAAAGTTATTCAGGCCTGGACTGCTCTTTTCCAGGGCAACCACCGTTTCCACAGGCATTAGCCTCCATAGCCGCTGGGCCACGTCCTAATATCTCCTTTTTAGGAAAAGCTCTAATCCTCATCTGAAAAGAAGCAGAGGTTGGATTTGCAGATGGGGCTGCATACCCTGGTGTGCCTAGAAGCGTGTGTGGAGCAGTAAGAACTTCCCAAACTAATATATATGCTCAAGATTTGGAGCTTGGCTGAAATGGACTCCATACATTTTTTTCTTAATCTGGTCTAGTGAGAAATGATGTCAACAGAACTCTGTAGATAAATTTACCCAAATCGTACATCAGAATCATCCAACTTTAGGTGAAGGCCACTTTAATTTGGAAACTGCACGACTTGTAGAGTCACTAAACAAGGTTATTAGTCAAACTGCATTCAAATAGAATTAATTTGCTTGACCAATCGTTTTCACTGCAACACGGACCATTGGCATCTGTTGCTGTAGATCTACAGACACTCAATCACAGTTTCCAAGCGTTTCTCTTTTCTCTACTGTTCTTTAGAATCTGCTTGCTGGTTACATGTCTTAAACCCTCAGGCCAGAAGTGTAGATGAAATACTGATGGGGACTGGCACCTTGTCCCTGTAGAGTTAGACTCCATCTTTCAGTCAGAGAAGATTAGGTGCATTTCTGCATTTGAGGGAGAAGGCCTTTGATGAAGCCAGATATGTGGACAGAAGCATCAGTTAGATTCCACCTGGCTAGCACTGCTTAAGCACCGACTTAGTAATGAACTATTTCATCTGTTACTTCTGCCTCATTACCTTGTGGCAATAAAAGAGAGATCTCTTTAAAATTTATTTTGAGGTAGTCAAATATTGCAAATATTGTGCAGTTGGCAACGACTATATTCTAAAATATATTTTCAAAATACATTGATATGCACAGGACCTCGACATGTTGCTACCGAATGTTTCAGTACACTGACTGTGTCCATTTCACCCTGACTGATTTCAGCTGAAGAACTTTCAACCTAAAATCCAATTTTCCAATTTTTATCATAATTTTTCAGACTTTAAAAAGGAATAGCAGGTGACATGTAGCAACACTGAACAGTTATGGCTGAGACATGCTTTAAACAAGACCAGCAGTGCTCTACAGCTAAGCTATCGTGCCTTATTAGATTTCAGAGGGGTGCATACTATAGATGTTTTCTCTGGGCTATTTGGGCAGCAGCCAAGCAAAATGTCCTTCTTGAACATAAATTGTCAGTTTAATCCACCAGCTCTTCTTGCGGACAGCCATTTTGCTCTTTCGCTAAAGAGCTTACGAGCTGCTCTCATTGCTTTACAATAAGCTAGCTTCATTATCTAACCCTTTTGCCAAGCAAAGTGGAATTGTAGCAAAGTCTTACTACTAAATCTCTTGGAGTTAAGAACTACACATTAGAATTGAATTTACTCTAAAGCCAGGTCCATATAAGCTAATCTTTGATTATTCCATCCATGTTGATGCACAGTATACAACACTTACAAAACGTCATGGGCCTGTTTAAAGGGTCTCGGCTCATTCCACGATATGAGCTCTGATATTGACTAAACTTTCACCAGAAGCATTCATCACAAGTATTGCTATGGTCATCGCTTTTACCGTCAATTTAGCTCAGTACCTAGCCTTTCAATTGTGGCGATCTCAAGCTGCAAGCACACTTTTTGTTTCTGAAAGGAATGGCACATTGCCTGGAGTGACTGAAAGGAGGCTGTTTATGTAACAGCCATTTGGGAGATAAGAAAGCAAAGCATGTAGGTGGTGTTGCGGTGTACCCTTCTGAGTCAGACAAAAATGCTTTTCATATTAACCATTTATAGTTTGTCATGCCATATCAGCCTGCATCGCCATATCATGGGAATGACATAACATGTCTCCTTGGCACTTTGTATATATATTTAGCAGCCATTTCTCACTCCCTAATTCTCTGACATGAAATTCCATGCATATGGGAAGGTTTCCAGTACATGAAATGGTTAGTTTTCAGTTTTTGTTTTCAGTCATTGTTCACTTTCATTGTATAGAAAAAATGAAAGTCTTATCACCTCCTTTTGTCTATGATAACAGAATTTTCATTTTTGGATCAACCTATCCTAAAATATTTCATCCATATACAAGAGTGGGGTTGGCATTCAATGCTATAATTTTAGACCAGTATGGCCATTTTTCTTGTAACGGTTTGTATCAGGGAAGATGGTCTTGGAGCTGCATACAAATGTAGCTTTTATTCTGAGTATTTAGATAGCCAGATAAGAGGAAGAAAAACGTAGAGAGGTCATGTGACCTTCAAATACTGTATGCAAATTAGAGATGCAATGCAAATAAAAGTGAGAAAGAAAAATATGAGCTTTTTCTTCTGTGTTGGCTCTGTATTCTCTCACAGATATATTTAACCTGCAGTCTATTATCTTGTGTTGCATGCATTGTATGCAACACAATTCAATGGAGAGTAGACATGTCAGTTTGAATGAAAACCTTCATTTTTACTTTAGTTTTGCCTTTTTTATTTTTTCCCTTGAAAATACATTAGCACTGTTAAAATGGCTATATGAAGAGGCGTTTGACAAAGCTAATATTACAGTGAGATTCTGTTCTGTTGCAGACAAATCCCTCTCTTATTAATTACAGAGTAGCCGGCTTTTGTTTGTCCCACTCAAAAACGTAAGATTTTCATGTTTTTGTTCTTTCTTATGTCTATTTTTAGGTGATATTAGCTCTATGCGTTTTTTTGTTTTTTTTTTTGGCTCTTAAAATCTACTGTTAATGTAGAGGATTAGATCTGAAATGTGCAATTTGGTCAAGCTAATGTTGCCACGTTGGGTCATTCAAAAAAAGCAAACAAATGTTTTGATAGCAGCACCGAGCCACAATGCTACACTTTTAGGTGAAATCAACCTACAAATGCCTTATTTATAGTTGACTCTGCATATTAAGCTGGGATATCTAATACATTTAAATATTTTAGATTACCACAGTGAATGATTTGATTTTTGTTTATTATTTTGTGACATTTTATGTTCCCTTGTCTCTTCTTCATTTCTGTCCTGTTCCACATACAGTGCTTTGTTTCTTCACTGTATTATGATCTCGACATACACAGTCAAGCAACCAGTTCCTTTGTAAAAAGCCCTTTTATTTATATTAGAACACGTTCCCTGAATGGATGTGCAAGCCTGTTGGAACTATTTGACACTGTTAGAGCATCTGTCAGTTGCTTAAAGAGATGACGTGGGAAAAAATTCCCTCTGATTTGAAATTATTTATGGAAGTTTGTTCATGATAAATGTATATTTATAATTATATTTTGTTCCTGTTCTGTCTCATAACTGATGTCATTTTATACAGGAAATTTAGAGGACATTGTTTGGTGCAACAACTGCCATGTTTTGGGTGACTGTTCCATGGAAAAGGCAAAGGGATATTTATTACCCCTAAATGATTTCACCATTGAACATCAAATTTAGCTGTCAATTTATTCATTAAGCATTAATTGACTGATTAATAAGAAATAGTGCTGGAGTTAATTTAGCAGTAAGGTGTTTTAACTCCGTAATCATTGCGAATAGTATTATACATTATGGTATTATGTACATTCATAAATAGCAGAGCTTTTAAAGCATGGAAGTGTCCATTTAAAGTCTCATTAAAGAATATTAAATAGTGCTAGATACTATGCTTTCACAGAGTTAAATACAGGCTCACTGAAAACCCTAATAAGTTCATTGCACTCATTTGATTGAGTAAACTCGTTCCCTCAATTCCATTGAGTAATGGGGTCTCCCAAAACTTGAGTATTTAAGTTCAGTTAACTTGGTTTTCAAGTAGAGTGAACTTAACTATTTAAGTTGAGTTAACTACATGCAAGTAGACTTAATACTGTTGTTTCTACTGTTGTACATTTTAATTGAATTAATTCAGTTTTAGATCAAACAACAGCACAGCTCAAATAAAGATGATAACTGATTCTAGGTCAGTCATTAAATAATTCTTTACAGAAATGCATATATGCACTTCAGCTGCACATGCACAAAGAGAACTGAGATAGTGTGACCAGGGTCCAACTTGACCAAAGAGACACAGATCACCCTAATGGTGACATTACACCAAAAATCTATTTGCAACAAAGCATAAATAATACAACAAACGTGCTAAATCATCTATGAATCCTTAATAACAATTATTTAAATTTCCCAATCTGTTCCCTATGACCAAGGAAACATAATTCAAATAGCAAGGGATTGTGGGTATGTGGGTATTTTGTATTCAATAGTTTGAGTTATTAACACTTCAAATCTTAAGTCTATGGATTTTTAAGACAAATACATTCAATGAACTTAAATATTTGAGTTATGAGTCCAAAACTTGACATTTCAAGTAATAATTAAGACAGCTTGATTTATACAGTAATGACAGCTTTAGGGTTTACAGTGCTGCATTTTCAGCTGCCATAGCAACGTTTTTCCTTTAACAAAAATTGACTGCTCTTTTACTGTGGGAAATCAAGGTTTGATTTGATAACAAATCATATCTGTTATAATATGCCATCTTCCAGACATCTCACATAAAGATACTGAAAACAAATGAAAGACAAACAGAGAAAGCTCACATGATGATGATGCTAATAATATCAATACTATTATTATTATTAATAATAATATTACAGTATATAATTCTAAAAATAATAAATATTAATGCACAATAATAATAATAATGAATTTAATTGTTATAAAACTTTTCATACATCTAATGCAGCTCAAAGTGCTTCTAAGATCAGAGGCCTGTTGCACAAAGCCAGTTTCAGTGGCTACTCGGGTAAGTTTGAAAATCAAGAAGCGAGTCAGTTTATACCGCCATAGAAACTTATGCTACAAGGCTAACCGGCTCTGGTGCAGGTTTTTATTCTGGGCAACAGATCACAAACACATACAAGTTCAGTCAGCTGTGAGTAAAGTGACATCTCTGATGCAATAAAGTCACTCCACCTGTATCTCTCGCACCAAATTAAAGCGCACTTCAAATGGAAATGTATATGCTTAATGAATTTAGATTGATATATTAAGCTTTAATATATTAGGCATATATATTAAGATATTATAAGATGATTTATGTAAGGTCAGGGAACCTTGTATCTTTTGAGCAGCACATTAAAAATGTATCATGCTATGAACCATAATACATACAAAAATAATAATGCATTATGATGTAAAAAAAATAAATAAATACCATTTGCAGAGGTAAGGTGATTTTCACACTTTAAAGACATTAAGTCTTTCCACCTGAACAAATATGCTGATTAAAATTATGTTGTAGGCTGTCACAAAGTGACGGCATGCGGTTCATTAAATATAAAAGCTTTTACATTTTAAATATATAGATTTGTATGATTTTAAAATGAATACGCAATAATTTTCTTATTGTGAACATATATAAGCTCAGCAAAAAAAGAAACATTCCTTTTTCAGGACACTTTATTTTAAAGATAATTTTGTAAAAATCCAAATAACTTTACAGATCTTTATTGTAAGGGTTTAAACAATGTGTTCCATGCTTGTTCAATGAACCATAAACAATTAATGAACATGCACCTGTGGAACGGTCGTTAAGACACAAACAGCTTACAGACGGTAGGCAATTAAGGTCACAGTTATAAAAACTTAGGAAACTAAAGAGACCTTTCTACTGACTCTGAAAAACACCAAAAGAAAGATGCCCCTTAGGCATGCTGCATGGAGGCATGAGGACTGCAGATGTGGCCAGTGCGATAAATTGCAATGTCGGTACTGTGAGACGCCTAAGACAGCGCTACTGGGAGACAGGAAGGACAGCTGATCATCCTCACAGTGGCAGACCATGTGTAACAACACCTGCACAGGATCGGTACATCCGAATATCACATCTGCGGGACAGGTACAGGATGGCAACAACAACTGCCCGAGTTACACCAGGAATGCACAATCCCTCCATCAGTGCTCAGAAGGGTATTTCTCTCTTTAACTAAGATGGAGATCAAAGATTACATTAGCACAGTAGGCTGAGAGAGGCTGGACTGAGGGCTTGTAGGCCTGTTTAAAGGCAGGTCCTTACCAGACATCACCGGCAACAACGTCGCCTATGGGCACAAACCCACCTTTGCTGGACCACGGTTTTGTCGCGTTTATCGTCGAAGGAATGAGCGTTACACCGAGGCCTGTACTCTGGAGCGGGATCCATTTGGAGGTGGAGGGTCCGTCATGGTCTGGGGCGGTGTGTCCCAGCATCATCTGACTGAGCTTGTTGTCATTGCAGGCAATCTCAACACTGTGCGTTACAGGGAAGACATCCTCCTCCCTCATGTGGTACCCTTCCTGCAGGCTCATCCAGCATGACAATGCCACCAGCCATACTGCTCGTTCTGTGCGTGATTTCCTGCAAGACAGGAATGTCAGAGTTCTAATGTAAGAGCACAGATCTAAATCCTATTGTGCACGTCTGGGACCTGTTGGATTGGAGGGTGAGGGCTAGGGCCATTCCCCCCAGAAATGTCTGGGAACTTGCAAGTGCCTTGGTGGAAGAGTGGGGTAACATCTCACAGCAATAACTGGCAAATCTGGTGCAGTCCATGAGGAGGAGATGCACTGCAGTACTTAATGCAGCTGGTGGCCACACCAGATACTGACTGTTACTTTTGATTTTGACCTCCCCTTTGTTCTTTGGACACGTTATTCCATTTCTGTTAGTCACATGTCTGTGAAACTTGTTCACTTTATGTCTTAGTTGTTGAAACTTTTTATGTTCATACAAATATTTACACATGTTATGTTATTTAAGAAAATAAAAGCAGTTGAAAGTGAGAGGAGTTTACATTCAATTACACATTACATTTAGTTATTTTTTCCAGCAGTCACCTCAGACTTGTTTCTTATTGCTGTGTTAATGTATTAAATTCTCCATACTTTCATAATGATCTCTTGATCTTCAGCGGAGACGTAAATCACAATAAGCACATTCAGGATCAAACTCTGAGTTGACAGAGAACGTTTATAGTGAGCGTCTTGAGATCTCTGAACCCAAAAATATCTCATTTCAATTGGTAGAACGTTCTAGATCTTTAGTGCATAATGTCTTAAAGCAAATTTTTCTTATCCCCTAGACCTTAAACAAAGTTTCTTGCATTTGCAAGAAACAACGCAAAAGAGGCGTAAACATATTTAATCATTTTACATAAAGATCTCCAGCAAAGCAGATCGTTATCAGTGTAAAGATAGCATGGCATTGAAATTTGAAGCAGACAGGAAGTAGTAACCTGATTGCGGATAATAGAGCGAGATCAGGGTCATCGCTGACTCAACAGTGAGTGGGCTCTGCTCTGCTGTCTTCCCTGTCTGTGCTTGCCAACTACTGCACAGACGCAATTTTACAGTCACTCCAGATGGTCAGGTCTATATGTGTGCTACGGCTACGGCTGTGTGTTGACATGCTCTCTATAAAAACTCCCTGAAAAACAGATGCTCTGCTTAAATGAGACTTCTGACATTAAAAACAGTTTGCCCTTTCAGAAGAAGCCTTTCTCCTCCAGCTGTTCAGAAGGGTATTTCTCTCTTTAACTAAGATGGAGATCATAGATTACATTAGCACAGTAGGCTCCCTTGGCGTGTCGCCGAGGAATGAGAGTGTAAGCGGCCTGTTGTTGAATCAGACCCCATTAAAGCACTCTGTTCTCCTAACTGATTTTACAGGTCGTCTGGCAAACGAGCGTATTTGGGTTAAAGGGTTAGTTCTCCTAAAAATAAAAAAAATTTCATAATTTACTCTCCCTCATTTTGTTCCAAATCCTTTATTCTGTGGAACACAAGAGGAGAAGGTATGAAGAATGTTGACACTGCTCTTTTTTTCTATACAAAGACAGTGAATTGTGACTGATCTCCTTTTGTATTCTATGGGTTTGGAACAACATGAGGTAGCCTTAATTTTTGGGTGAACTGTGCTTTTCAGTTGTCATGTGCTTATGTGTGATGGGATTAAGGTAATGCTGTTTTTGAGGTGTATCTGTATCCTATCGACTGGAATCCAGAGAAGGAAATATTTTTTTAACCTCCCAGAACTAAACTTTCACTTTGTCTAACCTAATTTTATTTTGAAATGGGTGCAAACTGAAAAACGAGATGCAGCGAAAAGATTGAAAGTTATCCAGTCTACCCCTCCTTGATTTTTCTGGAGGTCGCAGTGCTAGCTGTCTAGACTGTTTGATGGTAACATATCCCCGCTGTCTGGCCAGCATTGACATATTATATATTTGCAGGAGACAATCCCCTTATTTATATATGAGTTAAATATGCCTCAGGGACCCCACTGGAGATTGCATATCTGCAACCGGAGTGCCTGCCAAGATTGACAGAGGCCTGTTACTCTGTTCAAACTTGATTAAGTCCAATTGAACAAGGAATGGGTTCCACTCAGGAAGGGGATGGAGGGGAGGACTGGAATTAAAAAAGAGAGCACAGCGATGGCGACATTACATTTCCTTTTAAACAGGCCATGAATGCAGAGAAAACCTGGCTGCAGGGAGAGGCATTTGGTGTTCCTACGGGAACATTTGTCCAGTAGAGTAATAGACTGTGCCTTTTGTTCCTGCCTGGATAAAATAGTGAGGTGACATTTGATCCAGTCACTCAGGGTTCGACATAAACTGCTCCCCTTTCGTGCTGCTCGTCACATCTGTGTCTGCCACCGTCTGACTAAAGGGCTCGCATAACTGTAGAAGCACAGGTGACCACAGGGGGGTCCCTGAATTTAGGTGCCGATCCATTTCACTTAAGCACGAAGGGCTTGGGGAAGTTAATCCAAGACTAGCAGTGGTCTGATCGGGTTTCCAGACGGCCTCTTGCTGAAGTCTAGTTGAAGAGGAAGGCTGCATCTCTGAAAGCTTTCTCGTTTATGCGACAAACCTTTTTAACCAAAGCCTCAAGACATCATGACCCTCTGCGTCGCTTTAACCACAGATCTAATCGAGGGCATGTTTTAATGGGTTGTGCTGTACAGAGACATCAGGCTAAAGGGATAGGCCAATGCTTTAGAAGTCAGCAGCCATGCATTAGGGAAGACCACTGAGTCCTTCCTAAAACCCCTTTCCTCCGTCTGTTCAAATTAATGAAAGAAGTGCACAATAAACCACATCCTTGCATGCCTACTGTGTCCGAAACCTAAGTCAGATGCCTTGCTGCCCAGTCAGTCAATTTCTAAACAGGCAGCATTTTGAATAAATCTAGTTAAAAGGTACTCAAGGTAGGGCTGCACGATATGACAAAAATCGTAAGTGTTGATTACTTCCCTTGATATTATATTTGCGATAATTTTGAATATTAGAATTTACGTTAAAATACTTATTTTGTGTGTAGGCCATATTCTTTATTTAGGCTGCTCATCTGAAACAAGCTGAGATCTGTGTTCAAGAATTACATTATTTGTGGGGGCCTGGGTAGCTCAGTGGTAAAATACGCTGGCTACCACCCCTGGAGTTCACTAGTTCGAATCCGAGGGTGTGCTGAGTGACTCCAGCCAGGTCTCCTAAGCCACCAAATTGGCCCGGTTGCTAGGGAGGGTAGAGTCACATGGGGTAACCTCCTTGTGATCGCTATAATGGGGTTCGTTCTCGGTGGGGTGCGTGGTGAGTTGGGCGTGGTTGCCGTGTTGGATGGCGTGAAGCCTCCACACACGCTATGTCTCCGTGGCAACGCGCTCAACAAGCCGCATGATAAGATGCGCAGGTTGATGGTCTCAGACGCGGAGGCAACTGGGATTCGTCCTCCCCCACCCGGATTGAGGTGAGTCACTGCGCCACCACGAGGACCTAGAGCGCATTGGGAATTGGGCATTCCAAATAAAAAATTTAAAAAAAAAAGAACAACTCTAAGGACTGTCAACAGTTCCTTCAGAAACCCCATCATAAGAGAAAGACTTTGAGAAAGGCTTTGAGGCATTTGAAATATATATTTAAGTTCTTTGAGTACATTAATAGGATATTTGAGGCTCCTTAAAATGGGTGTCTGTAAGAAGCTTACACTGGTGTGGCATCTGAGGAACCCCAAATGGAGCCTCAAGTATCTTTTTAAAGGTGCTGTAAGCAATTTTTATTTTTATGGAATGGTATGCTGAAAATGTTATTTCTCCCTGAAAGATCTATTTTGCCACTGTTGTGTTTGACAGTCTTGAGAAGGTGGCATACTCAACAGAGAGCAGTGTTTGAAAAGAGGGGCCGTGTCTAATTCAATGGCATCTCGTTGATCTTCAAGAATGGTGGGGCTGCAACTAATGAGTATTTTGATAATTGATTAATCTAACGATTATAAGAACGATTATTCGACTATTTGGTGATTATTGCAACGATTAATCATTAGCTCTTAACCGATTATTCAGCTTGTGCCCCAACTTAAAAGGTTGTACTAAACGTGTTTACTAACAATAAAGAGGACAAAATTATCTTTTAAAAATACCTCTTTTTCCACTGTCAAACTTGTGGGATATCATAGGCAGGCGACAAGGCTACATCTATACTTAAAAAAATAAAAATAATAAAAAAATCTGATTTTAGTAGACTGGATTTGATGCAACGTTAGATTTGGATGTGCCTTGTTGCTCTTCCATCTCCAAATACTGCTGGAATGCAGCTAATAAAGCTTTCGTGATTCCAACAGCCTATCAGCATCCACCTGTGGAACATGCCACCACCTTATAGGAGGTATTTGATTGGATGACCAGACTGAACAAAGATACCTTTTGGGGTTTAGCCTGTCATTCTGACAAAAACTTTAGCTAAGCCCAGACAGATTTCCTCCTTGAGGCCTGACACTGGCTGATAGGACTTCACATGAAAGTGTATCAGGAGATTTAAAGGAGAGGTGCTTGGGGAGTTCAGTACAAAGACTGGCTCTTCACACACAGGGTCTGATGGATCCACCTCAAGTACAAACAGGGTGTGCCGCCTTCTCCAGAGCTCTGTAAACCGTTTCATGTTAAATTTCTTGCTGTGTGTGGAATTCCCACATAACAGGAAGACAAAAATTCAGATGAAAGTTGGCAAAACATGTTTTGTATGTTTCTGTTTTCATGTGAGTGTGTTTGTAGAAAAGCCTTCACTTTTCACCTCATTCTGCAAGAGCAGAGGGTGAAAAAAACATTTTGTCTCACCTTCTGATTAAGTAATGTTGTAGGAGGTATTTCAAAACATATTTTGTGCAAGTGAGCAATGCACACATGTGATTTAAAGAATAAAAGACCTAGTTGAAAAGTCTTTATCTTCTATAGGTGCATCAGTTTGACAGAATTCTTCTGAGAGATGCCAGTGAGACACTTTTGTGACTACTGTAGCTGTGCTTCATAAATGATGAGAACGGTGAGCGCACTAGTGCATCCTCTGTAATTTGGATCTCCATGAATGATCACAAAGTCCCACTCATTTGAAGTCTTCCTCTAATCTTACCAGTGTCACATTCTTTTAGTCTGTTCAGGGAGAAATATCATAAAGAGCTTAATCTGATGCCAAATCCCAATTTAGCAGTGGTGCTTCAGTTATATCAAGCTGCAGGCTATTGCTAGGGCTTTTAAATTGAATATTAAGATTGGTGGGACGAGAGCAGCACATCTAGTCTTGGATTTAAGCAGCTTGCGGTAGCAGCTTATAGTCGGCTAAGACTCTCCTACAGCATTGTGAGAATAAGGAGAATGCTTGTACAAAAACAGCAGGAAACAAGAGCAGTTTTTACATTGGTGATTTAGGTTTGGGTGATATACAAGAAATATTTTCACAACATTTTTATTATAAAGACAAAAAATTAAAAATAAATATAATAATCCCGAACACTACCATAGCTTGCAAAATGTTTCGGTCACACAACCTTTGTCAGGCTTCCATTATTAAAAAAAAAAAAAAAAAATTGCTATATCCGATTACATTGTCAAACCCCCTGCCCCCACTGCCAAACCTGTTATCTAAATGTATTACCTACCAGACACAATTTATAAGTAAAACAAATAAATAGAATTAAAAAAGATATTACAAATTTGCCATCAAATTCTTCGCATTGCCCTCATGTCTTGAATTAACACATTTCTTGTGTCTGTGACAAGCAGTCTGAGCGGGTTTTCAGCTGGTCACGTAGTTATTCCTTTCCGCAGTGCTTTAACCTTGTGTTTTCCTTTCTAGAAACCTGCGTTAGATGATGTTGCCAAAAAATAAATAAATAAATAAGTAAATAAATAAATAAAATTATTTTTTTGGCTGTTCGTTATGATAAGAAGTCCTTTAATAGATGGTTCAACTATTTGTGTGTCGGCCTTCCAGGTTAGGCCTTGGAAATTAATTTTATTGAAACACAAAGCATAAACCAAATATATTTCTAAATTCAAATTACACTTCAAATGAAATGAAAAATACATTTAAATAACAATGTTGTTAACAAAAAAAAAGTGTGTATAACCACTTCCCTAAATTCTAACATTTACCATCTCTGACTTCCTCCACCAGCCCCATTTGACGTGACGCGAGTATCTGTCTACGACAAGAGGTGGAAAATTACCAATACAAATTAAGATCATAAAGACAATAATAAATGCAAACATAATGATGATAATAATTATTGAAATAGACAGTAAAACAAAAACATTACCTCTAGAAAGTTTAAAACAACACACACATTTTTTTTAAAAATAAAATGGCTACAAGAGTTTGTTTACTTCACTTAGTCTGTGCTTAAACAAATAGAAATCATCTGTTTTCCTATTAGGTGTAAGCCTAATAATTTCCCTTGTGTTCCCCAATTAATGCTGCCTAATAATTTTCCAGTGTTTTCTATCAAATTTGTGTTTGTATTGTGTTTCGTTAAAGCAGTTAATGCTGCCTAAACAAAATTATATAGATTAGTTATAGAACCTAATCTTTTGGTTCAAGGTGGACGTGTTTTTGTTTGACTTTATGATTTTTGTTTTTCAAATGCTTTCCCTAAGGAAACTATAAGGTTTGTTAATGGGGCCTATATGCACGCCATAGTTTCATTTCAAAAGAAAACTTTAGTTTAATTCCATACCTGCAAATTAAAAAAAATTCTTTATGGAGTGAATGATGAATACAAGTTGATGTCACAAACCAGTGTGTTTTAAATAACTTTTATCAAAAGTTTTTCTTGATGACAGATGTTACCTCTACCTCTCATTATTTTCACCTTATTGACACTTCATAATAATGTATTTTTAATGTCTGTATTTTCTTAATTATGAAATTTCTAGTATATGTGTTTTTTTTTTGTTGTTTTTTTTTTTTTTTTTTTTAAAGTAGTTTGTAAACCATAGCGTATTTGTAACGGTTCATGTCTGAGTCTAGAGAGTAGGTTTTAATCGCTATGGAAAATGTGTCATGCTATTTAGAGAACATGTAATAATTTGATTAATATCAAAGAAAAAAAAAGTACATGGTAATTACTGTGCTACTATTTAATATATTTTTTGGCAACTTCCCAGCTCCATGGTTTGTCATTTCCTGATATTGTTGATCATCGCCTATCTATGATGACATCAATCGACATCATCTCAAATATCATCAATATCAGACTAAATTTTCCTATCACCTAGCCCTACTGGTGATATGTTTAAGCATTTGCTAGTTTTGCTAGTTTTATTGAATAGGACCTCACATTTACCCTAACAGGGTAACAGGGTAAATGTTTTTAGTTTAGCTTTTTCACTTTTGTTATTTGTTTTGCTTTGCTTTGCTATGCTTTTGCTTTGCTTTTGCTTTGCATTTCGTTTTGTGGTTTGGCTTGGCTTGGCTTGGTTTGGTTGTTTTGTTATTTGTTTGCTTTGCTTTGCTTTGCTTTTGCTTTGCTTTTTGGTTTGGTTTGGTATGGTTTGTCCACAGCACCATTTTAGAGAGCGTTTACACTGACAATGATTAGCGACAAGCTGAAAGTCATTTTCAATAAGATTTATTTACAGTTGAGCAGAGATCAACTTCATGCAAATGTGACATCTTGTGCTGCAAATGTGATGCAATGCAACAACTACCAATGGGAGTGCAAACAATGGAGCTTACTTGACCTACTGCCTGATTAAAGGTGCTGTAAGCGACTTTTTCTTGGAAAAGTATGCAAATAATGTTCCTACTTCCTTAAAGGTATTAATGAAATAAGTGTCCTGAGGTATCTCACTGGTCTCTGTGATAGCTGTAGACTTAGTAAATAGCAAACAAAAATTTGACAGCCACAGAAACAAACAATGCTGCTGTTTTGCTCAGTTTTTGTTTCTAAATTATCTTTGGCGGGCAGGGTTTTGAAATGAGGGCGTGTCTAATTCAATGGCTCAGTCACGTGAAAGCTTCAGAATGCTAAAATCGCTTACAGCACCTTTATATTGGATATTGCAGGTGAGAAGGAATGCCTGCTAGCAATCAGGTGGCTTCTAGTGATTTAATCGCTGTGAGTGTGAATGACCCTTTACTGTGTGATCGATGAGGAAGCTGTTTATCAATCCAGTTAAACTTGGAGGCCCTTTTTCACTAAAAGCAAAGCATCCAAACAAGCGGTGATTGAATATGGAATTTAACTGATGGAGACTTTCCATGATGTTCTTATCTTGGTCTGAGAGATAGGAAGGCAATGAGAGACTGAAAGAAAAATATAGGGAGAAATCCCAGAAATGAGCCAGGTGTAGCACTGGAAAGTTCTATCTGCGGTCACGCCTACTCCTTTCTCTCCATCTCAGAAGCCGTAATTGAATTGAGCTTTAATCACATATGCACTCAACCCATCTGTTGCTTCACTTTAATATGCCCTCGGCGTTCTTGACTAAATGCATGCAACTTTGTATTAACTGCCAAGTGAGGACGCAAACAAAGGTCACCTTTGCAAGCAGGTGACAGGTGCAACATGAGGCCCTGACTTGTCTGAGCTTGGGGCTTGGAAAGGAGTGACACTAATGTTTACACCCCCAATTTCAAAACCCCCTAATTAATCAACTAGGATCATGGGGCTTTTTTGCCAAATGGAATATTTCAAAATGCGCTTTATTCGCCTGCATCTGGTTAAGGAAAGAAAGATCAAACAAGACAGCTAACAAGCAGCTAGGGCTTTGGGAACAGGGGGCTTGTCTCAGCATGTCCAAACTGATTGTCCACTGACAGAAGAGCCAAGTCGAGTTAAGCATGTGCTGAGATGAACGCTTTGACATTCAATGCATTTCAAATGGAGTGTCCTTGAGATACAAGGTCGCAGAGGTGTCTTGGTGACAAACTGAATGAGGCGATTCTTGTTGGTGGGCCTAATTACACAATTTTCCTGTTATGTTTGTTTGGTGGAAATATAGGGCGATGCAGCGTTTGTCTTTCAGTTTTCTTTCGATCATCCACTGTTATTACTGAGAATTACTCTTCACAGTCTCGTGGTTTTCGTGACGATGGTGGATTTCATGACGAGGAAAGCGGCTAGTTTTGACTTGTCCATCTTGCCATTCACATCCATTGGATGAAGCTTTCCAGAAATGTACTTTTTACAGACATGTTTGGATTTTCATGCAAATTTCAGTGAATTGTTCCATAGTATCAATAGCAGTTTACCAGTTTCCTAAATATGGCTACTGACATAACTGATGTAGTGTAGCCTTATGGGAAGACATCTGACAGTGCAGAGAGATTCGTCTGACAGGTGACTGCTCTTTACACTGGCATGCTTTTACTCTACTGTCACTTATTGTATCTGTGAAAATGAATTTGAAAATAACTAATGCTAATCATAATAATAATATATGCACTCACTTAGCACTTTAATAGGAACACCTGTACACTACTTAATTTTTGAGATTATCTAAACAGCCAATCATGTGGCAGCAGTGCAATGCATAAAATCATGCAGATATGGGTCAGGAGCTTCAGTTAATGTTAACATCAACCATCAGAATGGGGAAAAAATCTGATTCAGTGATTTCGACCGTGGCGTGATTGTTGGTGCCAGATGGGCTGGTTTGAGTGTTTCTGTAACTGCTGATCTCCTGGGATTTTCACACAACAGTCTCTAGAGTTCACTCAGAATGGTGCCCAAAACAAAACACAATATCCAGTGAGTGACAGTTCTGCGGATGGAAATGCCTTGTTGATGAGAGAGGTCAACGGAGAATGGCCAGACTGGTTCGAGCTGATAGAAAGGCTACGGTAACTCAAATAACCACTCTGTACAATTGCAGTGAGCAGAATAAGCATCTCAGAATGCACAACGTGTCAAACTTTGAGGCGAATGGGCTAAAACAGCGGAAGACAACGTCAGGCACCTTATTAGGGCCATGGTGGTGAGTGAGTGAGTGAGTGAGTGAGTGAGTGTGTGTGTGTGTGTGTGTGTGTGTGTGTATGTGTACATTTATTATCACATAGTTGTTTGGCTCCTTTTTTAAATCATAATGATAACAGAATCACCAAAATGGCACTGATCAAAAGTTTACATACCCTTGAACAACCACACTGTCTTTTTCCAGAGCAGCCTGTATTTCTCCTGAGGTTACCTGTGGGTTTTTCTTTGTATCCTGAACAATTCTTCTGGCAGTTGTGGCTGAAATCTTTCTTGGTCTACCTGACCTTGGCTTGGTATCAAGAGATCCCTGAATTTTCCACTTCTTAATAAGTGATTGAATAGTACTGACTGGCATTTTCAAGCCTTTGGATCTCTTTTTGTATCCTTTTCCATCTTTATAAAGTTCCATTACCTTGTTACGCAGGTCTTTTGACAGTTCTTTTCTGCTCCCCATGGCTCAGTATTTTGCCTGCTCAGTGCATCCACATGAGAGCTAACAAACTCATTGTCTATTTATACACAGACACTAATTGCAATTTAAAAAGCCACAGGTGTGGGAAATTAACCTTTAATTGCCATTTAAACCTGTGTGTGTCACCTTGTGTGTCTGTAACAAGGCCAAACATTCAAAGGTATGTAAACTTTTGATCAGGGCCATTTGGATGATTTAAGTTATCATTATGATTTAAAAAGGAGCTAAACAACTATTTGATAATAAATGGCTTCGTATGATCACTATCCTTAAATAAAAGACAGTTTTTTTTTTTGCATGATCAGTCATATTTTCAAAATCAATGCCAAAATTTCATGGGTATGCAAACATTTGAGCACAACTGTGTGTATATATATATATATATATATATATATATATATATATATATATATATATATACATACAAATACATACAGTATACATGTCAAAGATAGGTGGCAATCTGATGTTGAGATATAAAATTTAAAATGTATCAGGCAAAATATCACTTGGTTATGCTAGGATTTAATATTCCATAATTGAGCTTAATGCTAATGTTTGAATTTACATTGGATTGTTTCATTATTTACACGCCTTAGCACTCCAAGAATGTTTTGTGACACATTTGGTTCCTGTGTTTAGCAGCTCGAGTGAGGAACATCAGGATTAGTGCTCTTTCTGGATAGCAGGATGGAGTCACGAAGCTTGCATCTTATTTAACCCCACACATATTCAAGCTCGTTATCCCTTATTCTCCAATAACAATTTACTGTTTCCTGCTAGTGGCTTCTGAAAATGAATTTTGCCAGATGTCGTGGCAGCGTGATGCAAAGACATTAGTTGTTATTTGGCCTGCATTGGAGATGTAGAGTTCTGAGAGGAATAAAAGGCTCATGAGATGTAAGCCAATTATCCACACTGTGGGAATTCCACTGCCTAATGCAAACTATCGTTTACGTAACACTCATATACACACACACTCTCTCATGTATGCTTGAACTCTCTCTAACTTAATATAGCTTCTTTTAGCAAAGAAAAGTGTCCTATAAAGATTGCGTCAAGCTCTCTGGATCTAGTTTACAAAGCAAAGCAAGACAGAACACTCCATTGTGGAAATATTCATAAACCTGTAACAATAACAATAATGCCAGGAGCCAGACATTTTTAAAGATTACTTTTTCTTTTTTTATGAATGAGCGATGTCAGAAATGTAACTTAAATCCTTGTGCTTCCATTTGCTGTTGATGACATTGAAATTCCAATAGAAGCTTATGCAAATCGGAAGCTGTTAATATTTGGGCTGATTGCCTTTTACTTGGCCTTCAAACTATGAGAGATGCATGTTATACCTCAGATAAGTTGCAAAGACAAATACTTTATTAACTGCAGTCAACTTGAAATGACATTTTAAGTGCCTTCTGGAAAACAGACGGCATCAACTCAAGCTCCAGTATGGATTATCAGAGTCATTTAGTGTTTATGTTTCATTTGAACACTGCAAACTGGTTTATGACAATTCCACAGTGGCCTTTCAATTTGAACATATGGCTCTGCTACATCCAAAAAGGTCCTTTTTATGAAATGCCATTTTGCCCCATTCAAAAATCCATGAAGGTCTAAAGCGGTAATAAGATCTTTTGTTCTAGACTCAAGAGCTGGTTCTGGTATACACTTCATTGTTGTCCCCCTCTCACAATATTTTTTAACCATAATTAAAGACATCTTCATGTTTGTTTCTGGATTCTGGTCATAATCTGCTTGATATAGTTACAATTATCACAGCAGTTTCTGTTTAAAATAGTTGCATGTTGTCTTTTTTCATGCTCATTAAGTTTTTAAAGTCACGACTCTGAGCTGCACATTTGCTTTGTAAGATCATGGCGGTTTCTGAATAGCACACCATTAATTGCATTAATAGATGCACAAACAGATAAGCACTGTTTTTTCCTTTGATGGTTTTATGTTGAGATGAATAGTGCTATAAACGTAACGCGCACATGATGCTTTTATATCGCCTTTATATGTGTGTGGCCCTGGGCACTAATGATAGCATACGGCTTTAGGTAATAACCTTGTTTATCTCCTCTTTACGGCTCACCGAGTAACAGTGGGCACAGTCTATGTGTGATTTTAACCCAAGTGTGACGCTTTTCTCTTTGAGGTGTAAAAACCAGCCTTAGTTTCAACTTAAAGTGGCAGGAACATATTACAATGTTTCTTTAAAGTTTCATTGATCTCCCAGCAAGGGTCCGTATGTTAATGACCCCACGATTATTAATCAGGTACCCAGAGAGAGTACAAAGCATCCTGGTTTACCTGTTATTTTAGCTTTCATCTTGAGCTTACAATCCACCATGTTGGACCTAATAATATGAATGAGTGGGACAGCTGTGATTTATATAGGATAAACATTGAGGTGTAAACAACTGAGTGGACATTATTCAGGGTGTATTTGGAAGATTAAATTGATATATAACTCATCAAAATAATGATGGCAGCTACTGAAAAGATTTGGTGTGGTCTGTATAAAAAGCTTATGCTGTATGCTTCAGACTGTTATAAAATCTGGTAAGTCAAGAGTTTCCAGGTCATATCATTTTATTCACAGCAAAGAAAAAATTCTTTATTGTTTACAAATTAGGTTTTGTTAAAAAAAAAAAAATAAGTCTATAGTGCAAGCAGTGTTGAGTAAGTTACTCAAAGTAATTTGCTATACATTTCTAATTACTACTTTACTGACTACTTAATTACAAATGTAATCACATTACAAATTACTTTTAAGTTACTTTAAAAAATAAAATAAAACTTTTGATGAAAATTAAAATGAAATTAAATGTATGTCTATTTTCCTCTTTGTTCATTGTCTCGCTGGGAGGCGCGTGCCCTTCAGCTGTCAAAGAATGCAAACAGATGTACATATTAAAGGGGTCATGACAAGAGGAATCAAATTTGAAATAGTGTAAGTCATTGTACTATAAAAATATACTGTACATTTCAGAACTCAAAATTTCCTCCACAAAAGAGCATTTGTTGAAAGCAAGCTGGCTAAAGAACTCCTCCTCAACTTCATCCCCATTGTGATGTCACACTGTGGTAGATGTGCATCTGACCACCACCACAACAACACATCAATGCTTACTTTATCTTTAATCACTTCCGTAGCCCGCCGAGTAGTGGTGATCAGTGAGATGGCAAAAAGAGATCAGGTCAGTCAAGAGCAGAGAGCCAATCATAACAGTGTGCATTTACTGTTAAGTCTTAAAGGAGAAGCAGCACCAAAACCGAGTGTTTCTGACAGAGGGTCAGAATGAGGGTGGAAAATGATAATGTTTTACACATTTTTGACTAAATATATACTATTATAAGTGAACCTTAAGGAACGTTTTAAAATAATAAAATAAGGCATGCCATGACCCCTTTAATGTTATTCATTTTTCAAAATTTATTCTACATAAATAATATTATTTTAGAAATATTTGTAACCCAAGTAAAGCAATTAAAAGTATGTAACTTTTTTTTTGAAAGCCAGTAACTGTAATCTGATTACAAACATTTGAAATGTAATGCACTACACTGCCTTTTGCACAAAAAATAGATTACATTAATTAATTAATTTCTAATTAGATAACACCTAACTCTAAATACAAGAAATCTAAATACGAGAAATCAGATAATCTTCTCTTTCATACTTATTTAAATTAATTAATGAAATACTATAACTTGCATTTTGACACTTCTGTTAACTTATGTTAATACTGACAGTTTAATTACTTAAGGGAATTTGTTTACATTGCAACAAGTTTTATCGCTTTAAGTTACATTGCAACAAGTTTCACTGACTATATAAAAGCCATATTCCTATAAATGAAACACAGGTAAAAACACATTTATGCAATATAGAAAAAAGACTGATCTCCATAAATAACAATTTAGGCTCAAAATAACAGCAGCAAGTTTGTCATTTATGGTACTTGCAAACATTGGCCATGACTTTATGTAGCAGCTCACATAAAAGCATTTGCGACGTGTCCCTTATCTCAACATGCAGTGTATACCTTGTGCCTTTTTATTTATGAAGTTTTTCCTCAAATTTTACAATCTGTCTCAACGATATATAAACAATAGATCTTTCCTTGTAAGTAGGCCTGCATGCTACTGAACAAATAATTTTTTGATGAGTCCGTTCTCCCTCTTGACCCATTTCCTGCCACTTATGTAAGACTTCTACTTTACCTCTTTTTGAATAAACTATAATGTTGTTTCAGGCTATATGGATATAAGTCATTTAGGCCAAACCAGCTGAAAGAGACTCTTTTTTTTTTTTTTTTTTTTTCATTACTTTATCTTCTTTATTTATTTATTATTTTATTTTTTCTCAAATGATGAATCATAACACCTTTCCAGAATGTATTAGTCCATTTTGCATTCACCAAAGGGAGTATCATTATTTTTCACCGTTATTGTTTGCAATTGTTTTTCCTTCTGCACACCTGACGGAAAGAACGGAAAGAGGACAGCGGATAGATGCAAGCAGAAATTGATGTATGGAGGTGGTTCAGATCTCTGCAGAGTCTTTGAAAGAGACCAATGAAAAAGTGATGTACAAACATGAATATAATGCATATTATTTTGGTTATTGTTCTCAATTTTATATAGGGATAAAAGGGATTATACCTCAGGCTGGTTGGTGTTGTTTTTGTAGTTATGCAACTCTGTTATTTAAAATATTAGTTCTAAAAGTTGTTAAGCACCCCATGAAATCAAAATGGGAGTTTTGTTGCTTTTAGTCCATACCTGTTAGCTTTGAGGCCACTTGTATGCTAGTATACTCCTCAAAGTAGCTGATGTATGCATTTAAAAGTCCTGTCTGTTTTTGGTCCAGGAAAATGGACCAACAATATTCGTGGCTGATGACTTGTCTTGCACTCATGGGGGTATTCAAATTTTAGGATATTGGTTATAAAAAAATAAATAAAACAAATATATATATATTTTTTTTAAAGTTAAGTCTTTTGATATGTCCCAACCCTACTTCCTCTTTCAATAGGAAATACAGTATATGACACAGGAAAGAAAACTGTAGGCCTCAAGCGATTTCATTGATCTTTAAAAGTATTATTTTATCATGCTTTGATGACAGTACCACAATGTTGCACTGAATAAAAAATAAATCATAATGCACATAATTGCTAATTACATGAACATTTCTAAATGCATTCAGTTTACAAGAATAGGTTTGGCTGACAGTTCTTGAATGTCTTGTCATCTTTTTTCTTCTTTCTTAAAAAAAAAAAAAAAGAAATCCATATTGCTCTGACCTTTTGTAGAAATGTAAAAGGTGCTCTCTCTCGTAAAAGCTCTTTTTTGTGTCCTTCAAAGGAAAGCTCTAAGTTAAGAGTGGCATGATAATTGTGCTGCTTGATGAATTATGTATCCTAGTTTTCACTTTCTTGCGCTTTTGATGAGGAGAAAAACGAATGTTTCTTCACCAGATACGTCAGGGCCACCCAGAATGCCTTTGACACGTTTTAAGGAATTTGTGATTAAAATGAAGCATGATAGATGTTCCATGCAACCGTTCCAGCTCTGCGGTGCTTCCATTCTCAACAGGTCCCATGACAGCATCTTTCATTTTTGATGGTTCTCCTCAGTTTTCTGTAGAAGCTGTTTTGTGTCTGCTAATTGTCCTCAACACAATGAAATGGTGATATTTTGATTTGCACAAAAATCAGAACAGGTCTCTTGGTATAGCTCATTCTGTTGAGAAAAACAGATGCTGCAGGATGTATTCTGATGAGTAAAGACTGAAAAATGGTGTGTTTTGAAAAGTAGCAAAAGTGCACGTTGACCTTGTATAGATAAAAGAAAGGTGTGAAACAAGAACAACAAAAAAGTATTTCGGGCTCATTAATTGAAGTTTGAAGGTCAGGTAAATATCGAGCCGCAGTTGTTTGGCTTGGTATCAGCAGCTGCTGTGATTGATATTGTTTATAAAGAGGGCTGTCGAGGGTGCCATAGAGAGTCAAGAAACATTTCATGATGCCACGCAACCCAGCCAGTAGTAAGAATTTACAGTTTGTGTGTTTATTTGTTACACATGATTTAGGAGTGGGCGATATCACCAAAATCTTATATCACAATATTTTATATCACGATAACGATATATATCATGTTATAGTACAAGTTTTCATGAAAAATCAATACAAATTTGTTTTATATTAAATAACAGTATTGTAATGCCTATTTTTGGAACTCCAGTCAGTGAATTAAATACTTTATAAGTTAAAACTACTTTATTTGGAACAAGACAAACAATGTCAAAGTAAATAAATTAATAAAAATCAACTTTTCAAAAATCAACCTAGCCAAAATTCTAAGTATGCCAAATTTCAGTATAAGTTTTGTTATTATTATTATTATTATTATTATTATTATAAAATTTGCTCAAGAAACTTTCTCAAAACAATGCAACAAAGAAAATAAAACATAAGTAAAAAAAAAAAAACTGCAAAACAAATCAATAAATGAATAACCAAATTAATGCTGATTTCATCTTTTGGCTTTCATAATATTCTTTTGTGTGCTTCATTTTGAGGTGGTAAAACAGACTGCTTGTATTACGAGTGATTATCATCGTGTGAAACAGTTTGCAGATCAAATTTTTCTGCTCTGTACACCATGTCGCACCTGTTTTAATATCAAGCTCCTTTTCATTTTCTTGACCTGTTTGGGAGTCGTCCCTTTCTGTGGAGATTTCTTTCTCCATTTGGGGTTTTCCTGGGTCAAAAATGATTGAGTAGCGCAAGTGATCCCGCTCTGAACTCTCCTGTCTCTGGAGCACAAGTATTGGAAAGCCTGCTGGATTCGCTCCAGAGACAAAGCGTGCCACAGCCAATTCTGTTCCCCGTGATGTTTTCAAATAAAAACAGCTTCATATAAAACAAAATGACACATTCACGTGTCAATAGAGAAGAATATTTATAGCTTTTAAAGCGGCAAACGCGCGGCGAAGGTCATTAAATTTGCTTCAATTCTCTCAGTCTCACGCCGGTTTCACATATCCTCTGTGAGTGTGGCACGAACAGTGCGTTTTCATTTCGGCGCCCATATTAGACCCTTCAGATTGCAAGCGTGAGTCGCGAGGTGAAGCGTCCCTGATGCGGCAGTGAGCAGATCGTTTCGCCACCGAGCTGTGCGGCTCACACTGAACTCAGCGGCTCTGGGTGCAGTAGAAAATTAAAAAATCAGGAGATTTTAGAAGAGACGCAAAAACAATATTTAAACCAAACCAACTATACACTACAATTTATAGGTCTGCATCTTGACCAACCTTTTTGGAAATTTCAGTCTTTTCCCATTCAAGTAGATAGGAGCTGCACTTTTATGTTGCATGTTTACAAAGAAAATGGCTGCCCAGCCTGCCCGAGAGTGTTCCAAAGATGACCGTCGAATGGACTGACTTGCCTTGAAAGGGATTTTGATATATTAACCAATTATGACCAAGTACGCTGATAAACAAGTGCACGTGACTGCCCGCCGTTGCCATAGGAACCTAGAAAAGAGACGCGGCCAATATGAAAGCCCAAAATGAAAGCTTCGCTCACGCCCCACTCACGAAGGATATGTGAAACCGGCATCAGGTGAAGCCCTGCCCACTGATAGATAAGCCCACGCTGCACACATGGATATTTACATATCGCGATATACATGATATAGTAAAATCTAAATCGGTTGACACTTTATATCGTTGCCACGACATATATCGTCATATCGTCCTGCCTTAACAGGATCTAAACCTGCTTAAAAGAAAAGCAGCTTAAACCAGCCTAAGCTAGATTGGTGGTCTTAACTGCTTTAAGTTGGTCTACCTGCTCTACCAGCCTTGCCTAGCTGGTCTTAAACTGGTCTAGCTGGTCACCCAGCCTGGTCTAGCAGGTCTCCTAGTGTGTTTTAGCTGGTCTCTCAACCTGGATCAGCTGGTCATCAGTTGGTCTCGCTGGTGTTCCTGCCTGGCCAAGATGGCCTCCAGCTGATCTAGCTGGTCTTCCAGTCTGATCTAGCTGGTCTTTCTCCCAGCTTGGCCAAGATTGTCTTTAGCTGCTCTTGCTGGCCTCCCTTTAAATTCCTTTAAAACCACAAAACAGACCAGTCTGACCAGGTTTAGAGACCACCTAAAACCAGCAAACCAGCTTAGGCTGTTTTAAAGTGTTTCTGTCTGCAGGGGACTTGGAAGACTACTTCTACGATGCTCATTTGATTCACTCACATCCCTCAAAACGAACTTTCAGCCTTCGGAGGTACGATTGAGGATCACTTGATTGTCATGTTGCAAATCATCTAGAGGATAAGAATCTCTCCTCATATAGTTGTAACTGCCAGAGATGCAGGGCTGTATTGCTGTGTCTGTTGAATGGATCTCACTGATGTTGAGAAAAGGGGCTTTGATCAAGAGTGGTACACTACTGAGTGTTTTTGGGCCTTTCCTCCCTTGACTAATATATATATATATATATATATATATATATCATAATATTATGTAGGGAGAGGGAGGGAGGGAGAGAGAGAGAGCGAGAGAGAGAGATCTGTTCTGGTCTCATACGCTCAGATTCAGCTTGTCTTGTTCTGGTGCTTAGTGGTGGCTGTCAGATTCCTCTGGGAGTGCTCGGTGCAATAAAGAACAAAAGAGCCAAGCAGAGTTATTCGCACTACACTGCGTCTGGGCCAGGCAAAATGGCATGTATTTTTAATGTGTCGCAAATAAGAAATACAGCCCCTCTTTTTTTTTTCCTCTTTCTCTCCTTCCCTCTCTTCTTTCTTTCTCCGTCTCTCTGTGGCTAATAAAGAGTCTTATCATTACACACAAGACTTGGTTTAATTTAATGCTGAGCTTTGCTGACATGAGATGGGTTGTCCCTGATATTTTCAGCCTTCAGCGATTTCGTGGAAAGCTTTGTGTATGTGTACATCTGCCTTTTTTGTGTGGCGGTGTACAACCCATTGCTTACTGTATTAATAACCTCACCTCAAAATTCTGGGCATCCGGCAGACCGATTTAAGCTGTTTTATGAAGTGGAAAGGCCGATGTGTGTCTGTGTGTGAGCTGGAGTGTGGTTCTTCTATCGTTCTTATTCTGAGGTTTTAGCAAGCTCATTTTCACATGGCTGAACATTTGTACTATTGAATTCAGCTTGGCTATTCTAGCTGCAACACTTTGAACAACACTTGAATATTATTGAAATTTGAGTCTACTCTCTGGCATCCTGTTTTCCGCCTTTTTCTTTTCACAAAAGGCAAATCATTTTTGATGCCCGCTACATACTGGCATGTGAGATATGTCTGGCCGCTAAATATAGCTCTGTTTCATTTTCTTCCTTCAACAGCTTCTGTTTGTACTCGCTTTAATTTTGTGGGGAAAGCTCAAAATGTCTAAAGAGAATTACCTCACTTTTTTGAACTTGGCAACATAAAAGTGAACAAGCTGAAGATATGGTGTGTATCCAAAAGCAAACTCCAGGATAAAGGGTTTACAAATATGGCAACATAAAAGCGAACAAGCTGAAGATATGGTGTGTATCCAAAAGCAAACTCTAGGATAAAGGGTTTACAAACAGGCAAGAAAATAAAGTTTTAACTTGGTTCATTTGAGGCCCTGGCAGACAATTTTTTTGTTTAACCTCAGGCTAACACACACTAGCTCCATTTACATGCAGCCTAATTGGTTATTAGTCTGACTGATAGCTCAATCAGAATGAAAAAGCCTTTACTTAAACACCTCAATAAAAAAAGAAAGATCCGACAGAGTGCGTTCCAAAATCTGAACTCCGAACTGTACTGTCAGTATACTGTAAGTCATTTTGGATAAAAGCATCAACTCAGTGACTAATTACAATACGAGATGATTACTTCAGTGTCATCCTGCCATGTTCTGGCCTATCTTTGTAGCATCTTATTGTTTGTGGTCTCCAACAGTGTTTTTGTCTCTTTGTGAGCTTGTATGTGTGTGGTGTAGGAATACAGAGTGTTTTCTCTTTGGTGTGGTGGTTTTTCTGTCTGGGCAACATGCGCTACTTCCCTAGGGTCCTGACAGGAAAGTGTGAGCAGCTTTTAGCTGTTGGGTAACAACCCGGAGTGCAAAAGGAAACACAGGAAAGATGTGATTGTGTGCGTGGAAGTGTGGGAACGTGTGAGGATGTCGTCAACATGGAGGCCGCCATTTCGTGTGTTGTTTTCTGACACTAACTAATGACCAGCACAATCTCTGTGTTGCACTATTGTTAGTTTGACGAGCTTAGCTGGCACTCCAACAGTCCTCATCAGCTCTCCAAAAGGGAGGAGGAAACTTTGATGCAGGGGTTTAAGACCTGGACAGGACAGGACAGGACAGGAAAACTTCTCTAGATGCAGGCAGAGCTTTGTCTTTGTGTCTCTTGAGCCTTGTGGTCTTATCATGTGTGGACAGCCAGCAGAGCAGATGTCCAGGATGACACAGGAAGTAGTACATGGTTTTGTTCCTGTCTGATTTCTTGCTCTGGACTGGCATTGTTGGGTGATGCTTGTTTGTTTGTTTTTTGTTTCTTTTTTCTTTTTGGTGCTTTCATTGTGTTGAACAATGGTGATCACTGAAGCATCAATGTAGTTTTTTGCACCCTTACATTCTAAGCAGCAAACACATGAGTTTAAAGGATCTAGATAACATACATTATAAAAATAATGTGCTATGAATGGCTGTTTAGTTAACATGTTTTTTTTGGAGTGGTACCATTGGGAAAAGCAGTATAAACTTCTTAATGAAAAACATGATGCAATATGCAATACAAAACCAATAAAAGCATAATTCAAATATACTTAAAGCAGCTAACTCTTCTGTTCCCTGTGATGTTTTCAAATAAAAACAGCTTCATATAAAACAAAAATAGATTCCAGTTGGATAACAGATACCAGTTATGGTCCTGGATGCTGGTTGGTCAATACATTGTTTCAGCCATCCTAAAATTAATCAATATCACACTTGCAATTGTGCTTTTGTACTGAATATCATGACTGTGATTTGGATGGAATTACATCATCTGGTGTTAGCATGGCACTTTATGGATTTGCTTAATAAAATAACACTTTAATAAAAAATTGACAACCATAAAACTTTACAGAGAGTGAGCTAATGTGTTCTATGATTAATTCCTCTATCAAAAGAGCAATATGGCTTGATTATGCCCCTGGTGTGGATTTCTGTTTAGAGTTTGACTCTGGCCTGTTTGAACTCAAGTTTCTGTCACTTTGGATAATGCTGCAAGTAGCCAGTTCCACTGTACACCAGCTCTGAGACATTGTTCTGAAAGTGCACACGTTCTTTTTTTTTTTTTTCTTGCCTCACAACAGCTGTTTTCTATTTGTTCTCCTTCTCCCTGTCTTCTGATAAGGGATTGTTAAAGAAAGTCCCCATCCATTTTGAGGATTTTAATGTCTCCCTTGATATCAGTTTGCTGAGGGGTTAGTCTTTTTCTCGATCTTAGTGAAGGTAACAGAGTTTTTTTTTTCCTGGTGCTGAAAAAAAAAAGTAAAAAAGAACAGGAGCACGTGAAAGAAAGATCAAATGAATCCTGTTGAGAGACTTGCATCACAAAGGAAAAGAAACATTTAAGAAAGTTAAAATAAAAGGGCCCTTGTGATTCATTATTCTCAACTTTCTGGGCGAACAAAGTCCCCACCTGAGAGATGCCCGAGGTGTCGTATTTGGAAAAGCTCAGACATAGGCATACTGTCACCCCATTTTATCTGTGTACTGTAAAAAGCTCATGTATCTCTCAGAACAGTGTAAAACAGATGTACCTATTGCCAATATTATTCAGGGTTCTTTCTCAGTCAAAAATGACCATCCACATACTTGAAGGTAGTTGGTTGGATAATTTCAATTAATTAATAATTAACATAATTACTTAAAAACATTTTGTGTTTACATAGGTTATACGCGTTATTATGTAAGAAGTGGGAGCCTTTTGAATTCAACACAGAATTTTCTACTTAAAAGTGTTATAATAAGTCAAACTTAATGTATTTAACTCTTTTATATAGGTTTAGTTGAAAAATTCTGACTGTACTATAAGTAGATCACTTTATTACAGAGCCCCTTAGAGAACAAGGTGGGATTTCTATTTTTGTTTTAATTGCCTTGCGTGCCCTCGCAGTAGTTTGCATTACCTTGCAATACATTTTGCATGCCCTCACAATAGTTTGCGTTCCCTTGCAATACGTTTTGCACGCCCTCACAATAGTTTGCGTTCCCTTGCAATACTTTTTGCGTGCCCTCGCAGTAGTTTGCGTATATTTTGCATGCCCTCACAATAGTTTGCGTTCCCTTGCAATAAGTTGCGTTCCATTCACAATAAATTTACCATGGTTTTACTATAGTAACCATATTTAACCATATTTCATGATAATACAGGAAAACAAAAAATATGGTAATAAAAATAATAATTTTGTGGTTATGGTTTTACTACAATATTTGTAGTGAAACCATAGTAACCACTTAAATTATCATGGTTATTCTATAGTAAAACCATGGTTACTATATGGATACAGTCTACTTTATTAAAACCATGGTTTCTAATTACCTAACCATAGTTTTTGTTGTCCTGTATTATTACTATGGTTTCATTACAAATATCATGGTTTAAATACTGTTACTTCAATAAAACCATGGTACAATTATTGCAAGGCCATGCAGAACTTACTGCGAGGGCACGCAAAACTATTTCAGAATATTTTTTTGTTTTTTTTTGTTTTAAATAAATCCCGCCCTGTCCTCGAAGTGGCTCTGTACTTTGAGATGGTGCTTTTAATGAAAAGTACCTGCTATAATATCATATATATATATTATTAGACAACCACAGTAATGAAAAGTAGAGTTCCTCCTTCCACTAATAGATTATTTATTATGAATCTGCAACATTTCTTCATGAAAAGACCTATACGTGTTTTCTGATGGTGTTTTCAATGGTCAAAAGTGCTGTCCACTGCTTTTTGCATGTCGTCATTTACACAAAATTTTTAGTGTGTAAACAGCAAAAAATGGAATGTGAATTCTTTCAACACAAAGTCACCATACACTGCCCAGCAAGTGATATACGTAAGAAACTTTTAACATGTGTGCAGTGGTTTTGATGAAAAGTATGAAAAGAAAGTGTCATCTAAAATAGGGCTGAAAAGATTAGTCGACATTATCAACAACGTCGACAATAAAAAATTATTTTAGAATAGTCGTTTGAACTCAATTAACGTAACAGGAGATCATATGGAACTCTGATGATGGCACACGAGAGCAGCACTGCAGATCGCGTCTGATTGAGGAGAGGAAGAATTACACAGCTCACAGTCCAGATGCAATCTAAACTTTCCAAACAGCTTCAGGTGATATAGATCGCAAAGTATGAGGGAATAATACAAAATAAGTAAATACAGAAGCACTCTCGTTTTGAAATAAGTGGAGCTGGAGCAAAACTTGCATGTCGAACATCTTTAAAGGAAACACCCCGGTGTTGCATCTTAAATGCAGTTATATTAAATGTGTTATAGCTTTATTAAAGTTCAAATAATACAGAAGCAGATCATGTAAATAACTACAAACTCATAAACTGGAATTTATCTGTGCGGTCAGCGCCTCTTCTATGAGTTGCACGAAGTGTCCCAATCTAAGGGGGAGAGATTGAAACTGCACACTCTGTCGCGGGGACACTCGTCCTTTGATCACACACACTTAATGCAGCTAGATTATAACATGATACTGAATCGTAATATATGTGTCACTGTGCATTTCATATCGTGAAGACAATTGGCAATACGCAGCTTTATTAATAAGAGAGAGTTTGTTTTTTTGTGAGTTAAAGATGGATTGAAGTGAACAGAAAGGTGAGAGAGGGTATTCTTCACCCCATTATACACTGCAAAAAATAGATTTTTGATTTGTTTTTGTTTTGGCTTGTTTTCCAATATAAATATCTAAAACTCCTTTAAAACAACTTACATTTACTTTAGTAGCTATACTGCAGAAGAAAAGAAATGTTATCTGAGAATCTTGAATATATTATATTTTGTTTTTACTGCACTTGCAGAAGTATAACCAAGTGAAAAAATGCACTTATATACAAAATACACTTATATTTAAAAGTAAATGCATCTTGTTTTAAGGATTTTTAGACCATTTTAAATGGAAAATAAGACTAAAACACTTGATAACAATAGGATTTTTTGCAGTGAATTTTTTTAACTGAATTAAATGTAATAATTTTTTTTTCCCTTTAATTCATTGAATGCCATTTAGAGGTATTTAAAAAAAATGATTTTGTCCTCTTTATTGTTAGTAAGCTAGTTTAATGCAACCTTTTATGGTGGGGCACAAGCTGAATAATCGGTTAAGAGCAAATGATTAATCGTTGAATTAATCGCCGAATAGTCGAATAATCTTTCTAATAATCGTTAGATTAATCGATTATCAAAATAATCATTAATTACAGCCCTAATCTAAAAGCAAACTTAAGCATTCTTCTGACAGTGCTGGTTGGATTTGCAACAAATTCAGTGTGAAACAAGTGCACAAGTTACATGGTTGCAAAATATTCCAAATGCAACCATAAACATAAGATAAGATATGGCTAGGGTAGTTGACAAGCAGATAGTGTAGGAGACTATAGCCTGTTCTGGATAACATTCACTAGATAATTTACTAGAAATTTTAGGTCATTTATATAGGTGTATTTGACACACAGTTCATGAAACGTCCATGAATGGCTAATTTTCTAATTATTTTAATGCTTTTTATTATTTTAATACTTTTATTTTTAAATATTTCTCTATGACGCATTAAAGTGATTTGAATTATTAACTAATAGAAGGATGAAAAGCTACTAGCTACTGAGAGTTCATAAATATTTTAATATTTAAAATATATAAATATTTTATTTTTTAAATTTCAGTCCATTATTTATTTATTTATTTATTTATTTATTTATTTATCTATCTATCAATCACAATTGATAGTCAGTTACAGCTCTAAAATAAATACCTCCACTGATCATCTTGATTCCAGACCAGAAGCCATTCTGCTATATCTTTGATTTTAGATAACTAAATATTTTTGCTTTGAATTGGTGAATTTTGATCCACAACTACATATATCTAGTTGTGATGGGAGGGGCAGGAAAGATGGAAAACAAATGTTGTGCCTACCCTTCCAATGAACTTCAATGTTGGGCACATGCAAACCCCCAACATTTTTATTTTTTTATTTTTTATTCTTCTTAATCCCATCTGCAATCTTTTCCTAAGGGTTGTATCTGTAACAGACAATAGGAGCCTTCCTCTAGGTAACTCTTACATGTGTTTTAATGGGGACCCTCTTTTAGAACCACTTGTTGGCTTTACTATTTTACCTGTAGATGAACTGAGAAAGGGAATACATTGTGACAGTGTGTGGTAACAGTGTGTTGCCATACCAAACCACACACTTAACAAGCATTTGTATGGCTGATTGCCACTCTTAAGAAAAGTGGAGTGGAATAGTGTTTTACTCTGTCTGTTTTTAGCACTCTTATCTGGGCAGAGGGAACAATTTCTCAGACAGGCCCCTGACACCTAGCCGCCTGCTGCACTATCAGAGATCTGAAACATGGCATCAAAGAAACGGTCGGGCCCCAGTCGCTTCTGCTTAAACTCACCACAGCAGCCCTACGTGTAGCCCACTCAACGCTGACAGAAAACACGCAGCCTGGGCGTTTAGCGCTCAGTGGCGGTCATTTAGATGTGTAATGATAGCGTTGTGCGGCACTGCTGCCAGCTCACTCTATTCAATGCAAATGTCTGGCTTTGGAGTGTACTTGACCATCAGGTTGTACGTCTCAGTTGGTTCTCATCTGAATGATAGTGTGCCGTGGTATTCTGTGCTTTGAGCTAAAGTGCTTCTTTTCAAAGTATTCTTGAATTCAGACACTCATGTTGTTTTTCCTCTCTTTTGTTTCCTCTACAGCAAACTCATCTCTGCTCGGGGGTGGAGGAGGTAAGTGTCTTGTCTTTTACAACGTGTTCATTGTGACATCAGGTAGACTATTTCTGAGATTTTTGGTGGATTCTTCAGGTTTTTGATGTGTTCAATAATAAGATCTATTCAGATCGCTTTTTCTGTATGATTTAAATGAATAGTTCATTAAAGTTCAACAGGTCGTTATTTAGTCACTGTCCTGTTGTTCGAAACCCGTATGCTGTTATTTTTTTTCTTCTGTGGAACACAAAGAAATTGAAATTTTAGAGAATCTTAACACAGCTCTTTTTCATAATTTTCTTAACTTTGCCAAGGTCCAAAAAGGACAAAAACAGCATTAAAGCACCATAGAAGTAGTCCACTTGACTTGTGCGCCCAAAATTTAAGTAATTGATAACTGAACATGTTCCCCTTGAATGAAATATGACACTGTCATATTATGGTTTTACATCAATAACATTTGGTCACAAGTAGGGATGGGAATCGAAAAATAATTAAATGATTCCGGTTCTGATTCCTCTTAACGATTCTGGTTTCTTAGTGGTTCTATTAACGGGTTTGGTAGAAAGAAGTATTTGGAAATAATAAATGTAATTAATTTTGGATTTACTGCCTAAACAGCCTGTTACAACATGAAGAGATCATTTCATATTCGAACACAACAGATTATTGCAAAATACTACTAATTACAACAAAACTCATAATGTGGATCTTAAACAACACATTGTCAAATCCCTAACCATCCAGAATTTACTCTGATTTAAGTCTCGCAAGCCTTAAATACACATAACACAGCAACCGCTTTTGTATAATTTCAAATCGTATATGACAAAATTAATAACGGTCAGTAAGTTATTAAAAAAAATAAAAAATGCGGCTTATAAGAGTCATTCGTTCAGGAGGAAGCACTGTATATTTTGCTGTCTAGATTCAAGAGAACTGATTCAAATGAGTCATTCGTTTGGTAATCGTACTACACAGATTCAAATGAGTCGTTCGTTCAGGAATCATGCTACACTGGTCGTGCTTTGTTTCATGTTGTAGATTCAAAAGAATCAGCTCATAAAAGTTATTCATTTGGGAACCGTACCACACTGGTTGTGCTGCATGTTTCGCACTGTAGATTTACAGTAAAGGAACCAGTTTTTAAGATTAATTTGTTCAGGAATCAGATTACACTGGTCACGTTGTAAGTTTCATGCTTGAACGAAACCAAAATTCTGAACATCATTCGGTTCTGATTAAAAAAAATAAAAAATAAATCTTGATTCTCAACCCTACAGAACCAATGATGTAGGATGTCATTGTGTCCAACCTATTGGCAGATGGAATCCAAGGTGTCCAACCATGTCTGGGGTGCCCATGTGGGTGGCTGTTGAGCCTGATGGAATGACACAACACAGGCTTCTTATTTGGAAACATTTCTGCACACACTTTGACATGATTGAAGTAATTATCCACGAAGCACGAAACATGACAGAAGAAGTAGAGAAGTGTCAGGGGGTGGGGTGGGGTGGTGAATCAACCCAATTTCAACTGGAATTTTGATTCAGGGAACACCTCACTTTACCAAGGAATCCAGTTAGTCCCTAGATAATGAATGTGGGTCAGTCGTTTACCCCATTTCCCCCCGATTCATTGTTTATCCATCTGTGCCATGGTGTCGGGGAGGGGCCCTCTCTCATGCCACATCTCAGGAGCCAACCACGCTTGATTGGGTCCCTCGTGAGGAAGTGATTAGCACTCATGATACACTATCCATCTCACATCACACTCTCCTTAGTATGGCTCTTATGTTATCTGATGTGTGCTAAAAGTGCCCCAGACACCCCCGTGTTCATTGTAGCAGTGTTGCCTGCTCTTATCAACCACTGTGACTGATCTTCCTGATTGGAGAAGTGGCAAAGAAAAAAACCCGGCCTGATTAAGGGCAGAGGTCGCACGTCTGTGACAAAACTACTTACTGCAGCACTTGTCAGTGAATCAGTGTGACCCAGCAACTGGGAGTCAAATGCTTCTTTGGCCCTGCACTTTATTGGCACCTTGTTGTATGTCATCATGGTCCTTTTATTGATTTTCCACAATGCGTAATATCTCGAGGGCAATTCAGTTTCTTCATTATTTTATCGTAATTGACCTCTGCCTTTTGAAATAAGTGTTTATATATGTGTGTCTTGGAGACTTAAATGGCCCTTTTCCACTGGCCGGGTATAGGTGCTGGAGCCAGCGCACAATCTTGAAACTTTCCACGTTTTTACAGCAAAAAAGGCAGTTCTCAGCCACTAAAACCTACAGGTGTCAAACCTGGAATTGTTAAAAACAGAACCTGGTGGCTGGATAATGTTTGTAAATTATCATAACAACAGTTTAAAGGGACAGTTCACCCAAAAATGGAAATTCCATCATCATTACTGATTTTTAGTGAATAACAACTTAAATTTAGTTTTTTTCATCAGATAAAACTATCGTATGGATTCAGAAGACCTTCATCCAAACCTCAAACCAGCATGATGTTTTTTTTTTGCATGTATGTTCAGCATGTATTAGGCAGTATGTTAACCTCCAGTCACAATTTACTTATAAAAATAAATAAAAAAATGATTAATTGAAAGTGAAAGATAACTGAGGCTGTCATTCTGCCTAACATCTCCTTTTGTGTTCCATGGAAGAAAGTAAATCAAGTAGGTTTGGAATGACATGAGGGTGAGTAAATGATGACAGAATTGTCTTTTTTTGGGGGAAAATGAAAAGTAATTTTTTTCAGTCAAGACATATGCAAAAAAATAAACTAGATCAAAAACAGGCTGGTTGCATTTCATCTGAAGGTGGTATGCTTTCAGATCCATCAGCCCCCAGACAGAGCTCACATCCGTGATATAAAAAAGCACATTGTCGTATTAAGCACCAAAGGGAGTTTAATCAAAGCCCATATCAAGAGCATTGTCTCCCCTAATTGCCATCACATAATGCCAGTGCTAGAAAACCAATGAACATGTAACTATAAGACATTTGGTGCAGCTTCAAAAAAGAAAAAAATGCAAAGTTAGCAACACAAGAAGACAACCACGCTAGTTTGAAATGGGACTCATGGGGGAAACATAGACCACGTTTATATTCACTTAAGAAAGCGGGTTATTTTGGTGTTTTTGCAGAAAGCAGCGTTCTGAAAAATCATGTAAACGAGAACACCGATTTCCTTTTACCATTTAAGGGACTTATATAAAGCTGTTTTAACGTAAACACACAAACGGCGTTCTAACAGGTTTTTGAAGTGTGCACATGTGTGTGGAACAGACCAAATGTCATAGGATGGAGCCCAACAACAAGTTAAAAAACATTTCTGCGAGTACAGTGGGAAAAGCACATGCACTATACGATACCCATTTATAAACACCACTGTAAAGTATTGATGGTCCCTCACCTTCGTGTATATGTGCTTGTACATTGAGGGCATCCCAGAGTTTTACGTAAAGGGAAACCCCACTATTGAAGTGCAGTTCTGCTGCAGGTTGCAAAAGCAAGGTAAGGAAACAAACACAGCAACTAATGTGGAATATCTGAAAATAAAGCGAAGCAACAGAGAATAAAATAGTGAAGTCTTCCTCGGATACCTTGTTTGTTATTTACACAAGTATTGCAGGAAAATTGCATTGCTGTGGAGAAAGCTGCTTACTCACCGAGCTGCATGTATACAGTAATGAGTATGCCGCTTATACAGTTCATGTACAACCCCAGTTCCAAAAAAGTTGGGACAGTATGGAAAAATGCTAATAAAAACAAAAAGGAGTGATTTGTAAATTATATTCACCCTTTGCTATATTGAAAGCACTACAACTACACATTATATGATGTTTTACCTTGTGAATTTCATTTTTTTTTTTTTTTTTAGGTAGTCGTTTCAAATCAGATGATTGCAACACGCTCCAAAAAGTTGAGATGGGGGCAATTTAAGACTAATAACAATTTGACTAGTTAAAATAACAAGGCAGTGTGAAACAGGAGATGTTAAACAGGTGAGGCAATCATGTCATAGTATATAAGGAGCCTCCAAAAACAGCCTAGACCTTCAAGAGCAAGGGTCATTCGAGACCTGTCATTTTGCCAACAGATGCATCAGCAAATAATCCAGCACTTTGAAAACAATGTTCCCCAAAGACAAAATGAAATTATTTTTGGGCATTTCACCATCTACAGTGCACAATATAGTTAAAAGATTCAAGAAATATGGTAAAATCTTGGTGCATAAAGAGCAAGATGAAAACCACTTCTGAATGCTCGTGATCTCTGATCCCTCAGACATCACTGTTTTAAAAAAACAAAAACATGGGCTTGGGATTACTTTAGTAAGCCTTTTTTAGTCAACATCATTTGCCGCTGCATCCAGATGCAATTTAACACTTTACTGTGCAAAGCAGAAGCCATACATCAACACTGTCCAGAAGTGCTGCCGACTTCTCTGGGCTCGGTCTCATCTTAGATGGAAAGTAGAACAGTGGAACCGTGTTTTTTGGTCCGATTTGTCCACATTTCAGATCCAAGCTGTTATCAGCATCAGATCCAAAAGCCAGAGTCTGTATGGGCCAGGGGTGTTTCAGTGCCCATGGTATGGGTAACTCGCACATCTGTGAGGGCACCATTAATGCAGACAGATATGTACAAATTTTGGAGCAGCTTGGAGCAGCATATACTGCTATCCAGCACCGTCCTTTCAAACCACATACTGGCCGAATAAGCAGAGAGTGCAGGCGCTAGATTGGCCTGACTGCAGTCCTGACCATCTCCAATTGAGAATGTGTGGTGCATTATGAAGCGCACAATACAGCAGTGAAGACCCCATACAATTGTGCAGCTGAAGACCTGCATAATGGATGAATGGGGTGAAAATTCCACTTTTTAAACATTACAAACTTGTGTCTTCAGTGCCTAAATGCTTAATAAGTGTTATTAGAAGAAATGGGTATGTTTCACAGTGGTAAACACTCGACTGTCTCAACTTTTTTGGAGTGTGTTGTAGTGTTCTTAAATTTCAGTAGTCGGTACCGATACCAGCGAAATTTCACGGTTCTCGATACCAATTTCAGTACCACAGCATAAATATGCTAATATGACAATGTGCTGTTAAACACACCCGTTAAGCCTATTTAAAAAGTTACATCTCAATGTAAATAATAAATTAAAAGAAATGCATGTTTCCTTCAAGTGTTTTGGAATCAAGGATGCACTTGGAGAATTGGTAATATATGTACCATTTTTAAAGAAAACATGAGTGAGCAGGCAAAACACATTTCTTTTATTTCTTATGGGATTCATATTCAACTGTAGGTTATAACAGAATGGCACAATCATAAAACAAAACATGGCAACAAAGAAAAAAATGAAATGACCCCTGTTCAAAAGTCTGCATACCCTTAGTTCTTAATACTGTGTATTGCCCCCTTTAGCATCAATGACAGCGTGCAGTCTTTTGTAATAGTTGTCTGTGAGGCCCCAAATTCTTGCAGGTGGTATAGCAGCCCATTCGTCTTGGCAAAATGCCTCCAGGTCATGCAAAGTCTTTGGTCGTCTTGCATGAACCGCACATTTGAGATCTCCCCAGAGTGGCTCGATGGTATTAAGGTCAGGAGACTGTGATGGCCACTCCAGAACCTTCACCTTTTTCTGCTGTAACCACTGGAGGGTCAACTTGGCCTTATGCTTAGGGTCATTGTCGTGCTGGAAAGTCCAAGAGCGTCCCATGTGCAGCTTTCATGCAGAAGAATGCAAATTGTCTGCCAGTATTTTCTGATAACATGCTGCATTCATCTTGCCATCAATTTTCACAAGATTCCCTGTGCCTTTAGAGCTCACACACCCCTAAAACAACAGTGAGCCACCACCATGCTTCACAGTGGGGATGATATTCTTTTCACTATAGGCCTTGTTGAGCCCTCTCCAAACATGGCGCTTATGGTTGTGACAATAAAGCTCTATTTTGGTCTCGTCACTCCAAATTATAGTGTGCCAGAAGCTGTGAGGCATGTCAAGGTGTTGTCGGGCATATTGTAACCGAGCTTTTTTGTGGCAACAGTAAAGGCTTCTTTCTGGCAACTCGACCATTTAGCTCATTTTTGTTCAAGTATCACCGTATTGTGCTCCTTGAAACAACCACACCGTCTTTTTCCAGAGCAGCCTGTATTTTTCCTGAGGTCACCTGTGGGATATTCTTTGTATCCCGAACAATTCTTCTGGCAGTTGTGTTTTGTGTTTTGGATTATTGGTGTTTGTGTATGTGGTAATTTTTAAATGTTACATTTTAAATTTTATTACTGTGAAGCACTTTGGTCAACTCTGTTGTTTTAAATGCTATATAAATAAAGTTGAGTTGCTGTGATTTAATCATATAAATATGTAGTTTACATGTGCTGCATGGTTCACAGTAGATTAGTGCTCTGCTCTGTCCTCTGATACAATGTGAATGATTCTCAATGTCTGTGGAGTTTCCAGTGTTTGAGCAGTCGGATTTATACATTAATTTAATGTAAGCATCTCTTCCACACTAAGATTGCAGCCTTTATCGGTTTAATAAATCACACTAGGACATGTCACAATTTTAATTTGATTAATTGTCCATTTCAGTGTAAGGAGTAACAGAGCACATGCTCAAAATTTGCATTTTAAAGCTGTGGTGTGTCAGTACTGCGCGCTGGTACCGGATTGAGTCGGTGCTCATTACTACGGTACTGCAGAAATACTGGTATCGTTACAGCTTTTTTAATTTAGTATCGACTTGGTACCGAAGTACCGGTACTTTTGACAACACTTGTGTGCTACAGTCATCTGATTTGAAATTACTGTACATTTAAAAAAAAACAATGAAATTCACAAGGTAAAACATCATATAATGTGTAGATGTAGAGCTTTCAAAATAGCAAAGAGTGAATATAATTTACAAATCACTCCTTTTTGTTTTTATTAGCATTTTTCATACTGTCCCAATTTTTTTGGAATTGGGGTTGTTACCGGAACACAGTTTACTTGCAATAACCCGCTTTCTCGCAATTACCCGCTTTCTGGTGTCAATGTAAACGTAGTCATAGAGTATAATCTAGGTGTGGTAATCTTTAATCACCTCTCTAATCAATTCACTTTTGACTCAGGGAGTCTGATTCTCTTTAAAATTATTCTACAAAACTTGGGCGAGTTCAGGTGTCTCATTGCCAGATTCTGTCTAAAGATTCAGCTTAAAAACCACACTAAAATATATTTGCTTTAACTCGCCATTTGAAGTAGAATAAGCAGGTGTAATAAACTTATACCACAGCCAGGTCTGCAGCTTTTGTTCTATGTCAATGAATTACCACATCAGTGACCTTAAAATTTGCCATTTTCAACCAGCGGCATCTTGTTTTCTGGGGCTGTTAAACAAGAATTATCAACTTTTGAGGTTGTCAAACATTGTGTCCTCCAATTATGATTATTGCGTAAGTACATATTCCCTTTAAATATAAAGTTCATGATGTTTATTTTAATATATTTTTTTAGATGATGTTAAAAGAATTGAAGGCTCCCACGTACGTTTCAAAACCGATTATAAACAAACCTTTTCATGGTAAATGCTGCTGCAAAAAAACAAACAAACAAACAAAAAAAAAAAAACAGACTGACATGAGCAAAGCCTATTCTAGAAATAGCATGATGGAGGACTGATCTTGGATAGCTAGAGATCTTTGGCTTTTATCGACAGAAGACTTCAATCAAAGGCAACCATTTTCCCTCACCCCCCTTTTTTAATCCCTCTCTCCTGTTTCACTCCAAACACAACTTTAATTTCTCTCAATCTGTCAGGTATTAAAAAATCAATAAAAAATTGTGTCCTCGGTTGCTTTATCTCTTGACCCTAAAATATCACCAATGGCAGATACACAATCCTGTTTTCTTTTCTCCCCCTTTCTCTACCGCCTATCGTTTATCGAGGTGAGGACCTCCATCTGTGACAAGTTTATCTCTGCTCGCTCCTCTTAAGAACGACAAGACTTTCTCTTATCTTTAGAAGGTTTTCCCTGCTCTTGTTTTGCTTTCTAATGACCTAAGGTCTGGCAGAAAAAAATATATAAAAAATGAAACTCTAATGTAAATAAAAGAGAAAGTTTCTACTGTATCAGGCTTTGAATTTTGTGCAAAAGTTCATGGTCATTTAATTGTTCTCATAAACTGTTTTGACATTTTAAGCTTTCGTAAACCAGCATTCCACACAGTTTAAGATTCTCAAGGGGTTCTGTAGCTGTGGTCGAGTGGTTTCCTGTTGTTAAGCCACAAACACAACACACAACAAACTCAATCCAAATATAAATTGGTGTGGTCAGCAAAACACGCTCTTTAGTTCCATTGCAATTGTCAGTAAATCTCTATTTCGAAAAGGAAAAAGCAATTATTGTATATATCCTTTATCTTAATGCGTTCCGACTAACTCTAAAAAACAATAAACAAGCCTGGTCAGTAAGAGTGTTTTTCAAGTAGGGTATCTTTTTACTTTTAATTACAAAATTTGTTAAATGATTATTATTGGATTGTATTTAGTGATGGTTACAAGACCAGCTTCAATATTGAACACATCTTGAAATGAACAAAGTGGAATGTGCCGGGGGAAAATGTCAATCTGTCAGGCAAATAGCAGTAAACTACACAACTGATAGCAATAACTTTGTTTGCTTCTTAGTAAGTAAGGCAACCCAGAGATGCATCTGTTTATATAAACTGTTTGGGGTTGTTTAGTTGACTGGGTGTTGATAGAGGCCTGCTATACAGTGCATCCGGAAAGTATTCACAGCGCTTCACTTTTTCCACATTTTGTTATGTTACAGCCTTATTCCAAAATGGATTAAATTAATTATTTTCCTCAAAATTCTACAAACAATACCCCATAATGACAACGTGAAAAGAAGTTTGTTTGAAATCTTTGCAAATTTATTAAAAAAAAAAAAAAAAAAAAATGAAAAACAAATCACATGTACACAAGTATTCACAGTCTTTGCTCAATACTTTGTTGAAGCACCTTTGGCACCAATTACAGCCTCAAGTTTTTGAGTATGATGCTACAAGCTTGGCACACCTATTTTTGGGCAGTTTTTCCCATTATTCTTTGCAGGACCTCTCAAGCTCTATCAGGTTGGATGGGGAGTGTCAGTGCACAGCCATTTTCAGATCTCTCCAGAGATGTTCAATTGGGTTCAAGTCTGGGCTCTGGCTGGGCCACTCAAGGACATTCACAGAGTTGTCCCGGAGCCACTGCTTTGTTATCTTGGCTGTGTGCTTAGGGTCGTTGTCCTGTTGGAAGATGAACCTTCGCCCCAATCTGAGGTCCAGAGCGCTCTGGAGCAGGTTTTCATCAAGGATGTCTCTGTACATTGCTGCATTCATCTTTCCCTCTATCCTGACTAGTCTCCCAGTTCCTGCCATTGAAAAACATCCCCACAGCATGATGCTGCCACCACCATGCTTCACTGTAGGGATGGTATTGGCCAGGTGATGAGTGGTGCCTGGTTTTCTCCAGATATGATGCTTGCCATTCAGGCCAAAGAGTTCAATCTTTGTTTCTCATGGTCTGAGAGTCCTTCAGGTGCCTTTTGGCAAACTCCAGGTGGGCTGTCATGTGCCTTTTACTGAGGAGTGGCTTCTGTCTGGCCACTCTACCATACAGGCCTGATTGGTGGAGTGCTGCAGAGATGGTTGTTCTTCTGGAAGGTTCTCCTCTCTCCACAGAGAAATGCTGGAGCTCTGTCAGAGTGACCATCGGGTTCTTGGTCACCTCCCTGACTAAGGCCCTTCTCCCCCGATCACTCAGTTTGGCCCGGCGGCCAGCTCTAGGAAGAGTCCTGGTGGTTCCAAACTTCTTACATTTACGGATGATGGAGGCCACTGTGCTCATTGGGACCTTCAATGCTGCAGAAATGTTTCTGTACCCTTCCCCAGATCTGTGCCTCGATACAACCCTGTCTTGGAGGTCTACAGACAATTCCTTGGACTTCATGGCTTGGTTTGTGCTCTGACATGCACTTTTAACTGTGGGACCTTATATAGACAGGTGTGTGCCTTTCCAAATCATGTCCAATCAACTGAATTTACCACAGGTGGACTCCAGTCAAGTTGTAGAAACATCTCAAGGATGATCAGTGGAAACAGGATGCACCTGAGCTCAATTTTGAGTGTCATGGCAAAGGCTGTGAATACTTATGTACATGTGATTTAATAAATTTGCAAATATTTCAAACAAACTTCTTTCACGTTGTCATTATGGGGTATTGTTTGTAGAATTTTGAGGAAAATAATGAATTTAAGCCATTTTGGAATAAGGCTGTAACATAACAAATTTGTGGAAAAACTGAAGTGCTGTGAATACTTTCCAGATGCACTGTATCTAGTGTAAATAAGTCTTCTTCCATTGCCTTTCAGTCTTCCTGTCCAAGGCTGTTTCTTGGTGTAAAGCATAATAATTTAGTTTTTCCTTGGCATAGTAGCTTCTATTGCGGAGAGAACTTTGATGTCTTAATTCAGAAGGGAAATTGGCTCGTTAACTGACTAATGATTCCGCCTGTTTAGCGCTGGGGTATAAATAGACCACCCAGACAAATCACAGCACTTAAGGTGAGGTTTCCTCCTCGTAAAGTTGTGTAGAACAAATTCAATTCTAATGACGTGTTGAAATGCAAACAGACATATCTTGGCGTATGAAAAACAAAATAACCCATATTTCTTAAACATCCTCACACAACTTATTAAGAGATTGTTGTCCAATAATCTGTTTTATTTGCAGTTGATGTACATCTCAGTTAGACAGATTCAGTTGTTGTGGTGTCTGCTGGTTTGTTCTCTTGTTTTCCTGTTCTTGTTGTTCCTCTTTTCTTCAGTAGACTCGGCTTGTTAACAGCAGGTGTCATCACTAATGATCAATCATCACTCAGAGAGTTTATCTACTTTATTTATTTGCCTGTCTGGACAATTCAACAATCAACACAACACAGAGTATATTCAACACTGCTCAGTGTAAAATATATATATATATACACACACACACACACACACACACACACACACTGGCGGCCAAAATTTTGGAATAATGTACAGATTTTGCTGTTTCGGAAGGAAATTGGTACTTCAATTCACCAAATTGGCATTCAACTGATCACAAAGTATAGTCAGGACATTACTGATTTAAAAAAATAGCACCATCACTATTTGAAAAAATTTTTTTTAGATCCAATCTAGACAGGCCCCATTTCCAGCAGTCATCACTCCAACAACTTATCCTTGAGTAATCATGCTAAATTGCTAATTTGGTACTAGAAAATCACTTGCCATTATATCAAACACAATTGAAAGCTATTTGGTTTGTTAAATGAAGCTTAACATTGTCTTTGTGTTTGTTTTTGCGTTGCCACAGTATGCAGTAGACTGGCATGTCTTAAGGTCAATATTAGGTCAGAAATGGAAAAAAAAGAAACAGCTTTCTCTAAAAACTTGTCAGTTAATCATTGTTTTGAGGAACGAAGGCTATACAATGCTTGAAATTGCCAAAAAAATTAAGATTCAAAGACAAAGGACAACTGGCTCTAACAAGGACAGAAAGAGATGTGGAAGGCCAGATGTACAACTAAAGAGGATAAATACATCAAAGTCTCTAGTTTGAGAAATAGACGCCTTACATGTCCTCAGCTGACAGCTTCATTGAATTCTACCTGCTCAACATCAGTTTCATGTACAACAGTAAAGAGAAGACTCGGGTGCAGGCCTTATGGGAAGAATTGCAAAGAAAAAGCCACTTTTGAAACAGAAAAACAAAAAGAAAAGGTTAGAGTGGGCAAAGAAACACAGACATTGGACAGCAGATAATTGGAAAAGAGTGTTATGGATCTTAACTCCATTGAGCTTTTGTGGGATCAGCTAGACTGTAAGGTGCATGAGAAGTGCCCAACAAGACAGCCACATCTATGGCAAGTGCTACAGGAAGCATGGGGTGAAATGAAGAATATCTGGACAAACTGACAGCTAGAATGCCAAGGATCTGCAAAGCTGTCATTGCTGCATGTGGAGGATTTTTTGATGAGAACTCTTTGAAGTAGTTTAATTTTTTTTTCAAATTATAATAGTATTTTTTCACGTTATTAATGTCCTGACTATACATTGTGATCAGTTGAATGCCTCTTTGGTGAATAAAAGTACCAATTTATTTCCTTAAGAGCAAAATCTGTACATTATTCCAAACTTTTGGCCGCCAGTGTACAGTTTTGCTCAAAAGTTTGCATATCCTGGCAGAAATTGTGAAATTTTGGCATTGATTATGAAAATATCTTCTTTTATTTAAGGATTGTGATCATATGAAGCCATTTATCATCACATTGTTGTTTGGCTCCTTTTTAAGTCATATTGATAACAGAAATCACCCAAATAGCCATGATCAAAGTTTACATACCCTTGAGTGTTTGGCCTTGTTACAGACACACAAGGTGACACACACAGGTTTAAATGGCAATTAAAGGTTAATTTCCCACTCCTGTGGCTTTTTAAATTGCAATTGGTGTCTGTGTATAAATAGTCAATGAGTTTGTTAGCTCTCACGTGGATGCACTGAGCAGGCTAGATACTGAGCCTGGGGAGCAGAAAAGAACTTTAACAAGGTAATGGAACATTACAAGGTAATGGAACTTTATAAAGATAGAAAAGGATATAAAAAGATATCCAAAGCCTTGAAAATGCTAGTCAGTACTGTTCAATCACTTATTAAGTAGTGGAAAATTCGGGGATCTCTTGATACCAAGCCAAGGTCAGGTAGACCAAGAAAGATTTCAGCCACAAATGCCAGAAGAATTGTTCAGGGTACAAAGAAAAACCCACAGGTAACCTCAGGAGATACAGGCTGCTCTGGAAAAAGACGTTGTGGTTGTTTCAAGGAGCACAATACGACGATACTTGAACAAAAATTAGCTGCATGGTCAAGTTGCCAGAAAGAAGCCTTTACTGTGCCAATGCCAGAAATGACAACACCTTGACACGCCTCACAGCTTCTGGCACACTGTAATTTTGAGTGACGAGACCAAAATAGAGCTTTATGGTCACAACCGTAAGCGCTATGTTTGGAGAGGGGTCAACTAGGCCTATAGTGAAAAGAATACCATCCCCACTGTGAAGCATGGTGGTGGCTCACTGATGTTTTGGGGGTGTTTGAGCTCTAAAGGCATGGGGGAATCTTGTGAAAATTGATGGCAAGATGAATGCAGCATGTTATCAGAAAATACTGGCAGACAATTTGCATTCTTCTGCACGAAAGCTGCGCATGGGACGCTCTTGGACATTCCAGCACGACAATGACCCTAAGCACAAGGCCAAGTTGACCCTCCAGTGGTTACAGTAGAAAAAGGTGAAGGTTCTGGAGTGGCCATCACAGTCTCCTGACCTTAATATCATCGAGCCACTCTGGGGAGATCTCAAACGTGCAGTTTATGCAAGACGACCAAAGACTTTGCATGACCTGGAGACATTTTGCCGAGACGAATGGGCAGCTATAACACCTGCGAGAATTTGGGGCCTCATAGACAACTATTACAAAAGACTGCACGCTGTCATTGTTGCTAAAGGGGGCAATACACAGTATTAAGAACTAAGGGTATGCAGACTTTTGAACAGGGGTCATTTCATTTTTTTCTTTGTTGCCATGTTTTGTTTTATAATTTTGCCATTCTGTTATAACCTACAGTTGAATATGAACCCCATAGACATAAAAGAAATGTGTTTTGCCTGCTCACTCATGTTTTCTTTGAAAATGGTAAATATATTACCAATTCTCCAAGGGTATGCAAACTTTTGAGCACAACTGTATATATCAAGAGAATATGGCCATTGAATAGTTTTGTAAAATTGATTTTTCACATGTTGAACCAACATATTGATATCTGATGGTGTGCACATGTACCATGCTTGAATTTGCAATTTGCAGAAAAATTCTTTTTCTGTGTGCTCGTGGATGTTTATGTTTAGCAAAATGGCTGTTTTTGGTTTTGTTTTACTCACGTTATTTTGTTTCATTGCATTTATACACTGAGCTCATTTCAGCTAAACAAGCCTAATGCCTCTGATTCAGCTTTATTTTAAAACTACTGTTTTTTACACTACAATTCCAACTGTAGTGCTTGGCTTTAGAGTGATTTCAGAATATTAGATTTGGCTGAAAGCCAGTGCATAATTTATTCATTCTTTGCTCTCAGATCATCCATGCATCCAACCCCTGTCTTTGTCTCCCTCAATATGAATTTTGTACTTGAGGACAGTTCAGAGTGTATGCATTGGTAAACACTACTCTCAGTTCATCTATATGTTATGTCTGCAATGCTTAGTAGCTTATAAATTAATGTTTACGAACATTGTTTTATTCGTGCACCTGCTATGAGGCAGCTCTCATCCATGTTGCACTCACCAGCACTGAAAAAAAAAAAAGAATCACACCTGCCACTTAAGCTGCGTCCACATCTATCCCCCAATTAAAGCCTGTAATGATGCAAAACCCAACTTTTTGTCCCAACTCGTACCAAAACATCCTTCACAGGCAGTTGTCAAAAGGCGAAAGGCAGCACATGGATACATCTAATGGATCTCAACAAAGTAATTTTACTTTTTGATAGAGATGCTTGTTACAAAAGCACATGAATGTGTGTTATTTTGGAGGGGAAAGTTTTACCAACAGTACCTCGCTGTGTGTTTGTTCACATGTTTTTGTAGGAGGGAGCCTGAAATAGACTCTGCTATCACACTCTGGTCCAATCAGCATTGATGGATGGACTAATTGATGGGAAATTGTCACACCATTAGTTTTTTTGGGCTACCTCAGAGAGCTCTATATTTGGATGTGACATTGTGTTATGGTGTCATGGAGAAGTTGTTAGAAGACTTTTTTAGTTTTCGGATGTTTTAGAAATAGGTTGAAGTTTATGTCAAAGCTGATGACAAGTTAATGGTAACTGGTACAGTATATTCTATACAAAAATGTTGTCTTTATTTTTTTGTTCATTATTTTCTTTTTTGTTCGTTCTTTCTTTCTTTCTTTCCTTGTTTGTTTGTTTCTTTCTTTCTTTCATTCTTTGGTTGTTTGTTTGCTCACAACATTGAGACACATTTCTTTAATTTATCTGAGCACATATTTAAAGATTTCACATTTTCAAGAAAAAAAGATCCAAACAATAATTAGCAAACTAGATTTTTACATTATCTGTAAAAAAATGTGAGTGGTGCCAAAGTCTTTCTAGCAGTCCATTGGCAGCCTTCTTTGGAATGCTCCCGGGAAGCTATTTCCAGTCATGAAAGTGTAGCTCCTATCTACCTGAATGGGGAAAGACAAAAATCTCAAAAACCGTTGGTCAAGATTACGATCAAAGAACATATTTCAAATCAGCAGTAAAATCTCACAACACTGGTATCATAAATTATGCGCCAAAATGTAAAACTTTATTTTAGGGATTTCTTCAAATCTTTAAGTTTGAGCAATAGTAATAGTGATGCTTGCTTTATCAATCACCAATACATATACAAACAAAAATGAAAAATGAAGTAGTATATCAGTCCGGGCAGTCTCAGTTTTCAAAGCTTCATAAAGAACACATTAATGCAGGTGTTAGACAAGGTGACAGGTCTACTGTCAAATCTCGGTTAAAGTGCGTAGATTGTGCCGCTGATGCGGGCCTCAGTGTTCCCAAGAACTGATGAATCATTCATCTGTGTCTCCACACATAAATCTCCCTGCTGCTCTTCGCCAGCAGCAACCATGTCATTAGATAGTCAATTGCATTGCTTGGGCTCTGCCTAGGCACTTAATGCCAGAAAGGTGTTTTAACTTTTACCAGCAATTTACTGTGCACACACAAACATGTTTACAAAGTTATCTAAATGAGGACATAAAATAGACTTCTGTTCTGCCTTACAAAGGGCAGAAGAAGTAAATAGACTTCTTGTGAAATTAGACCCTTGTTTAGAGACTGTAAATCTAGCTATTATTATTTTTTTTTTAAATTTACATATTTTTTATGTACATTTATATCACTACAATTTGAGTGATATTTTGGATTTTTTCTTTTGCTTTTGAATCAAATGAGAATGAAATATAATATTTGCAGTTGTCACCCATTCACTGCTTATAGAAGTTTGCCCAATTACATCTAGTTTACTTCCATGTTCCAAACCTGGAAGTTCATTGGCTTATTTCTGAAATCAGATCTCTTAGACTGATCTGTCCTGTGATAGATGGTTTTTGTTCAACAATGCTCCAATTCAGAGGGAACAGAGTGATCTATATATGCCTGGACGCTCAAAAAAATAAAATACAAATAATAATAATAATATTCAAAAACAAATCAAAAATGCATTCTTTTGATCCCCATTTTTCTCAGTTTCAGTGTTGGCATAGTTACTGCTTTTTGTATTTGTAAGGGAAGTTATTTTTGATAAATAATGCTAATTAATAATAATAAAAAAACTTAATTTGCATTTTTTAAATTTAAAAAAAAGCAACAGCATTTTCTGATTCCCCAAAGAAATGTTTTGTCAGATTTAGGGAAAGTATGTACCAAGTACTACGTGCCATGCATGTACACACACACACACACACACACACACACACACACACACACACACATAAACCTGTATTACTATATTATGAGTCATTTCATTAAGTAAAAAAAAAATAATATGATAATTTATTGAAAGACCCACTATAAGAGTGAAGCTATATTAGATTGCAAAACAGTTGTGTATGATGTGCAGTATTTAGATTTTCATCAGCCAGAAGTGTAAAGGTCAACAGACACTCACCCCATTGCATTCCAGCGAAGCTTATATCTTCCAGTAAACACCTGAACAAACTACTTCAGTGAAGCCTTCATTCCCATGGGAATTGAGGCTTTTAAATGCGTTCCCCTTCACACTTTCTAACAGTAAACAACAGCAATCCCAGGAAATCATGATCCTTGTAATGATGTTTAGGGAAGGAGTCATCTGTTTGAAATGCACTGTATTTTTGTCTTTTCTTGTCCCATGTTATGTTTCTCGTCTTATTTACAATGTTTGCACTGTCGTTACACAACCTCACTGTGCTGATGTAAGTATGTTTTAAAATGTGTGATGCTGGGATTTGTTCTATGCTACAGTATTTGAAACCTCCAGCATAACAGAGAAAAACCACCACAGCTATATCTAATTTTATCTGCTTGGGGAGGAAATGTCCTCCGAGGAATTTTTACCTCCTATTTGACCCGTGACAACATACTTAAATAGAAGATCTACACGACTCCAGGTAGCAAATTCCAGTGTGTTTGACGCAGAGATGGGTGTTTCACAGTGTTATCAAATACATTTTTGCAAAGTAGTGATTTATCTTCCTTCAGTAATACATCACAACATTGGAGTTCTGAATCAAGCACACCCTCCTCCTCCCCGCCCCCTTCCACGTCTTTCTGGGTCAGTCACTGAGATTTCAGACAAAGCCGAACATTCCCTTTCTGAATGTCACTTTGGATTTGGCTTTGGAAAGCCCCGTGTTTAGTACTGTGATCATCGAGCCTCGCTGGCTTTGCCCATTGGGATTCATTCTTTTTTGGGAGGATGAGTTGTCCTGTCAGTTTACTCACTGGTCAGTTTTTGCATCCTCCAGACCTGGGCTGTGGACAAAATTCGTCCTGACAGTTGTAGGAGAAATGAGGAACTGTCCCCACCAGAGCACCATAGTCTCACCAACAAATCACTTCACAGGCCTGCCGTGCTCACCCACAGTTGCTTTTATTTTGTGTGGATCTGTCAAATTGATGGCCACTTTAAACATGAAAATGGACCAGTTTTGAAAAAAGGCTCATTCAAAATGAATTATATAACAGTCTCTATCACTCAAGAAATAGTTATTCTAAAATACTTTTTGGGTGGGGCTAGTTTCCCCTGAAGAGTGTAGGTAAATTTCTATTTCATAGATACTTCCCCTATAAAACAATGAGCAAATTACCTGCTCTTTCTCTAACTAAACAACATCTGAAAAATGTAATTCCTCATGAGTAGGAGCATCTGTTATGATTCCTTCCATTATAACTAAATATGTTGTTAAAATTAATTAATCACATAGACAGGTGTGTCTTGTTTATTTCAACATGATTTGAGATGCATGCATCCATTGTTAATAATTGCTACTGTAATGTTGTTATGGAAGCTAATCCCATCCAAATTGTGCTTAAGTGAATTGCAACAAAAGGGATGCACACTTTAGCAATCTTTCAGTGAAAAAGATTATTTAACCTTTTCTCAGCTCTCAAGGTATTTAGCCAATTAATGCCTCATTTTTAGCCCATCACTGAGACTGTCATTTATTATGACTATTATTCATTTCAATGTGTCTTCACCTGGAATGAATTTAACACTGGGTTTAGAAGATTAAATGGCCCCTAGTAGATAATAAATGGATAAATAGATAAGGTCAATGTGATATATTCCCATATACTCACAGAGCATTTGTGTGATTAGCTGTCTGGTTTGCAGAGCATTAACTCAAGCATGGGATTAAATAGATTTGGGACATAAAGCGATTAGGTTCAGTGCTATTAGGTTTTAATGGGCTAGAGTTAGCCTCAGAGTGTGTTGGAGGAAAGTTGGATACTTCCTTGGAAGTGAACCGATTCAAAAGGTTTTAGAAATTATCTGTTAATTAAATTTTAAATGGAATTTACTGAAGACAATTCTCAAGTCAACTGTGAAGCAGACTGCATTATCCGCCAATGCAGGAGGCTGGGATCAGTGCGTGGTGTATCTTAATCACAGCAGTACTAAAGAAAACATTAGCATTCACCAAAACCCACAACCTAGTCTTATAAAATGCCAGTGTCCATAGGAAGCAATTAGTTCTGAGTGTGAAACAATATTTGTATGTACACCGATCAGCCACAACATTAAAACTACCTGCCTAATATTGTGTATGAGATGCGTGCCAACCCGCATCTCATAATAGCATTCTGAGATGTTATTCTTCTCACTACAATTGTACAGAGTGGTTATCTGAGTTACCATAGACTTAGACAGTTCCAACCAGTCTGAACATTCTCTGTTGACCTCTCTCATCAACAAGGCATTTCCATCCACAGAACTGTCGCTCACTGGATGTTTTTTGTTTTTGGCACCATTTGGAATAAATTCTAGAGACTTGTGTGTAAAAATCCCATGAGATCAGCAGTTACAGAAATACTCATACCAGCCCGTCTGGCACCAACAATCATCCATGTGATTATCTAATCAGCCAATCGTGTGACAGCAGTGCATAAAATCAATGAGATATGGGTCAGGAGCTTCAGTTAATGTTCACATCAGAATGGGGAAAAATTAGATCTCAGTGATTTGGACCGTGACATGGTTGTTGGTGCCAGATGGGCTGTGAGTGGCAGTTCTGTGGATGGAAACATTTTGTTGATGAGAGAGTTCAACAGAGAATGGCCAGACTGGTTTGAACTGACGAAGTCTACGGTAACTCAGATAACCGCTCTGTACAATTGTGGTGAGAAGAATATAATCTCAGAATGCTATTCTGAGATGCGGGTTGGCGCTGTTTTGATGGCATGATGGGGACCTACACAATATTAGGCAGGTGGTTTTAATGTTGTTGCTGATCGGTGTATATGTGTTTGTATGTGTGTTTTTACTTGGACACTCATAATCAAAACAGTGTCTAAACTCTAAGCATCTTACTTGCCAGTTCTTCTGTCATAATTGCAGGTTTTATACTTTCACAGAGTCAAAATTTTCTGGAAGAAAATTATAACTTCCTTGAATAAGACCTTTTATCCAAGACATACAGTTGAAGTCAGAAGTTTACATACACTTATGTTGAAGTCATTTTTTTAACCACTCCACATATTTCATATTGGCAAACTATAGTTTTGGCAAGTCATTTAGGACATCTACTTTGTGCATGACACAAGTAATTTTTCCAACAAGTTTTTACAGACAATTCCAGTGGATTAGAAGTTTACATACACTAAGTTAAAAAAAAAAGGGTAAGGCTTGCAAGCCAAAGAACACCATCCCAACCGTGAAGCATGGGGGTGGCAGCATCATGTTGTGGGGGTGCTTTGCTGTAGGAGGGACTGGTGCACTTCACAAATAGATGACATCATGAGGAAGGAAATTTAAGTGGATATATTGAAGCAACATCTCAAGACATCAGCCAGGAAGTTAAAGCTCGGTCACAAATGGGTCTTCCAAATGTTCAGTGACCCCAAGCATACCTCCAAAGTTGTGGCAAAATGGCTTAAGGACAACAAAGTCAAAGTATTGGAGTAGCCATCACAAAGCACTGACCTCAATCCAATAGAAAAGTTGTGGGCAGAACTGAAAAAAATTGTGTGAGCAAGGAAGCCTACAAACCTGACTCGGTTACACCAGTTCTGTCTGGAGGAATGTGCAAAAATTCCAGGAACTTATTGTGAGAAGCTTGTGGAAGGCTACCCAAAATGTTTGACCCAAATTAAACAATTTAAAGGCAATGCTACCAAATACTAACAAAGTGAATGTAAACTTCTGACTCACTGGGAATGTGATGAAAGAAATAAAAACTGAAATAAATAATTCTCTCTACTATTATTCTGACATTTCACATTCTTAAAATAAAGTAGTAATCCTAACTGACCTAAGACAGGTAATGTTTTCTACAATTAAATGTCAGGAATTGTGAAAAAACTGAGTTTAAATGTATTTGGCTAAGGTGTATGTAAACTGTATTATCCAAGATATTGACCCTTGGTATTTGCGTTGACTGGCTCACAGTAAAAGTGTGTCTTTTCTCTAAATAGACACACTGTTTTTACAGTATCTATTTTTTCTGTCTGTTATCTGCCATAATCTTTGCAGGAAGAAGGAAATGCAGAAGGGGATTAAAAACAAAGTTTCTTTAAGGCAAGTCAAATTTAACGGCAATTTTGGGAACACCCCAGGCAGCTATTTCCAGTAATACAAGTACAGCTGCTATATATTTTAATTTGGAAAGACTTAAATCTAAAAAAAAAAAAAACCTCTAAAGCAAAATTCCATTTCAATAGCATTTTTCAAATCAGGAATAAAATCTGACAGCAAAGCTTCCATGCAGAGGCAAAATGCAATTACTAGACATTTTGTCAAAATGTAAATCAGGACGAACAGTTACCGTTGCAGAATCGTGCCGTTCTGTACTGATCTGGGCTTGTTGACATGGTTAGAGTTTCTTTATCCATCATGGTGCTGCAAAATTAGGATTAGAATTTACTGACTGAGCAAGTGACCAATCGTGAGTCGCCACGTCACTAAAGCAGTTCCACCAGAATGGTTCTCTGTCCTGAGTACCGTTAGCTAACTGTGCTGTGAAATTCATGCGGGGAATGGTTTGTTCCCCGAACCGTGATCTAATGGAAATGCAACTGGTACCATTACTGACTGTGCTCCGAGCCATTCGGCCCGATGATTGAAAAATAGCTTTAGACGATGACCTGTCATGTAACAGATGGGTTTGACTAAACTATGCTCCATTTCAGAGGAAACAAAGTGTTACGATCAGCCTGGTCTCTTGAACATTACGTCACCATGGCAACATTTTTGCAAAAAGAAATTGTGTGCCTTATTGCATGTTTTGTTGCAGTTTACCAGTGAAATGTCCAGTGGGCGGTGCCAAAAGTGAGTGAAATGGCGTCGTAATTAGAAGAGGTTTTTAAGGTGAATATTAGATGGAAGTTTTAAAGAGTAAAACGCACCTCCCTAATCTAAAACTTTAACCTGATCCTAATCAGTAGTGATTTGAATTAAATTGAGGGGAGAACAAAACAGATATCCTTACTAGTGCCCGACCGATATATCGGTAAGACACAAAGCTGGAAACTAAAATAAACAACGTCCGTCTTTTACTCTCCGTGACAACGAGCCTATAGCTAACTAGCTAATCACGTAGCTGCTTTCATTGTTGTCAGCTGAGTGGAAGCTAATGTGTAAACAGGTATTCACCAAACTGTTTTGTTCAGGATTCACAGTTTGGTTTCCCCTTCATCCGAACAATTCCAGTCATTGCATTTACAAAATGTAATATTTAAAAGTCTGGTTTTCCACCATTGAAAGTTTCCCCTAAACTTGCATAGCAGAATACAGTGCAACACCGCTGCCACTGTTTATCTCTTTTCTCGGCAGTATTAATATAGTCAGCATTTGACTAATACTAAACAGTAATACTGATGTTTATTTAGCTATTTATTTTATTTTTATTTATTATTTATTTTAATGGTCAACATTTGACTGATACGAAACAGTACTGATGTTTATTTAGCTATTTATTTTATTTTTTACTTATTCTTTATTTTAATGGTCAGCATTTGAGTGATATGAAACAGTACTGATGTTTATTTAGCTATTTTATTTTTATTTATTCTTTATTTTAATTGTCAGCATTTGACTGATACTAAACATACAGTACTGATGTTTATTTAGCTATTTATTTTATTTTTATTTATTTTAATGGTCAGCATTTGACTGATACTAAACAGTACTGATGTTTATTTAACTACTTGTTTTATTTTTATTTATTCTTTATTTTAATGGTCAGTATTTGACTGATACAAAACTGTACTGATGTTTATTTAACTGTTTGTTTTATTTTTATTTATTCTTTATTTTAATGGTCAGCATTTGACTGATACTAAACAGTACTGATGTTTATTTAACTTTCTTGTATTTTTATTTATTCTTTATATAAATGGTCAGCAGTTGACTTATACTAAACATACAGTACTGATGTTTATTAAGCTATTTATTGTATTTTTATTTATTCTTTATTTTCTCAGTGTTCATTTCTAGAATTTGTTGACAGTGTATAATAATAATGTCAAATATTCTTTGATAAAAATATTTGTTTAAGAAAGCAGCCTTCTGAGTACCTTTGCATAGTCATATTGGTGCAAAATCAGTGAAAAATCCACATAGAAAAGGTCTGTTTTCATTCCAGCTCACAAATTAGATAATGGATAAAAGGATGCTGTGCAGCCTTTTTCTTCGGCCATCATATTGGTAATCGGTGAATTTTACCTCTCTAAAATCGGTATCTGTCTCAAAAATCCCATATCAGTCTGGCTCTAATCCTTACCCTTATCCAATGCCTAAACCTAACCGATAGTGTCCAAAAACAAAATGTGAAATGAAAAGCACATTTTCTGAAGCAACCACGTCATCTCATGTCGCTTCTATTACACTCTCGTTTCACGTGTCAGCTTGCATACTTGACTGGTCTTGAACCCTGGTCTTCCAAGTCCAAAGTCCAACACTAGGTGAGCCTGTAATACAAGCGTTAAATATATTTTTTCAAATGATGCTTTATATTAAAAGTGTTTAGATATCATAACATAGCTGTTTGTAAGTAATAGTATGAAAAATAAGTGTTTATAAAGTCATAATCAGCCATTGTAGTCATGAATTGGGCGAAAGTGAATAAAACGCACAGTTGTTGTAGCACCTCTTGTGTTAATTTTACCAGGAAACTTCAATGAAATGTAGAATTTGGTTTTAGTCAGTTTGCAAAAATGTAATTCTAGTAACATTCATTCAAAACAAACTTTTTTCAGGCTGGTCCAGGTAAACATGCAGGTGATTGGCTCTTTTAATTGTAAGGCAGGAATTCTATTCCTTCCACCATCATATTGAGAGTTGCAGTGCCTCTGTCATAAAGGCGACTGGGTCTCTGAACTGTGGGCGGGACTGTAACCATCATATTTAGTGTTACAATTTCTCCCATTCATAAATGTTTATATCCCCCCTTTCATTGTCTATTGGAACTAAGATTGGGGTTTGGGGGTGTTGGGAAGAGAGGTGGGGTCGTGGGAGCAGTAATGTGTTGTGTGACATCTCCTTGGCACATCCAATGAGCAGACCCAGATCAGGAGTCGTACCCTTTAACCATACCGTAACCGACTGTCAGCCTTTCGGTGTCTCTCAGGAGGCTGTGCTAGTTAGTGCTATCTGTCAGGTTGTGCTTTCGCCAACAAACGTAGTGTTTCTGCCAAGGGATGGAGGGAAGCTCCAGAGAGAAGCTGTCATCTTTTTTCTCCCTTTCTCTTTCTTTCTCTCTCTCCTGTTACCAAAGCGAGAGAGGTCATCTTTCCTTCTGGATTTTCAGCTTGTGAAGCCTGTTCAAGAGAATGCTACATCTGTCAAGAGAGTGTCACTCAAGCAAAACAGAGACAGCTCCCGAGGGCCAGAATGCATTAATTCATGCCATTAACCCCATGGTACCTTTAGCCCTCCTGTCTGGGGTTGGCACATTTCACACAGACACACACACGTGCGTGCACATACACAAACTACGTGTCTGTGTGTGCCTCTGAGGGACTTAGCTGAAATATGAGAGGTGACTCAGAGGACATTACATTGAACTGGGAGCCCCACATTTTGGGGGGGGTTCTGCACTCCATTGATCATGATCTCTTTACCATACCACTCTTCTTTATCGCAAATACACTTTCACCACTGTGAGTAAATAGAGCACCCTGAGACACCATGGAAGCTCAGGTGATTGATGTATTTAACTGTGTTACTACTGTACATAACCTGCCCACAAACAAATATGCAACATTGCAGTCTTTGCTTGCATGTCTTACTCCTAGTTTTGAGAACTTTAACATCAAAAGTAATTAGGTTACTGTGTATATCTTTTTTTTTTTTTTTTTTTTTTTTTTTTAAATTCAGGGTTTTCACAGTCATTGAAAACCTGAAAATATCAGGGAATTTTAAAATTCTGAATTCTTGAGTGACTCCAGCCAGGTCTCCTAAGTAACCAAATTGGCCCGGTTGCTAGGGAGGGTAGAGTCACGTGGGGTATAATCCTCGTGGTCACTATAATGTGGTTCGCTCTCGGTGGGGCGCGTGGTGAGTTATGCAGGGATGCTGCGGAGGATAGCATGAATGACCATGAATGAAACTATGTCTCCGCAGTAATGCGCTCAACAAGCCACGATAAGATGCGCGGGTTGACGGTCTCAGATGCGGAGGCAGCTGAGATTGAGGCGAGTCACTATGCCACCGCGAGGACCTAGAACGCATAGGATATTGGGCATTCCATATTGGGGAGAAAAAAAATTAAAATAAATAAAAATCTGATTTCTAGGCCCGGAAAAGACATGGTAATTGATAACATTTTCACAATCATGGGATTTCTGTAGTGAATATGCATTTTTCTAGTTTTCCTCTGCTAAAAAATATGTCATCAGCCAGATTTTGCTCTTGTACAGAGTAAAACTTGTTTGTAAGCAATATTGACGTCTGATATGTGAGTGAATCATTCTTTTGAGTCAATGAATAGGTCAAAACGGTATACAAATCTGAAATATTTATTATTTAATGTTATTAAAGATTGTGAAAAAATCATGGAATTTCATTGGTCAAAGAGAGTGGAAACCTGTTAATCCAATTAAACAAATTAATTGTGATCTTCATTTGAACGATCATGATATTGTTTCTTAAGATCTCAAGATCGATATCTTTTACTTGAAAATTTACTTCAGTTTTGTTGGTGTTGATTATTATATCTGTTAAATAAATAGCAACTGAACTGCATAGATTTTATTTTAAATTTTCCATAATGTAACAAGTTTGTAATTTATAGCATTAGCTGAAAGAGAATTTATTACATATGTCATCAAAATGGACATTATATTAAATGAATCAGAATTGAATCAAATCGTATTGGAATCTTATTGAATCGAGAGCTTATGAATCTGAATATAATCAAATCAGGAAATCGTTATCAATTCCCAGCACTGAAAGTAATATATTTCAGTCTCTTTATGCCTTCCGAAGTTGGCTTTGATGAAAGTTATTTAATTTACAGTATAACAAATTACATTTATATTAAGCATTTAACACCTATGGTATGCATAAATAAAATAAAAGCATAAACTTTATTTTAGAAGGACATGTAAATAAAGCAAAACTAATATTCAATGTACTGTATGCATTTTATCAGTACAGTATGTGTTTCCTGGGAAATGAACCCATGACCTCGGTATCGCTAGTGACATGCTCTGCCAGTTGCGCAACAGGAACATACACTTATGGCACCAGCACCAACACCCGGTTGGTGGAAAAGGGGTAGAACGCAGCTGCCGAACAGGGGAAGGAAGTCGGTTATAATGCTGTGAAATGGGAAGCTCACAGTGGTGGATGTTATCATAGGCAGTGTGGGTGGAAAAGTAGGCCTGAGAAGCAGATTTGCAGAGGAACGAGGTGGTGCAGGTTAATGAGGAGTGAGATGGCAGTTTTTGGGAGGTGAAGTGATTTATGAGCCGAAGAAGAGATATTAGCAAAGGGGAAAATTTCCTTCAACAATACTATCTTCACCTCTTAGTACTCATTGGCTCTTATCTCTCAGTATCTGTAAACAGTCCGCTGTGTGAACTGCAGAATGGAGAAGACATGGGGAGAGCGCTCAGTAAAATATTATCCATAAATGAGATTTATATTCATTGCATTTCCAGAGTGGCTGTTTTAATTTGTCAGTCACCAGGATTCTTATCGTTTAAACCACTAATGGTCTTCAAATGGTGTCTGGATCCTAATGGCCAACCAAAACACAAAGCCAATTTCTCTTCTTGTTTCTAAGCGCAGAGAAAATAAAATCCTTTTTTGACAATTTGTTTGATTTCCTCAAGAGAACAAAGCTGAAATAAAGTCCAGTTTTAAAGGGGAAAGATGAGATTAATATGAACTAATTAAGACAGGGTTCTCAGTTCCTCCGTCTGCTGCAGTATGTGTTTGTAGAACAAAAAATTAATTGGTAGAATAATAAGGATATTTCTAATGCTGGATCAGATGTTTCTTCTGCAGTGAATTTTCTTTTCATGCATGCTTCTGAAAGTCAACTGATATGTCTGAAACATGTGCGGGGGGGGGGGGTTATACTTTTGACAGTATCCTTGTAAGTTGGAGTCAAGAACTTTCAAGACACAGATCAATTAATCAAGAACCTTGAGGACTTCTTCCAGACCAAAACCTTACTTCAAGACCCAGATCAAGACCTGTCATCCAAGAACCAAGCTGTCAATTTTAATGAATTGAATTTCAAAAAATGCTGGACCTGTTAGCATTCTTACAAATTTGTCTGTAATGGTAAAGATACTGGGCCAACCTGTGGTTGAGGTAATTTTGTACTTTAGTACAATGGAAATTGACTGCATTCTTGTCTGAGGTCTTAAGCTGAAACCTTGATCCAGACCAAGGCTTTACATTCTGTGACCAAGACATGTTTATCTGGTCTTAAGACTACAAAACCAAGACTCTATCTCTGGCTCCTGCACAGTTTAGTCTATGCACACATGTGTTATTGTATCACATCTCACTGATTTTTAGCGTCTTACTCCATGTATGTTTTTAAGACATTGAGTTAAACACTTCCACTTTTGTTATACAATGCATCAGTGTCAGTTTTAAACTGATAGACCAATCAAAAGAAACTGAGGGTGGGACAAACATCTCAGGTGTATTGATATTGGGTGTTTATTGCAGCAACTGTGAAATTGGTCTGCCACAATATCAGTGTTGACCCTTGTCATTATGGTGTCTGGTTACCATCAATTATGACAAACGGTATCACAGAGAAACTATCATAACATGTTTTTTCCTTTAAAGATCTTTGAGAGAATTATCTCTGTTAGTAAGAAGCTCTGATTGGTGGCAAGCCTGTGTGTGTCTTTCAGATCTTACATTCTGCGTTGTTCCATTCTGTTGCGCACCGTCTAACTGCTTTTGAATGCAAGAATGCATCCTGTGCATGTGTGCCCCAGGTCTGTTGTGGATTTGCACATGAGTAGCTAGGCAGACACACAGGGAAGAAAAATCTCTTTAACATCTCAATTGTTCCTCCTAGACAGAAATGCAAACTAGTCTCTTACAATGGACATTACTATAACTAAATTTTTTACAAACTGAGTTTTGCATGACACTTTCTGTGTTTTGCTTCAGTTTCCTTGTGAAATGTACACAAGAGGCACTACAACAACTGTGCATTGTATACACTGTCATACAAATCACAGGTGCCATGGCTGTTAATGACTTTATAATCACTTATTTTTCACTCTATTACTCACAGACTGCTATGCTATGATATGTAGACACTTTTACTATAACGCATTATCTGAAAATCGTTACATTAACACACTTGTATTACAGACCCACCTACATTTACAGGTGCATCTCAATAAATTAGAATGTCGTGGAAAAGTTCATTTATTTCAGTAATTCAACTCAAATTGTGAAACTCGTGTATTAAATAAATTCAGTGCACACAGACTGAAGTAGTTTAAGTCTTTGGTTCTTTTAATTGTGATGATTTTGGCTCACATTTAACAAAAACCCACCAATTCACTATCTCAACAAATTAGAATACATCATAAGACCAATAAAAAAAAACATTTTTAGTGAATTGTTGGCCTTCTGGAAAGTGTGTTCATTTACTGTATATGTACTTAATACTTTGTAGGGGCTCCTTTTGCTTTAATTACTGCCTCAATTCGGCGTGGCATGGAGGTGATCAGTTTGTGGCACTGCTGAGGTGGTATGGAAGCCCAGGTTTCTTTGACAGTGGCCTTCAGCTCATCTGCATTTTTTGGTCTCTTGTTTCTCATTTTCCTCTTGACAATACCCCATAGATTCTCTATGGGGTTCAGGTCTGGTGAGTTTGCTGGCCAGTCAAGCACACCAACACCATGGTCATTTAACCAACTTTTGGTGCTTTTGGCAGTGAGGGCAGGTGCCAAATCCTGCTGGAAAATGAAGTCAGCATCTTTAAAAAGCTGGTCAGCATAAGGAAGCATGAAGTGCTCCAAAATTTCTTGGTAAACGGGTGCAGTGACCAACACCAGCAGATGACATTGCACCCCAAATCATCACAGACTGTGGAAACTTAACAGTGGACTTCAAGCAACTTGGGCTATGAGCTTCTCCACCCTTCCTCCAGACTCTAGGACTTTGGTTTCCAAATGAAATACAAAACTTGCTCTCATCTGAAAAGAGGACTTTGGACCACTGGGCAACAGTCCAGTTCTTCTTCTCCTTAGCCCAGGTAAGACGCCTCTGACGTTGTCTGTGGTTCAGGAGTGGCTTAACAAGTGGAATACGACAACTGTAGCCAAATTCCTTGACACGTCTGTGTGTGGTGGCTCTTGATGCCTTGACCCCAGCCTCAGTCCATTCCTTATGAAGTTCACCCAAATTCTTGAATCGATTTTGCTTGACAATCCTCATAAGGCTGCGGTTCTCTCGGTTGGTTGTGCGTCTTTTTCTTCCACACTTTTTCCTTCCACTCAACTTTCTGTTAACATGCTTGGATACAGCACTCTGTGAACAGCCAGCTTCTTTGGCAATGAATGTTTGTGGCTTACCCTCCTTGTGAAGGGTGTCAATGATTGTCTTCTGGACAACTGTCAGATCAGCAGTCTTCCCCATGATTGTGTAGCCTAGTGAACCAAACTGAGAGACCATTTTGAAGGCTCAGGAAACCTTTGCAGGTGTTTTGAGTTGATTAGCTGATTGGCATGTCACCATATTCTAATTTGTTGTGATAGTGAATTGGTGGGTTTTTGTTAAATGTGAGCCAAAATCATCACAATTAAAAGAACCAAAGACTTAAACTACTTCAGTCTGTGTGCACTGAATTTATTTAATACACGAGTTTCACAATTTGAGTTGAATTACTGAAATAAATGAACTTTTCCACGACATTCTAATTTATTGAGATGCACCTGTACATGCATATTTCAATATGATTAACCTGATAAGAGTGTTTGACTTTGGACTCAGAGACCGAGCGTTGAATGTAGCCAAAGACATTCGGAGTGAATGTGCCATAGAAGTTACAAAAATTACATGGTTGCTTCAGTTAATGTGCTTTTCATGTTGAATTTACTTTTAAAACACTAACCTAACTCGGTTAGGTTTAGGTGTTGGTTGAGGTTAAGGATATCTGTTTTGTTCACCTCTTTTTGAACACAATTGATTAGGTTTAGGCTAAAGTTTTAGGTTAGAGAGTTACGTTTTACTCTAATACCATCTAATATTCACCTTAAAAACCTTGTCTGATTTTAACATCATTTCACTCGCTTTTGGTGACCCCAGCTGGACATTTCACTTGAAAACTGCAGCAAAACGTGTAATGAAGCACATAATTTTGGTTTGCAAAAATGTTGCCATTGTCATATAAATTTCATGAGATCAGACTGCTGAAATTAGATTTAATGGAGAGCAAATGGAGACTTGTGATTTGGACTCCTCAGATTTTGTTCCTGAGAAGGTCTCTAGAGTTTCTGCAGAGGTCTCAACAATGTCACAAACTTTGCACAGATATGCTTAGGTAATTGCAATGAAAAGTCAGAGATTTAAATTTGAACTCAAACATTTCTCATCAATTACCAAATTATCTGAGCTATTCACATTAATTTTGTAGCTATTTGCTTTTTATTTTTGTCTTTTTTTTATTTTTATTATTATTATTTTTTCTTGGGGATTTTTTTGGGAGAAACAGATGGGACCAAGTAGATTATTCAATGTAACAATACTGAGAACTAAATTAAGAAAACTGAGCTATGAAAGAACACATTTTTAAGCATACATTTTCCTCTGTTTAATCTCAGTGAATTTAAAAACACTCCTTTGATTCTTCTTTGTCTCTGAATTCTAAAATGCTTTCCCAGTACCCTCACTTATCCCTAAATTCTTTGCTGCTGGTAAAATTGTATGTAATAAATAAATTAATATAGCATGTATTTGAAAACAATCCTTGCAAGGCTCTGTGTCGCATTGTCATGTTGATTCTCAACCACAGCTGACAAAAAACAAGATGCATGCTAACTGTCTTTCACACAAAACCAAAGCCTAAATCCCAGTCTTACCTAAAACTGTATAACGCTATACATTTGCTGCCTTGGAAGCACTGGTATTTCCTTCAGGAAATGCAAACTTTGTCTTTAGTTGCAGTGTGAAATACAAGACATAATAATTGTGACTGTTATACCAGTTGTGTAAGTGTAAAAATACAATCAACACAGTTGCACACATTACCTCTTTTCTACCAACATGGTTCGGGTGCGGGTTCCTGGGCCTGTGCGAATTTTCGAACCGTTCCGCACATTTCCACCGCAGAAAAGACCGTTCTGAGGCTGAAAACCTGGTTCCACACCGGCCCCAAAAGCTTGCTGGTCTCTACGCAGGAACCAATTACGTCAGGGGACGGAGGTCGGGATAATGTTTCGTCACCGTGGTAAAGTTTTCCCAAACAACAACAGTAGCTACCGTCTGCAGCAAGGAGTACTTCTTTGCTCTATAACAATAATAAAAAACCCACAAAAGCGTTCAGGTAACACAATGAAACGAGTGCTCTACTTGCAATATGGCATTTACGAAGATCCGAGATAAACTAGAGAGATTGCAAAGGGAAAAAAATACTCTACAACAATGAAGATACAGCATGAAATGATGCACGCTGTCTTCAATCGGACAGTTGACCAAATCATAAACAAACTGAAAAACACTTAAGGGAGGTGACACATCTCTAGCTCTTCTATGAAGGAGGAAGCGGGGGTCAGGTGAACAGTCCACGTAATTCTTTTCACACTTTTCAGTCTAACACATAAGTTTGCTTTTCAGCACAACATAATCAAAGGCACACACGATCACTGCTGAGTGCATTTCTCTCTCTCCCCTCCGGCGGTCTGGACTACCTTTTTATCCCTCTCCAGCTCTCACTGTAACACAGAACAGCTGTTAGAAATAATTTCCTTGCTCGCCATACCCACATCACCACAAGGGAGTACAGGGACCATAAGAAGGACATAAGCAAAAGTGACAGTGGACGGAGCAACAATGTTTTGGTCTCGGACACTGACCAGCGTGCTAACTAACCGGGGAATTGAATTCAGCCAGTAATGCTCGTGATAAACAGTGAATCGCCGGTGTCCTCTGCAGCTGATCTCAATAAGTTGTTATATTTGCCAACTTTGTTAGCTTTTCTTACACTGTTTTCATCTTATTTCGTGCATTGTTTTGTTTTGTAAGCTACTAACAAAGTTTGGAAGATCGCGGCTATCTGTTAAGTAAAATGGTGGAATTATATCAATAATATTATATGCTACACCAATGTTAGTAATGATTCTACTGTAACAATTAACATAACTTTGCAAGTTAAGCCATAGTTCATACAATATTATGTAAATCCATTACCTGTCATCTTTAGCGGAGATGTCATCTCTGACAAACTTTTTGAACAATTTAATAACAATGGATTGCATTAATCTGTATGTTTAAATATGTCCTCAAAAAACAAGAGTAAAAGCTGCATACAAACATACTGTGACACAGCATGTTTGAGGTAGTCACGTTACGTCACCGTTCGTCACTCAGGTCAGTGGAAAAGCGTGTCCGGTTTACGACAGGCTCCAGATTGCCCCGGCCGTGAACCAGCGGAGCACAGGCTCGGCATGAGAACCATCGCAATTTCGGTGGAAAAGGGCTAACAGAGGCTTTTTGGATTATAGAGATACCAGTTTCATACACTGCTGTGTGAATAGTTGGGCCGCGCCTGGTTTGGCTCTGCATCTCGCTTCCCTCCCTACTGTGTGGTTAAATGAACTCCAGAGGTGGGCCACCAAGCTTGTGTGAAGTCTGTACTTACACCTGGGCCCATGGCAGGCCCCTGTGGCCCAGAGACCCCAGCTGGAGACAGGCTTAAGAGGAGATCAGTGTTTGAGGTGGGCGGTATGACCACAGTGGCCCTAGTCCTGCGAAAGAACTGTCTCTCTATATTTGCAGTGTGGACTTGTATGCGTTTACACAGCTCTGCAACCTTGAAAGCACAGGATTAACTGCCTGCGTCCCCTTAGTGTTGTTTGAAGTGCTGTGGGTTTTTTTTTTTTTTTTTTTTTTTGGCCCTGAACACTCTTCAAAGGGCCTTGACTGTGGGCCTCCTGATAGACTGCAGAGAGGTTGTTTACACTGCACAAAGTTTGAAGTCCGCAAGAGTCTGTTAGTGCGATTGTTTGTTTGCTGTCAGGTGATCCTGCAGGACACCGGGAAAGAGGTGACCGGTTACGAGAACATGTCCAAGAGTAAAGATCTAGTAAAACACAATTAGTCTCTTTATAAAGCTCAAAATAGAAAAATAGAGAGTTAGTGAGATTTATGGTTTCTTGGTTCAGTAAATAGACCAGCAAAGATAGGCAGTCAAGTCATTCTCATTCTAGTGAGGAAAAAATTGGAAAAGCTGGTTAATTTGAATTTATGATCTTAAAAGTGTATTTTAAAAGGGACATATTAAAGAAATAATCTGTTAGACACTTTGTTATAATGATTTTGCAATGGTTAAGGGGTGTTCTCAGGCACAGTCTAGTGCCAAAACCCTGTTAATGTATATCCTCGAAGGGCTTATTTCATTTAGAAAATGGTGGTAACATCAATATTATAAAAATAAAAAATAAAAAACATCAATGCTCATTAAATAGTTATGTCTTCCACCTAATAATATAGTATACTCTTTAATATTAAGTATAAGTAGTATAGGATAGTATATGTATTATAATAATATATTAGTGTTGTAAATCGATTCAATTTTACTAATTTTAACTAATTAATCGCACAGTTTTCTGTGATTTTCTGCGACTAATCATGGGACATGGTACAATAAAACATACATTAAAATATAATGCAATATATTTACTTTATACTTTGTCTAAAAGAACTTGCAAAAAATTGGTTAGTCATCATTTTTTAATGATTCTTATGTAAATTATTATTATTATTTATTTTATTTTATTTTTGGCGGATTTAATTAGACACATTTTTTACAGGTACAAATATTTGATAAAGGTATAAGCATACATGCCATAAAATCAGTGGACATGATATAATTAAAAATCACTGGTTCAGATGACAGTGAGTAAGCGTTTTCATACAATGCGAAGAGATACAGCAGCTTGCCTGTATGTCTCCAACACCTGGCTTACCACTTGCAAGTGAAGTCTCCATTCAGTAAATCCGCTCCTGTGTTTATTATGCCCAGGACATGCGTAGCACGTAATGAATAATTGTGCATAATCAGTTTCAGTACTAGGATGTGCAGTCGAGCGTGTACCTCCTGGAAATTTAGATATGCTGTTTTTAGCCACAGGAAGAGGAGGAAAACATTAGTGAGGTTTTAGGAAGTGAAAAAAATAAAAGGATACTGCATTAATTGCATTAATTTTTTTCAATGCGTTAAACAGTCTACTATTAATTGCAGAAATTAACGCATTAAATTTCCCAAATATATATATTTGAAAATTTAATGCGTTAATGTGTGTGTGTGTGTGTGTGTGTGTGTGTGTGTGTATTATTAATTATAATATAGCATATTTATGGTGGTTGCCATGTAACATAGAAACTTTGTGTCGGATTATCAAAATTTTACAATGGCCTTAAATGTGGCTCATTTATTCAAACTTTTGTCTGTTCCCAACTGTTAATTTAGTGTATTTTGGACTGTACCTGTGTCAAACCCTTGGCTTAGTTTTAATGAACCTGGCTTACACATGGTAGGCTATTTGTTAACTATTCAAGGTTCATTGTGTGTGTAGGTACCAGTGGGGCCAGGCAGGGAGCCCAGCAGGCCCGTGGATGTGTCCTGACTGCAATGCAGTTGTTAATATTTTATTACCCAAGCCCTGATGAGATAAGAGTAATGACAGAGTAAAATATTTCCCTCTCTCTGTCTGTTCTGTTACTGGCCAGCCAGTCATCTCCACTCCCCTCAATGTGTAACTGAATACCCTTAATAGTTGTCTATAAAATGTATCAATGCAGACAACACAATGAGATCTGTGCAATATAGTTATACATTCAGAAAAAATACATTCAAAAATTGAGCTTTATTTTGCTTTGTGTTGTTTTGAAGAAAAACTGCCTTTAACTTGTTATGTCTGTCGTAAAAGTGTGTTTTTCAACACCCAGGGCAATGAAAGCGGGAACTCTCGGTTGGTGGTGGTGGCTGAAGTCTCCCAAAGTAAACCGTAGATGATGCGGATGGGCCCTTTGATCGCACAAAAAACACATCACGCCCAAGTCTGCTTTAGCCGACAGCAGATGGCCATTAAAATTGCAGTTTTATTTTTTACAGCCCTTTTTTTTTTTTTCTGAAATGTGGCTTAAAAATTTACAAGTCCTTTTATCACCCTTATTTAGGAGGGTAAGCATGCTGATTAGAAACATGCAGTATTCAACAAAAAGATGAGAAATGTTTCATAAATGCTTTACAATATCACTTATATTGTGAATGTCACACCTCCATTCTTTAACTCTTTCTACACTCAAACTCACTTTGCCTGTTTTGAGTCCTGTGAACGAGTGAGTCTGACAACCAAGAACAGTGTGAATCTGATTAGGCCTGATTGTAAAACCTTTAAACTAGGGGGGAAATGTATAACATTGCCTATAATCTGTGCTTGATCCATGCCGCAGTAGTGGGGCACAGGTCTCTCTGGTTTATAGGAGAATAATATGAGTCATTGTTTGGTTATTTTCTGTAGAAGGTCACGGCCAGTGTGTTTAAGTGTGTTTCATAAAAGAAAGAGACACACATTTACAGCTGTGTGTAGTTACTGTAGCGCACACCAGCCCCACACTTTCGCTGGATTATAACACGCTGTTTCCACAGGTCTGCTCCGACAACAAGTGGCGAATGTCACACCTCCATTCAAGCATGGCACGAATACTCGTTAATCTTCATGTCAATCTAGACAGGCATGCAGGTCTAATTACCTCAAGCTTGATTAGTCACTGAGCACAACGTGAAAAAAGACAAAACACTTTAATAACGTCTGCCCTGTGCTCACCTCAGCGCAATCTGACCGCCTGGGAGGAGGGAAAAGACACAAAATGGAATTAAAACCCTAAGAATTTTCACCTGTATTTACGCACCTTTTCTTTAAGAACATTTTGTACCCATCTCACGCTTGCATTGCACACAATTGCCTGACCAAACACTTGAAAAAATTTTTAAAGAATAGAGTGCAAACCGTAGCCTGACCTATTTTGCAATCTGCGGCTAGCTATCTTTGATAACTTTTTAATTCACTGTGAGAATAAGAGTAGTTTATCCTCTTATTCCAGAATGTCTCCTGTGAAATTGGAAAATGAGGTATCGCCGACCATTTCTTTGTGATAGAATAGACCACATCTGTGGTTTGGTTAACTATGTTTTGCCATTGGAATATTGTGAAGCTTTATTACACAGAATGAATAGGGTTCTGTTGGATATGGGACCAGTGCCGGGATTGCTGCCACGAGTCCATGTCCACCAGATTTCTCTGTGAGTATTATCTGTGAAAATACCCTGTGGAGTTTCTCCATTCTTCCCCTTGTCTGACTCCACACCAGAGTAAAATCTAATATATCAAAAGTCAATGGTCTATTGTTGCTCTTGCTTCCCTTCCCTGATGCATCTGTTGTTGATAAATGTTAAAGATTGGAATCCATCATCCAGCTTTTCTCCTGAGTTGAATGAATTCACTCATCTTCAGTGTCAGTCTGCACACATATACACTGACATCAGCGCATTTGTTGTTCGAGATAGCGTCCCTCAGCTTTTACCCTACCCTTTTTAACAAAAGATGGCCATTTTAGGGGGCAGTGCATTGGGGCCAAAGTTCCTGACTGGGCAATTTGCAATCTATTCTGTCAGGGTCTTCTGAGTATGACCCTGGCAGAGTGTAACCCTGCGGGACAGTGGTGTGAAAATGGGCCGCTCAACTAGCAGACAACATTAGTCCTAGTTAGTCTAATGAGTGTTAATCAGCTCTCACTGGTGCCCTTCACATGTGACCTCTTCCACCAAACTCAATTAAGAGAGGTGATGAGGACTACATGTTCTGTGGGGTTTGTGCATTTTCATTTAGCAAATAATTAAATGGTAACAGGTATACATAAAGGGTCATTAATAAGAGTGATCAAGTATTACCATGGCCATTAACTGCGTAAAGAATTAGTATGCTAAATCCACCTGCGTCGATCTGCCAGCTGATTTGAATTCCCTCTTTGTTTGACTACCCATCTGTTTATTCAGTGGTAAGTCATCAAAAATTCTATATAATCTTTGCCTTTAAAGCAAAAATTATCTCAGTACAACTAGTACTTCTTTTATTAGACACTTATTAGAAATGTGTGTGTGTGTGTGTATGTATATGTATATATATATATATATATATATGTATATATGTATGTGTGTGTATATACACACATATAGTATATATATATATATATATATATATATATATATATATATATATATATATATATATATATATATATATATATATATATATACACACATATATACACAAATATATACACACATTCAGTGTGTGTGTGTATATATATATACTACCGTTCATAAGTTTGGGGTCACTTGCCTGAAATGTTTCTCATGATCTTAAAAACCTTTTGATCTGAAGGTGTATGCTTAAAAGTTTGAAATGGCTTTTGTAGACAAAAATATAATTGTGCCAACATATTAATTTAATTACAAAACCAAAATGTTATAATTTTTTTTTATAAAAAATAAAAGTAAAAATAAATAAATTGATGATCTTGGACCAAATAATTAAGAAAAGCAGCCACTAAGTGCCCAGCATATAGATGGGAACTCCTTCAATGCTGTTTAAAAAGCATCCCAGGGTGATACCTCAAGAAGTTGGTTGAGAAAATGCCAAGAGTAAATTTCTGCGAAATCTAGGCAAAGTGTGGCCACTTTGAAGATGCTAAAATGTTGATTTATTTTGGATTTTTTTAGTCACAACATAATTCCCATATTTCCATTTCTGTTATTCCATAGTTGTGATGACTTTACTATTATTCTAAAATGTGAAAAAAAGAAAGAAAGAATGAGTAAGTGACCCTAAACTTTTGAACAGTTGTGTGTGTGTGTGTGTGTGTGTATGTGTGTGTATATATATATATATATATATATATATATATATATATATATATATATATATATATATATATATATATATATACAGTTGTGCTCAAAAGTTTGCATACCCTTGGATAATTGGTAATATATGTACCATTTTTAAAGAAAACATGAGTGAGCAGGCAAAACACATTTCTTTTATTTCTTATAGGATTCATATTCAACTGTAGGTTATAACAAAATGGCACAATCATAAAACAAAACATGGCAACAAAGAATGAAATTAAATTACCCCTGTTCAAAAGTCTGCATACCCTTAGTTCTTAATACTGTGTATTGCCCCCTTTAGCATCAATGACAGCGTCCAGTCTTTTGTAATAGTTGTCTATGAGGCCCCAAATTCTTGCAGGTGGTATAGCTGCCCATTCATCTTGGCAAAATGCCTCCAGGTCATGCAGAGTCTTTGGTTGTCTTGCATGAACTGCAGGTTTGAGATCTCCCCAGAGTGGCTCGATGATATTAAGGTCAGGAGACTGTGATGTCCACTCCAGAACCTCACCTTTTTCTGCTGAAACCACTGGAGGGTCAACTTGGCCTTGTGCTTAGGGTCATTGTCAAGCTGGAAAGTCCAAAAGCGTCCCATGCGCAGCTTTCGTGCAGAAGAATGCAAATTGTCTGCCAGTATTTTCTGATAACATGCTGCATTAATCTTGCCATCAATTTTCACAAGATTCCCTGTGCCTTTAGAGCTCACACACCCCTAAAACATCAGTGAGCCACCACCATGCTTCACAGTGGGGATGGTATTCTTTTCACTATAGGCCTTGTTGACCCCTCTCCAAACATTGCGCTTATGGTCGTGACCATAAAGCTCTATTTTGGTCTCGTCACTCCAAATTACAGTGTGCCAGAAGCTGTGAGGTGTGTCAAGGTGTTGTCGGGCATATTGTAACTGGTGGCATTTGTGGCATTGGCGCAGTAAAGGCTTCTTTTTGGCAACTCGACCATGCAGCTCATTTTTGTTCAAGTATCGTCGTATTGTGCTCCTTGAAACAACCACACCGTCTTTTTCCAGAGCAGCCTGTATTTCTCCTGAGGTTACCTGTGGGTTTTTCTTTGTATTCCGAACAATTCTTCTGGCAGTTGTGGCTGAAATCTTTCTTGGTCTACCTGACCTTGGCTTGGTATCAAGAGATCCCTGAATTTTCCACTTCTTTATAAGTGATTGAACAGTACTGACTGGCATTTTCAAGGCTTTGGATATCTTTTCATATCCTTTTCCATCTTTATAAAGTTCCATTACCTTGTTACGCAGGTCTTTTGACAGTTCTTTTCTGCTCCCCATGGCTCAGTATCTAGCCTGCTCAGTGCATCCACGTGAGAGCTAACAAACTCATTGACTATTTATACACACACTAATTGCAATTTTAAAAGCCACAGGTGTGGGAAATTAACCTTTAATGCCATTTAAACCTGTGTGTGTCACCTTTTGTGTCTGTAACAAGGCCAAACATTCAAGGGTATGTAAACTTTTTATCAGGGCCATTTGGGTGATTTCTGTTATCACTGATTTAAAAAGGAGCCAAACAACTATGTGATAATAAATGGCTTCATATGATCACTATCCTTAAATAAAAGACAGTTTTTTTTTCAAAATTCAATGCCAAAATTTCACAATTTCTGCCAGGGTATGCAAACTTTTGAGCACAACTGTATATACACACACTGTGTATATATATATATATATATATATATATATATATATATATATATATATATATATATATATATACTGTGTGTGTGTGCATATAATTGTGCCACCATATAAATGTATTTAATTATAAAAAAATTAAAAATAAAAAAATAAAGTTTTTTAAATTGATGAACTGGACCAAATAATAAAGAAAAGCAGCTAATAAGTGCCCAACATACAGATGGGAACTCCTTCAATACTGTTTAAAAAGCATCCCAGGGTGATACCTCAAGAAGTTGGTTGAGAAAATGTCAAGAGTACTTGTCTGCAAATTCTAGGCAAAGGGTGACTACTTTGAAGATGCTAAAATATAACACAGTTTTGGATTTTGTTTAGTCACTACATAATTCCCATAGTTCCATTTATGTTATTCCATAGTTTTGATGACTTTACTATTATTGTAAAATGTGAAAAAAAATAAAAATAATATATATATATATATATATATATATATATATATATATATATATATATATATATAATAAAGAATGAGTAAGTGTTTCAAAACTTTTGACCGGTAGTGTATATATATAGTGTGTGTGTGTGTATATAAATACACTGGCGGCCAAAAGTTTGGAATAATGTACAGATTTTGCTCTTATGGAAATTAATTGGTACTTTTTTTCACCGAAGTGGCATTCAGCTGATCACAATGTATAGTCAGGACATTAATAATGTGAACAATTACGATTACAATAAAAAAAAAAAAAAAAAAAAAAAATGAAAAATACTTCAGAGTTCTCATCAAAAAATCCTCCACGGGCAGCAATAACAGCTTTGCAGATCCTTGGCATTCTAGCTGTCAGTAGCTTCCTGTAGCTTTTGCCATAGATGTAGCTGTCTTGTCGGGCACTTCTCACACACCTTACAGTCTAGCTGATCCTACAAATGCTCAATGGGGTTAAGGTCCATAACACTCTTTTCCAATTATCTGTTGTCCAATGTCTGTGTTTCTTTGCACACTCTAACCTTTTCTTTTTGTTTTTCTGTTTCAAAAGTTGCTTTTTCTTTGCAATTCTTCCCATTAGGCCTGCACCCCTGAGTCTTCTCTTTATTGTTGTACATGTTGAGCGGGTAGAATTCAATGAAACTGTCAGCTGAGGACATGCGAGGCATATATTTCTCAAACTAGAGACTCTGATGTACTTATCCTCTTGCTGAGTTGTACATCTGGCCTTCCACATCTCTTTCTGTCCTTGTTAGAGCCATTTGTTCTTTGTCTTTGAAGACTGTAGTGTACACCTTTGTATGAAATCTTCAATTGTTTATTTATTTATTTTTTGGCAATTTCAAGCATTGTATAGCCTTCATACCTCAAAACAGTGATTGACTGACAAGTTTCTAGAGAAAGCTGTTCCTTTTTTTTTTTTTTTTTTTTTTGCCATTTTTGACCTAATATTGACCTTAAGACATGCCAGTCTATTGCATACTGTAGCAACTCAAAAACAAGCACAAAGTCAATGTTAAGCTTCATTTAATGGACCAAATAGCTTTCAACTGTGTTTGATATAATGGCAAGTGATTTTCTTCTACCAAATTAGTAATTTAGCATGGTTACTCAGGGATAAGGTGTTGGAGTGATTGCTGCTGGAAATGGGGCTTTCTAGATTTGATCAAAAATGAATGATGAGTTTCAAATAGTGATGTTTTTTTTTTTTTTTTTTCTTTTTTTACATCAGTAATATGCTGATCAGTTGATGCCACTTTGGTGAATTAGAGTACCAATTTCCTTCTGAAACAGCAAAATCTTTACATTATTCCAAACTTTTGGCCACCAGTATGTGTATATATATATATAATTCTTAACAAGCACAAAATGTGCTAATACATATTATTTATCATTATTTATCATTATTTATTTTTTAAATACAATTCCACTAGTTACAGCAAAACTCATAAAGTGTAGACCTATCTTTAACTACACATTGTCATATGAGCAGGTCATTAACTGCTCTGCCTGATTTAAAAAAAAAAATAGTTCACCCAAAAAGGATAATTCTCTCAGCATTTACTCACTCTTATGTCATCTCAAACACCAACAAATGAAGAAATTTTTATTTACATTTATGCATTGGCAGACGCTTTTATTCAAAGTGACTTACAGTGCATTCAGGGTATACATTGGATCAGTATGTGTGTTCCTTGGGAATTGAGCCCATGATCTTGCCATTGCTAGCACCATGCTCTATCAGTTGAGCTACAGGAACCTTGTATTCATGTTCCTTTAAGTGTTTAAGGAGCCTTAAACATTACTTTAGACAATAACAGTTCTTTGTTCATTTCAGGCTGGACATGACGAATGAGTCATTCATTCGGGAATCAGATTACCCAGCCCTTTTCAGCTTATTGCGGCCCGTTTCAGCTTATCGCCACCCGTTCGGCCCCATTTTGCAGCTGGCCCACCGGGAAAAGTACCGATTCTCCCTATGGCTAGTCCACTCCATTTTATTCCATTGAGCTGTGTTTTGCAGTTTTTGAATGCAAGAATGTGTCCTGTGTGAACTGCCCATAAGACTGGGTATATTATTGAATTTTGGGTGTGTTCATGCTTCTTTGGCTGCTTTATTATTCATGTGCTGTACAGACATATTTCAGCATAACTCACCCATTGTTTCCTTATTAACAGTATCATGGCAAATAATTGTAATCATAATCTACACCTAAAAGAAATATAGCCTTCTTTTCTTTCATGGTGTAGTTAAGTGAAATCCAAAGTAATACTTCAATTATGCTTATTCTAAGAATAATTAGATTAGAGGGTCTTAGACAAGCACAGGAATTCAAATCAATTATATTCTAATTCTGAAACAAAACAAAAATTAATTAGAAATGGAAACTGAGAGAAGCTTGGCAGACTTTTTTTTCTCCTTATATCATAAATAAGATATGTGCAAAAGAACAGAATTTAACTGACATCCTGGGAGGAGGTTATTAAATTCTAAGGATTTTCCTTCTTTGAAAAAAGAGAATAAAATATTTCACATTACAGAGAGAAAAGAAAAAGGCCTCAATTTTACTGTTAGCCAATTTAGGATCAGCTGCTGAAACATTGGCAAGCCTGTCACTGTATTTGTAAGGAAATAATATTTGACTCACAATTAAATAATGCAGCCAAATATGTATCTTGCATCTTTCTGAAGACGTAGAGGAATACTTTCAGTATGCTTTCAGTCCTTATCTGTTTACTTTTAGACCATCTGTATGCTAGTTTACTCCAAACAGTTTTAGTAGATATACACATTTAAAATGTACAGTATTTCTTGTCCAGAGCAACAGACCAAAAATGACTCCTTTCCTTAGGGGCATATACAAACTTTTGTCCTGTAAAATGCTCTTTAGACTGAGAATGTCCCCTCCCCCAATACCAACTGCCTCTGGCTAGCAGTAGCAAGTAGCAAATCATGATTCATGGCTGTGATGTAAGCTGAAAGCTATTGGCTATCAAAAAGGGGCCCTTCAAAATGTCCCACCCCAAAATCCTGTTTCAACAGTAAATTTTTCAAAGCACAGGGGCCAGTAAAACTCAAATACTAAGATGGGAAGACAAGCAATCTGACGATTCCAGCATAAACACATAATGTTTCCCAGCTAAAACAAGAGATAAAAGAATGAAGACACTTAGATGTCCACAGTTACATAAAAATAGCTAGTATGATGATCGCTTTGAAGCTGCAAGCATATTTGTTGGCGAGATCAATAAGGGACCTCATGGCAAACCTCATCAAACATCAATGAGGTGGGAAATGAGAGAGTGAAAAAATAGATTCAGGAATTGGGCATGGAGTTGTTGAATAAAAGCAGATCCATGACATGGAAAGGTAGAGCGCTTCTGTTAAGCACACCTTTCTGATGACATTATCTGTATAATAATATGCAAACGTCAGGCAGGGGAAGATGCCTTTCTCCATTCAACCAAAGATTAAACTTGAATAAAGTGCAAACTATTGAAGTTGATTAAAGTATTAAACCCTTCCATTAACTCTCTTACACAGCCATGCTGGGTGTTCTCTCTTGGTTATTGAGTTTTGTTAATTTGCGGAGCGGCAGTTTGAATTGATCCCTGACCGGCAGTAAGGGAAGTTTTACTGGCTCTCAGCGCATGCTCAAAGCCCACTTTAATAAAGCTGGCCTGTCACAAGCCGTTAAATCTAGAGGTGAGAGCCATAAACAAACAAAAATGTCTTATACATGCAGTCACCTTTCACAGCAACCTTTCAGATGCACAATGCAGAAAACTAAGCCGCATTCCTGATATCTTGTACACTGCTGTATAAATCCCAGCAATTAGGACTACTATACATCACATGCAATGGCTCATTAAAGTTCCTATTAACATTCTCTTAAAGGTGTATCGACTGTTTTGGAGGGGATAAAATGTTTACAATCTCCTGCTGTAAATAGTATCAATTAACTGTGACTCTGCTTTTTTTAATCACTTAGAGATGTTTACAAAGGCAAGCATCAATATTTGTACTGTTCATACTCATGGCTTTGGATTTGAACAAGCCCCTAACCTTAGGTGTTAAACTTCAACATGTAACTTGTCCCGTATGTTTGTGCTATGAACATAAGTGATGCCTCCAATGGTGTGGCTTGTTGAAGGGAGGTGGGCTATTACTTTAAGCAATCAGACAAAGAATTTCGGGCTCTTGAGAGAATTTGAGAAGATTTGATTCCTTTTGTCGACAAGTTAAACAAAAAAACAAAAAATCATATGACATGGTCTTGGAGATGTCTGTATGGGAGCAATTGTACAGATGTAGGTACATTTGCACCAGCTTGCTAATACCGCAGCACGCCGGTGTGTTCTTGTTGACTGATTTTGACTGACTGTACAAGATAAACAGAATTGGCTGTCGGCCTCAAGGTAGGTGAAACTTCAGGTCACACCTACCGATGACTTGAACCAATGACAGTAAGAAGGTGGTTAGCAGTTGGTATGAGTTTTTCCTAAAAGTTCACCCAGGTGAGCTGTTACAAACCACCAAAATGAATGCAAAAACACCTTCTTTTGGCCATATTTTGTTCTAAATTGCGTCACACCCATTTGTTCTTCGATTTCGTATGAAGTATATCTGGTTGTTTAGGATCCACATAGCAACGCTTTTGGCAACCACCCACAACACCCTAGCATTTTCAAGGTGAGTTTTGCATTGGTAGATTTTTTCTAGAAATTGTCCAAAAGAAAAGGACAGCAGTGTGAATGTGCGATGAGATGGCCTCCACAACATGAGAGATTGATAGAAGGTTTGTCTGGTCTGTGCAGATAGACCTTATCGACAGCAGAGGTGGATGAGATTTGGTCCCAGACGTGCTAGGTGAGGAGACACTGTCATGGATCAGACACTCCCAAAAGATACACAATACCCCAGTGCTTTATATTCAACCCATGAAGAATAGGGTGGAATTTCCCAAGACAGCCAATGAGATGTTTTCTTTAAAGAAAATTCTATAATTCTTGAGCTATCAAAATAGAGCAGAGATAGTCTTCAGCTCTGATTTCTCTTGTTGCGTCCTATGCATCCGGTGATGGGGAAAGGATCTGTCATCTGAAGGAATGATCTGAAATTGAATCTTCTTAACTGTGGCTCTCTTGGCTGCAATATGTGAAGTGTCTCTCTCTCTCTCTCTATCTCTTTATGCTGTTACTCTGAAGTGTTTGTGGCAGAAGTATCTGTATTCAGCATTTCTGATGGACACACATGGAAGGTTTGATTTATGAGACCCTGGAATTAATGATCAACAAGTTACCCATAGCATCAAGGACACAGTTACTAGTTTGGGAGTTTTACAGGAAAATGAGTCAACACATCTGTGGGAAAATGGTAATTGTACTAGTACTTTAATTGTTCTCTGTAGACAATCAACCAGTTGATTATTAATTAGCCAGACTCTGAAACTGTAACAATGATTAAGTCCATGTACTGTTATTCACAAGATAGTCTCATGACAACTCGTAATGATTTTTACGAGATTGCAGAATTGTACATCATACGACTTGCTTGTGTGAAACGGTACGACTTTTATTTCTACTGAGACCAACCATTCAACAAACTTCAATTTCAAATCTATACAATACATGCATCAAGGATTAGCTAGCCTCCTATCGAACAATTGATTTTAAGATAGGAATTGTCAGTGAATAAATGAGGTTTCTCATTTCATCTTTATTAATGCAAGACAAATATCAATAACCTGTAACACAATTTCCTTGTCAAATTTAAATCCCTGATGTTTTCATTCTTCCGTGGTATACAAAAGTTATTTTCCTTTTAAAATCATGGTTAGGTTTAGGGTTTGGATAAGGGGTTAGACTTTCTGGTTAGGTTTAGGTTTGGGTCACGGGTTTAAACTTTTTTATCTGTGGGAGTCAAAGCTGTAATTTTTGTATGAGCTAACTTTCTTTTGATTTCGCCATCTTATGAATTTGGTTGGTTATTCACTATCGTACCTTGTAGTGAAAGTTGTTGAGTTGGCTCAGTGATGTCTATAATACGTGGAGAGAGCTACATTATCAGTCAGTGTTCACATTCATCTGAATAGAAGTTGCTCGCTGGCACAAGTAAATGCCATATAAAATACCATTTCATGCTTAAAAAATTGGTCAATGGCAAAACACCTACTGTAACACAATAAAATATTTGTGAAATACATTATATTTTTCTTGCAATAAACATTATTTTGTCAGATACACAACTACTTTTAAAGTGAATGTCAATAGAGATAAATCTTTTGCCCGCAGAATGCAGTTTTGGCATCTACCAACTACTAGCCAAACCTTGACTCCATGTTTCATTTGCTGAATGTGGCTGTCACATAAAAAAAAGTAAAGCATTTCTGGTTCTGTCATCTATATTCCTTCATATTCATGACCTAAAACTTGAAACAACAGAGCAGAAAGCAATTTTGGTCAATCACAGTTGTAATTGACTGAATGCACTATCCAGAAAACCCTTCTAAAGGCAATGGACTATAGGCTATGGACTGACTCAGGGTTCAGTGCCAAGTAGCCCTGGCTTGGCCTTGATTTGGGATTTGTCTCTCTCCATAAGCATGTGCTTTCTGATTACTGATAATGGTGCATGCATAATATGAAAGACTTTGGCTAAAGTAGGATTGCACCTTCATTATTCTATATCCTTTTAAAGCTGTATGCTATCGTGGTGGTACTAATGGGCCGTAGCAGAAGGTGACAAAGGAAATGTGAAGGAGAGAAAAAGACCAAAGCTAGTGAAACCTTCTCTTATGATTTGCTGTGTCAAGTCATGGTATCATTTTCTGGAGCATCTCCAGTCTTATGTACTGAAATTTAATGTTTTATTTGCTGTTATATATCAGGTGTTTGTTTTAAAAGCAAAGCAGATGCTTGAGGTTAAGTCTCAGTGAAAGGCCTTAATTTACAATCTTCATAACATATATTGATGCTGACAGTGTTTGCTTAACTATTTAAATGGGGAAATACCATAGACTTCTACTGTTTTTTATATAAAGCTAACTATAATTACCATGAACTAACCCTAACCCACACCCTAAACCTAACCCTAAGAATTTTTTTTTGCATTATTAGATTTTTAAAAATCATTGTTTAATTTATGTATGGATTGTTTTTGCAAATAAGGACATCCCAAAATGTCCCCAAAGGGAGGTTTTGTTCGATTTTGCTCACTTCTGGGAACAAATTTGCCCCCAAACTATAGCTACCTGTAAGTAAACACACGCACACTCTCTCTCACACACACAAGCTTGTTCTTTTGTCATTATGGAGACTTTCCATTCCGTTCTATTCTTTTTATCATTGGATAACATTTTCAATCAGCTGTCCCTAAACTATATCATTAAGACATTATTTAGTAGGTTAACTATGCTGTGTTCCTCATGGGGACTGTTGGCTGGTCCCCATAGTGTAGCTGATTTCAGGATTTACTATTCTTGAGTGGGCATTTGTTCCTTAATAAACTTATATTGTTTTTCTTGAAAACTAATTATAAGCACTGATTAACCTAACCCTGACCTTTAAAAGAAAACTGAGATTTTTAATATAGAAGAAACTATATTTATATTATACAGTATAATATTAGTTTTTTTTTCAAAGTGAGGGATGTCCCTGGATGTAACCAAAAAGAGGTTTTGTGCAATTTAGCCAAAACTGATGTTTTCTTTTCTTTTTTTTTTTTTTCTTCCCCAAATTAAGTTTTAGAGACAACTGTTTCCCCAAATTGTAACTAGGTAGACCCACACACCCACACAATACATATTGAGCGAGAGGAATCAATGTATGTTTGTTCACCAATAGTCACATCTTTAGTGGTGACCTCTCCACCTGGCCACTGAGAATGAGACTCACTGGGGCCATTCTGGCGCTGCTAAACACATTAAATCATTTTCTCTTCCTCTCTCTCTTCTGCATTCCTGGTCTTTTCCTCTTGTCCCCAGGGCTCCTAGTTGAACCGAGGACCTTGAGGTAGACTGACTTACTATCTATTTGCCAATGTGAAGATTGTTTTTCAATCCTTGAAATTTTACCCGGGAAGATCATTGTTGCAGCCGGCTTGTGTGTTCTGTGTTAGGGGAAGGGGAAGAGGTCATGGGCTGTGGCCCGGCACCCTGGTGGGCATTTTGGAGAATTCAGAATGCTCCGGAGTTCCATGTCAAGGACCAGACTTTTTTACTTCCTCTAAAAGGCCTCTTTTATGAGCACCTCTTCTACACCCCTTTTCCACCAAAATGGTGCGGGTTCTCATATTGAATGATAACGTATCTGACTACGTTACTTCTTAACTTACCCACAAAATAAATATACTGCACTAACATCTTTGTTTATGAGTGTTACAAGTTTTGAGAATGTATTTAAACGTCCGAAGTATTTTGATTCAGCAACTTTGCCATCACAATCTGCTTCTGATGCAACTATGCCATCACATTCTGCTTTTGATTTTAACTATCAGATGTTATAATAAATTAATTAATTTCAAGTAATTGAAACTTTTTTTAAACAATTGAAATTTTAGACCGACAGGGAAAATAAAGCTGTGCAACACAACATAGTACTTAGGAATGGGATGTCCGTCTGGACACATGTCGTATCAGGCGTTTCCAGTGAAGAGAGCTTTGTGTGGAAGTGGTCTACAGTAGTTTTGCTTGACATTTTTTTGTTATGCATCAGTCTTAACAGATTGTTTTTCTAAAAGTTTTGATTGGTAAAGTTGCTGTCATGACTTCCAACCTTTGTTGTTATTGGTTCTTTGTTTGACACCTGCAGGATTTAGAGGCCAATGGCAAGTACATTTTTTAATGATTTTTCTGTGAACTGTCAGAGAAAGTGTATAAGTCCAACTATCAATGGATACTAGCAAACACAGACAATGCATTTTTGGCAGAAGACAACCTTCCCTTTTTTGGGTAATAATTCTCTTTCTTGTTTGAAATGCATAGCTAACAGGGGATGTTTCGGACGTCCCGACAGTTCCTGACTGGTGAGTTTAGAGTGCAGTCTAAAAAAGAAAAAAAGCCTACAAGGGCATTATTCCCCCCTCTCCTTTATCAGCCTCCACAAAAATGGGTCTCAGTGCAGTGATTTCATGCTTTCAGCTTTCTAATAGCATTATACAAAATATCATTACCCTGGGAAGGACACTGGTGTGCTGAAATGAAGGCAGAGCTCATTTTAGCCAGCCGAATGTTTTTGCAACAAAAAACTTTTTTTCTTGCGAGTCACATTGCACTGTGATCCTAGACACAATAAAAAATCTCTGCTTTTTCCCTTTGGGGTGTTTATTGTTTACCATGCATTTGCAGTGGTTTCAGGCCTTGAACTTCAAGAGTAGCCATTTTCAGTTCTTTCATCTTTGTTTTAGGAATTGGAATGATACAACATGTTATTTAATTGATGAGAGCAGTGGCACCCTGTTTGCTCAGGTGCATCTTCTGTTGTTTTTCCTCTTTATCTTCTCCCTCTCTTCTCTCTTCCTCTCTCGCTTTAGTGAATAACGAACAAACCCTTTGAAAGCAGATGTTGCCTCTTCAGCAGCCTCTTCAGAGAGGCCCTTTTGAACAAAAAAAAAATTTTCGTTTAAAAAAAGGAAAGAGAGAAAGAAGGGCAGCATCAAAGTGCCGGCTGACTGATGTTAAAAATGGTCAATTCTGTGGCAGTGTGACAGAAACAATACCTCTGGCACATCTCTGGCTAAGAACCATGAACGATAATGATATTAGAAATGGCCTGATGAAAATCCTGACCCTTGAGAAGCCCTCTTTGTGTGCCTATTTTAGGACTACTACCAGAACTCACTCGCCAAGTTAACTTCCACTATCTTTTATCCTCTCTTTCAACACTGTTTTTTTCATGAGACCCGGTCTCACTTTAACACAATGATGTAAGAAAAATAAGCAATCAATAATTAAGCCAGAAAGGAAGAAAGGCTAGTGTTTAATAGTAGAAACAGAAAATAATAAAAATAAATGATTCCACCATCTTCAAGCTTATGTTTCTCATTGAAATGCAGCTTGAAAGAAAGCTGTGCGTATTAGCATGCATAAGCTTTTGTAAAGCGAGAAGACATTGGCCTTTTAGATATAATGAGTACATATTAAAGTGTTTTAGGGGGAAACATGTCAGGTTACATATCTTTCATCCAATCAATACTTTGCAGATTAAATCAAAAGAATGAGGATTAAACTTGCAACAGTTTGAGAATGTAGTCGATGTGAAATCAATAAATTAATTAGACATTTTCTATGAATAGGGTACACAGGAAACATATATATATATATATATATATATATATATATATATATATATATATATATATATTATTATTATTATTATTATTATTTTAAAGAATTAGAGACAGAAATCCCATGTTTTTTGTTACGAGAAGAGCTATTAGATTTTATAAACCATTATATAGTGTAAGATTATCATAGTGTGGTAGATGCACCAAATGTTCAGCCTGTGGAATACTTGTTGCGGTTAGAATTCAAATGCAATTGCAAATTCAGTTTGTGTTTGTGCTTCCTATCTATGCAAGTTCCCATAACCAGAAGTGATTGGTCTCTTTATTCTTGGCACATTAATGAAGATTTTTCTTGTTGTGCTAAATAGCTTAAAAGCCTTTGCTTTTCTCACCTTTCTTTTTGAAATGGATTTTTCTTTTGTTCTGCATCAGTTATTGTGGGGTACAATATGGGCTTCTTTCAATATTTATGTGCACTACATATTTCTATGCTTATTTAAGGATTGTGTTGTTAGCTTAGCAACAAGTATACCCCTTAGGTAGCTCTACGTTTTGACACAGGACTTTTGTTGTGTAGTAATAACAAACCGCTCTTTTTGTAAATGATCACTTTAGTGTTGTTTTTTTTTTTCTGTAATGAGTACAATTTTTGTTTTGTTTTGTTTTTTGTTCAGAATTGTTGCTGCATTATTAAATGTCTCAACACAGGGTTATGTAAGAGGTCATCCTAGAGTAGGTAAAAGTGATGTTAAGAAATCTCTCTTTAGATACTTTGTTCTCTGATCTGATTTCTGACCTCAAACATAACTGTCAGTGAGCAAACGGAATAAGATGAAGGATTAAAGAGCAATGGCTTACCATTGTGAAAGTATTTATATGGGAGCTTCCTGAATAGAATTGCAACAAGATAGAATGATTTTAGGTTTCTGAATGCCTCTCTAAATGAGAAAAGCAAGCTTTTTGAGAGCAGCTCACTCTCCGGCGAAGCAAGTCACAATGTGAATAGGAGTCACATTGCCCTGTAGCGGTTGACCCTTGATGTTTCTCCCTTGTTGCACAGGTTGGTGATGTTAAAGTTGCCAATGTGTCAAAGCCTGTGTATTCCTAAAGCAGGATGAGAGTCTTTTAAGTAATTTTACACCTATAGATTCAACACTTTTGCCCAGTCTGCCGGAAGATCAAACATAAAAAATGAAATACGGAGTGAAACTAGCCCTACATGTCTGTTGAACTAACTTTCACTTGATTGAACACAGGTGGTTCTTGTGTTATTTTTATGATTTTTCTTTCTTTTCTTTCATTTTTTTTTTTTTTTTTTCCTCCACTGAAGGACATGACCTCCCTAAAGTGTCTTCTTGAATAGTTATGCTTGACTAGAGAGTATTAATCATGGTAAATGTCCTAGCTGGGTCATTTGTTTGGGGGTTAATCAGGGTGGTATTTGTCAACCTCTGACACCAAGGTCAGGTGGAACCCCAGGCCCAGGGCACGTTCCAGAGATGCTCTGCTCTTAATTGTTTCATCTGGGTGATGAAAACCAAAAGTTGGTTGTATTAAAGTCAGTGGATAATTGCCTGCTCCATTTTTACAGATGCTTAAGATCTAGGGATGTTTTACATAATAAAAGGAGTAGAGGTAGACTGATATTGTTTTTTTCTATGACCGATACTGATTATTTCTGTCCGACAGCAGATATACATAATCAGCCGATAAAAAAAAATTTAAAAAAAAAAAATATGCTTTTAAGACACAATATTAACTAAATCATCACTAATCTCTGAAGATGAACAGCCTGCTTTACAATACTAATATTTGCATATTAGTCAACAAGGGATCAATTTAACCCATTTTATTTGCAATAGACATCGGTCCAAGACTTTTTACATTTTTTATGCTGCTCATAATATACAGTTGTGCTCAAAAGTTTGCATACCCTGGCAGAAATTGTGAAATTTTTGGTATTGATTTTGAAAATATGACTGACCATGCAAAAAAACTGTCTTTTATTTAAGGATAGTGATCATATGAAGCCATTTATTATCACATAGTTGTTTGGCTCCTTTTTAAATCATAATGATAACAGAAATCACCCAATTGGCCCTGATAAAAAGTTTACATACCCTTGAATGTTTGGCCTTGTTACAGACACACAAGGTGACACACACAGGTTTAAATGACAATTAAAGGTTAATTTAAAATTTTAAAATTGCAATTAGTGTCTGCGTATAAATAGTCAATGAGTTTGTTAGCTCTCACGTGGATGCACTGAGCAGGCTAGATACTGAGCCATGGGGAGCAGAAAATAACTGTCTATAGACCTGCGTAACAAGGTAATGGAACTTTATAAAGATGGAAAAGGATATAAAAAGAGATCCAAAGCCTTGAAAATGCCAGTCAGTACTGTTTAGTCACTTATTAAGATGTGGAAAATTCAGGGATCTCTTGATACCAAGCCAAGGTCAGGTAGACCAAGAAAGATTTCAGCCACAACTGCCAGAAGAATTGTTCGGAATACAAAGAAAAACCCACAGGTAACCTCAGGAGAAATACAGGCTGCTCTGGAAAAAGACGTTGTGGTTGTTTCAAGGAGCACAATATGACGATACTAGAACAAAAATGAGCTGCATGGTCGAGTTGCCAGAAAGAAGCCTTTACTGTACCAGTGCCACAAATGCCACCGGTTACAATATGCCCGACAACACCTTGACATGCCTCATGGCTTCTGGCACACTGTAATTTGGAGTGACGAGACCAAAATAGAGCTTTATGGTCACAACCAGGCCTCATAGTCAACAAGGCCTATAGTGAAAAGAATACCATCCCCACTGTGAAGCATGGTGGTGGCTCACTGATGTTTTGGGGGTGTGTGAGCTCTAAAGGCACGGGGAATCTTGTGAAAATTGATGGCAAGATGAATGCAGCATGTTATCAGAAAATACTGGCAGACAATTTGCATTCTTCTGCACGAAAGCTGCGCATGGGACGCTCTTGGACTTTTCAGCGTGACAATGACCCTAAGCACAAGGCCAAGTTGCCCCTCCAGTGGTTATAGCAGAAAAAGGTGAAGGTTCTGGAGTGGCCATCACAGTCTCTTGACCTTAATATCATCGTGCCACTCTGGGGAGATCTCAAACGTGCAGTTCATGCAAGACGACCAAAGACTCTGCATGACTTGGAGGCATTTTGCCAAGATGAATGGGCAGCTATACCACCTGCAAGAATTTGGGGCCTCATAGACAACTATTACAAAAGACTGCACGCTGTCATTGATGCTAAAGGGGGCAATACACAGTATTAAGAACTAAGGGTATGCAGACTTTTGAACAGGGGTCATTTCATTTTTTTTCTTTGTTGCCATGTTTTGTTTTATGATTGTGCCATTCTGTATAACCTACGGTGTTTTGCCTGCTCACTCATGTTTTCTTTAAAAATAGTACATATATTACCAATTCTCCAAGCGTATGCAAACTTTTGAGCACAACTATATATATATATATATATATATATATATATATATATATATATATATATATATATATTAGAGCTGTCAGAATTAACGCGTTAACGCATGCGATTTAAAAAGTTTAATGCTTAAATATTTCTTAATCATGATTAACACATTTACCATTAATACAGCATTAACCAGCATAAACACTTGTTGGCCAGTGATCAAGTGGTGGAGAAAGGACCTCTTAATGCTATTTGATTGAGAAAACAAGCCCAGATGGGACTTGTGATAGAAATCAAGTATTTTTTCATCCAATGGAAGATGCATTTTATTACCACAGAAGCACGTCAAGTCAACTATCACCAAAACACAGAATGGGACGTTTTTGTCTGCAAGCACTTTTCATATGGAGTTGAAAGTGACGCTTGACGCTGGCGTTGCCGACGAGTTTGCTATTGCTGTAGCAAAGCAGATAGCCACAGGTTAATGAAAGTTTTAGAGATTTAATGCCCATTGCAATGAAAATGCAACCTATGGGGAGACTAGTTCTTTCAATTATTCAACCTCCCATTTAGACTTTGGGAAATGTTTAATTAGGGCTGGGCGATATGACCCAAATAAATATTGTTCGATATCGTTATTTATCATAATATACATTTCATACCATTAATGGGGGCGAGACTGCATTCCACATGTTTATTAGACCTCAAGAATGAATTAAACATAACTTGTTAGTTTACAAGTAAACTCCAGAGGGTAAACTACCTTTAAAGTATAGTTTAGGATTGAATCCTTTGTGTGACCTCTTTTCGATGAAATTTCACCAATTTCATCTTCAGCAAATGTTTGACTCCTCTGAAAGATTTTCTTGTCACACTCCACATTCCAGCTCATTAGGTGGCGGTAATACACCATAAGCTGGATTGCCAACCGCCAATAAACATCACAAGAAGAAGAAACACTTTCTTGCCTGTGACAGCACTTTGGATCATGAAATTTTTTTTTTATTTTTTTTTTTTTTAAAGCTGCACTGTGTAAATTGTTTGGTTAAAAATGAACAAATTGCCATTATTGAGTACATAAACAATCTGTGTTCAAAACAATGTCCTTAACTTACCCCGATTCACTACTGTAAGCCTATAAACATAATTTGTATTTTGAGCTGTCGGGTTCAATTTGGCATGAAATCGCTGGCTTATGACATTCATCCTTGCATCATTATGTCTTGTCCGCACATAAGTGCTGGCTATCTCATGTTCCGGCTGGAGAAATTAACTACGCTGTTCAGCTCAGTTCAGTAACACTCACACAGTTCAGGACAGCATCGCTGCTGTCTAGATGGATGTTTATCTGTTATCCGTTTGGCGAAGTTGTTTACCTGCTATAATGCTTGGATATGCTTTCTGGTAGGTTGTTGAAGCTTATATTGCTTGTCATGCTTTTATGAATTGAACATTACTCCTGTGTTAACCGATCGCGATGTCTACGTTGTCCGGTGAAGTTACTGTGACATGATTAATATGTATTACTTCTGAAATTGACTACAAATAATAAAGTGTTCTATTGAACTCATATCAGCCATATTATGAGTTTAACCTCTTAAATTGAAAATTGTAGTACAATTCAAACATTAATATTAGATAAAACACTTGAATAATCATAAAAAGATCTACTGGTGGTGGCTGATGAGAGTCCCCTTTTCTCTTTTTAAAAGTGCTTTGAGTATAGTGTCAGAAAAGTGATTTAAGTGTTAAATTCATTCAAATACAGTGGTGTGAAAAAGTGTTTGCCCCCTTCCTGATTTCTTATTTTTTTGCATGTTTGTCACACTTAAATGTTTCAGATCATCAAACAAGTTTAAATATTAGTCAAAGATAACACAAGTAAACACAAAATGCAGTTTTTAAATGAAGATTGTTATTATTAAGGGAAAACAAAATCCAAACCTACATGGCCCTGTGTGAAAAAGTGATTGCCCCCTAAACCTAATAACTGGTTGGGCCACCCTTAGCAGCAACAACTGCAATCAAGTGTTTGCGATAACTTGCAGTGAGTCTTTTACAGCGCTGTGGAGGAATTTTGGCCCACTCATCTTTGCAGAATTGTTGTAATTCTGCCACATTGGAGGGTTTTCGAGCATGAACTGCCTTTTTAAGGTCATGCCACAGCATCTCAATAGGATTCAGGTCAGGATTTTGACTAGGCCACTCCAAAGTCTTCATTTTATTTTTCTTCAGCCATTCAGAGGTGGACTTGCTGGTGTGTTTTGGATCATTGTTCTGCTGCAGAACCCAAGTTCGCTTCAGCTTGAGGTCACGAACAGATGGCCGGACATTCTCCTTCAGGATTTTTTGGTAGACAGCAGAATTCATGGTTCCATTTATCACAGCAAGTCTTCCAGGTCCTGAAGCAGCAAAACAGCCCCAGACCATCACACTACCACCACCATATTTTACTGTTGGTATGATGTTCTTTTTCTGAAATGCGGTGTTACTTTTACGCCAGATGTAATGGGACACACACCTTCCAAAAAGTTCAACTTTTGTCTCGTCAGTCCACAGAGTATTTTCCCAAAAGTCTTGGGGATCATCAAGATGTTTTCTGGCAAAAATGAGATGAGCCTTAATGTTCTTTTTGCTCAGCAGTGGTTTTCGTCTTGGAACTCTGCCATGCAGGCCATTTTTGCCCAGTCTCTTTCTTATGGTGGAGTCATGAACACTGACCTTAACTGAGGCAAGTGAGGCCTGCAGTTCTTTGGATGTTGTTGTGGGGTCTTTTGTGACCTCTTGGATGAGTCGTCGCTGCGCTCTTGGGGTAATTTTGGTCGGCCGGCCACTCCTGGGAAGGTTCAGCACTGTTCCATGTTTTCGCCATTTGTGGATAATGGCTCTCACTGTGGTTCTCTGGAGTCCCAAAGCTTTAGTAATGGCTTTATAACCTTTTCCAGACTGATAGATCTCAGTTACTTTCTTTCTCATTTGTTCCTGAATTTCTTTGGATCTCGGCATGATGTCTAGCTTTTGAAGATCTTTTGGTCTACTTCACTTTGTCAGGTAGGTCCTATTTAAGTGATTTCTTGATTGAGAACAGGTGTGGCAGTAATCAGGCCTGGGTGTGGCTAGAGAAATTGAACTCAGGTGTGATAAACCACAGTTAAGTTATGTTTTAACAGGTGGGGCAAACACTTTTTCACACAGGGCCATGTAGGTTTGGATTTAGTTTTCCCTTAATAATAACAACCTTCATTGAAAAACTGCATTTTGTGTTTACTTGTGTTATCTTTGACTAATATTTAAACTTGTTTGATGATCTGAAACATTTAAGTGTGACAAACATGCAAAAAAATAAGAAATCAGGAAGGGGGCAAACACACCACTGTATGTAAATAAGAGTGTTGTTTATCTTTATCAAAGCAAGTAATATTTCAGTTTCAAATATTTAATTGTATAATATAATATCAACATTAAAATAGCACCTTATGACTCTGGCTACACACACAGGCGATGTCCAGGTAAGCTCAAATTGGGAGATTCATCCGCCAGAAGAGCAGTGCCAGAACACGACTTGCGTTATATATTCTTCCGCAAATTGCTTGCAATTTTAAGTTTTAACCACAGATGTCGATAGAGAGCACAAAGTTATGTAGTGCAGCTTTAACTAAATAGTACATAAATAAACAGCAATGGTATTAATATCAGAATTTTTGTTGTGTTCAGTTGATTACTGTATTGCATTTTCAGTTCTGTCTTGATTGGTACACAAAAATGTCATACTTGCCGGATAGCTAGCTACTAGCTAGCGGCTACCGAGCCTCATTACCAGTTTCCATGACAGCAGGGCTGACTGTTAATACTTCCTTACAGGCTGATTTCATGACTGTGATTCAGTTAGCTAGTTGTGTGTATAAATATGCCGAGCTGCTTGCGTCTTTAGCGACTCGTACCTGATCCGATCATCTAGATGTGTAACATAGACTAAATATCGAAAATTACTCAAAAGTTTATCATCGATATCGAAAATATTTATTTTTTTACGATAAATATCAATATTGTTTTATCGCCCAGCCCTACTTTTAATGTTACTTAAATTGGTGCTATTTTGGTGCATTTCTATCTTTATAATGTGAAAGGCTTTGTTTGGAAAATGTTAATAAAGCATTAAAATGTTACAAATTGTTTTGTTTTATTTCCTAAGATGGAAATAAATGTGTTTTGACAGGAAAATAAGTATATATAGTGTCAAATTTCAGCACTTTCAAAATCTGCGATTAATTGTAAAAAATCTGAATAATTGCGATAATAAATTTTAATCGACTGACCACTAATATATCAATATTTATTTTCTGAAAATTATACATCGTATTTTAAAACATTTCTCATTGTGTTAACTTATATAACATTTTAATGCTATAGTACTTTTTTATCTGAAGATAGTCATATGAATCAAGACTTCACTTAATAAATGTAACTTAAAATTAGACTTTTTAATGTAAAACTTTGAACAGTTTGTATTTCACTATGTTAGTTCATCTTTGTTTTGTGCTATGTCTAGCTTTATCTGTAAAAATGATATTAAAGAACTGATTGGAAGTGAAAAAGTGTAAATATCGGCTAAAATATCTGTCAAATGGATTATTAGTCTATCTCTTAAAATGCATCAAATCAGCTTTTTCAAACTGCTTATGTGTGTTTGTGTGTATGTGTGGGGACTGTTTTAGCCTCTATTCTCTCACCTTGAAAATTGTTACCATCAGCTTGCCATGACTCTTGGCGAGCTACTGTTGCTCACACTTTTCCTTGTATCAGTGATGATTTCAACACTGGTAATTGTTGATGTCTCACAGGTGTGTGTGTGAGCTCCAGTCTAGACACTGGCAGTCTTATATTAGACATCATAAAGGAGGCATGACTGGGGGGGGGGGGGTCTGTGTCTTTTTGACATGGGAATGCTGAAATTGTGTGTTTTATTGCACCTCTGAGTGTAAAACCCAAGGCCACAAAGATGATGCTAGGAGAGTTTGTGTCTCCTGTGTGAGAAACTGTTTTAACGAGCAGACAAGAGAAAAAAACGGGACATCTTTGTCAAAGAACGCTGATGCACACAAAGCGTTGGCATGCAACTCATCCTGTTTTGTTTGTGCTACTTATTATTTTTGCCTGGTGGATGATAAAACAAGTAAAAAAAATAAATCATTTTGACTTGCAGAGAAGGAGGGACCCAAAACAATATTAGGGACTAGAATACCATTTAAGGGATAATGTATACAGCCAGCCAGTTATTATCGCAAAATAATCTTTGACAGGGTGATCAGGACCCAGACATGTAGCATTATTACGCAGCTACTTGCCATATAAATAAACATATAGACTTGAAATATTAATCTGAGTTCAAATTAGTTCATTAGCTTACTTGTTGAGACCGTAGAATGATATAAGAGACAGAACACAAGCACAGCTATGCAGGAAACATAGTCTGGATTACATTATTATTCAGAAATATTTGACTTCTGAATGCCAGGACTGGCTAATAAGAATCAAGGATTCCAGAGAGCTGTGTATTAAAGATACTTATTGTATAGGTGGGCTCTTTTGACTTGGGGTGAGCAACTGCTTAGTAAAACCCTAACCCTAAGGAAACCATAGCAACTACAACAACCTCTTATTAACCACCTAGAAGATCTAGCAAAACTTAAACATCCAGAATACCTTAGCAGCCGCCTAGAAACCTACATGCTCATTTAGAACACCTTAGAAATCATGAAGCAAAGGCCTGGAAACCTCCTAGAACACCTTTGTGGTGGTGAGTTTTGCACAAGCAAACACCATTTTCCAAAATATCTTCAGAAAAAAAAAAAAAAAAAGAATGAACCAGCCTCATTAATTTACAGTGTTTTAGATTACACGGCAGTCTTTTTTTCCCCCTTTCAGAGAGTTTTAAGGTAGCCTAGTCTGAAGTATCTTTTAGGGCTTATCCATGCCAATATAAATCTTAAGGCTATTGTATGCCCCCAGAGCCTGTGCTCTTTCTTAGACACAATTATCATTCTTTTAATAAAATGGCTTGGCGTTTAGCAAACATGTTATGAAAGGATAGTTTCTAATAGAACTGGGACACCTCCTCCCCCATCTCTGGAGGATCTAATTAAACTAAACTAGTTTCCAACCCGTTCTAAATGACTTCAGAAAAGCCCATTCATTATATGTGCCCTCCAGTCCTGTTAGAAATATACTCAAACATTATATTTATCAATTAAATAGGTTATTAAATGACTTAAGTGTTGTTGAGAAAAATGCTACATCTGAACCCTTGAGATTTGTGGTGATTTATGTCACATAAGGAGAGTAATGTGGTTACTGGACATGAGGTTGTTACTTAAGCCCAGAACAAATGTGCTTATGAGTGTATGATGCAGAGCTTACTTTCTACATTCTAATAATTAATCCTGACCTCGGGTTCTGTGAAGTAACATTTCATATAGTTCTTATCAGATTTGACCCGAGTGCAACAATTCGATAAACTAATCCACCTTCTCCACTTTATCTGATGAAAGTTTAAACCTATTGATCAATGGCTGACTGCAAACAGAGACTTCTCTCTGGTGCCATGGCAACAGTATAGACTTTTAACTGTGTATTTACCAAATGACATGGTGGACCCTGCTGAACCTTAGCTGATTGCTTTTGTTTTGTAGCTAAGTGAGAAAAACAAGTATTGAGGGACCTGGCACATGCCGAATGAAGAAATATTACCTGACTGCTGATAACTTTGCTGCATTTTTTACTGACAAAGTAGCGAGCATCAGCAGCCAATTCTCTGCACCGAACACCCACAGCCACTCTCTTCCAACATCCCACCCTCTGTTCTCCTCTTTCTCCCCTCTCTCCGAGACTGATGTCTCCAAAGTGCTTCTTTCTAACCATCCTACCACCTGTCCATTTGACCCTATCCCCTCACATCTTATCAAGCTGCCTCTCCATCAATCTTACCCGCACTCACACACATTATCAACACATCTCTCACAACAGGAAACTTTCCCAATACATTAAAGCAGGCTCGAGTAACCCCACTGCAAAAAAAAAAACACATAACCCAACAGTAGTTGACAACTACAGACCAGTCTCTCTCCTTCCTTTCCTGTCTAAAACTATTGAGAGGGTCGTATTCAACCAGTTGTCTGCTTTTCTCACACAGAACATCCTACTTGACAGACATCAGTCTGGCTTCAAAAAAGGACACTCAACAAAGACTGCCCTCTTGTCATTAGCTGAAAACCTGCAACTAGCAAAAGCTAACTCCAAATCATCTGTCCTCATCCTCCTTGACTTGTCTTCTGCTTTCGACACAGTGAATCACACGATTTTCCTGTCCACCTTCTCTGACCTGGGCGTCACAGGAACTGCGCTTGGATTGGTTGAATCATACTTCATTGGCAGATCTTTCATGGTCTCCTGGAGAGGTGTCCAAGTCACACCAGCTGACCACTGGTCTTCCTCAAGGATCAGTGCTTGGACCCCTCCTCTTCTCAATATGCACAACATCACTTGGACCGATCATTGAAGCACATGGCTTTTTCTAACACTGCTATGCAGATGACATGCAGCTCTACCTGTCGTTCCAGCCTGATGACCCTACCGTCTCAGCCCTTATCTCTGCCTGCCACTTGGACATTTCGGCCTGGATGAAAAAACGTCACCTTCGGCTCAACCTTGCCAAAACAGAACTTCTCGTGGTCCCAGCCAGCCCATCTGTTGACCACAACCTCACTATTCATCTTGGTTCAACTACATTAACACCAAACAGAACAGCTCAGAACCTGGGAGTGGTGGTAGATGACCAGCTTCATTTTACCACCCACATCTCATCAACCGCCCTGTCTTGCAGATTCGTGCTCTACAACATCAGGAAAATCAGACCTTTTCTGTATGAATATGCTGCACAGCTTCTGGTCCAAGCTCTGGTCATATCAAGACTGTACTACTGTAATGATTTGTTGGCTGGCCTCCCAGCTAACACAATTAAACCACTGCATATGGTCCAGAATGCAGCAGTGCATCTGGTCTTCAATCAGTCCAAAAGGTCTCATCTCACCCCACCCTTGATTTCACTTCACTGGCTACCTGTAGCTGCCCGCATCAAATTCAAGGCTTTGACTCTGGCCTTCAGGACAACCTCTTACTTTAATTCACTTCTCCAGGTCTATGCTTCAACTCGCTCTTTATGATCTATGAATGAGCGGCACCTGGTGGTCCCATCACAAAGAGGCTCAAAGTCTATTTCAGGATCTTTCACTTTCTCTGTTCTACTGTGGTGAAATGAGCTTCCAACCTCCACATGATCTGCTGATACCATCTCAACATTCATGAACCAGCTGAAAACACATCTGTTCCACGAGCACTTAACCAATCCACACTAATCGCACTTACCTTTGACCTTAACTTCCACTTACTGTACAAAAAATAAAACAAACACACACACACACTTTTATTTATGTACCTTTGTTTTTTTTTTTTACAAACAGACGTCTAATATCCTGGTGAAAACAGTGGGTGGGCTGTGTTAAGTTCTAGTCAGTGAGATGGCAAAGCCATTAGACCTCAGGTGTGGCAAAGACTGTGCTAAATAAATCAATTTCTCTCCAGGCTTTCCTCATCACCACATTCGCCATAACTCATCCAGTCTCAAGTCCATTTGGCTAATAGCACTGGGCACCCTTGTCCAGCAGGGTTGTTGATTGTCTGTCTCTTGTCTGTATAGGTCCATCCAAGACCTCTTAGCAGAGGACAGGGTGGATTATACGTTCTGACAGAGACAAATGGCTTGAGAGAGAGAGAAAGCGATAGAGAGTGGTAGACAGGGGAAGTAGACAGTGAGAGGTGAGATAATCTTGGAGTCGCCTGAAAATGAGCCCTGCCGGACTGCCAGGTTGTGCCTCCTTGATTAGAATTGCAGATAACTCAGACAATGAGGTGAGACTGAGCTACTGGTGCTAGAGCTGTGAGTGACAGCAGGAAAAGCTCTGAAGCTCCAGGCCCAGTCAGTGAGTGTGCGAGTGTGTGTGTGCACACTCAGCCGCCCAATAGACACTTTCTAATAGACTGAGAAAGAAGAAGCCATTTACTGTGATGTAGTGTGGTCTGACAGATGAGTGTATAATATCTGAAAGTGTGCATCGGTGTTGTTCTGGCTAAATTGAAGTAAAAGTTTTTTCTAACAGAGGTGACTGACAAATTGTCCAATACATGCAACTAATGACATAATGGCTCAAATAATATTTGTTTAGACAGGTAACTGAACTCATTCTTTACCTTATGATTAGGGATGCACCGATGTATTGACTACCAATATTTATTGGGCAATTATTGACCAAATTAAAACCATCGGTATATTGTTAATAAACATGAAAATGGCGATATGAAAAAAAAACTATGGTTTATTTATAATTAATACACACTTTGTAAAAACTCTTTGAATTTGAATGCACAATCAAGAAATAATAATAGTCACAATATCTAGAAGGGTTGGCACTCCTAAGAACGTGTAGTATTTAATTTTTACATTAATGCGGACAAAACGCCATAAATGGACGTTACAGTTGTGAAAGCGGCACTTACCTATATGTTACATGATGAGGGAAACCATCCAAAACACTTTGAAACTAGGGATGTGCGAGACTAGTTGACTAGTCGACTAAACGGTTCTGATGCTGCTAGTCAACACTGCTGCACTTAAATTACTGTCATATTAATGTTACATATTTTAAATAGAATTAATAATACACATATTATTTTAAAAAAGAAGATATATGGAGCAGATACAAAGTTTAATTTCATCTCAGGCTGCAAGTGTTTCTTCCCTCTCTCACTCGCGGCACGCAGGAAAATGTCCTCTCTCTAGACAAGCAAACTAGCAAAGTAGTTATGCAATCACTTCAGTGGTGGTGCAGGAATCGGATTTCCAAACGTTTGAAAGTCCCTATGGATGTTTTTACATTTGAGTCTTCTTTAAATCTGTGCATGCTTGTACGTTATTTTTCCGCTGTGCAGGCTTTTTCAAGCGCAGGATAGCCTCCTCAGGTGAGTCAAGTCTTGTCTTTCACCGGACCATGTCGACGGGTTAGATTTGGTTTAGCCTATCTGTTAATTATTTTCAACAATGTCCTGACTGTTTTAATATGTTAAGTAACTTTTACTTGGTGATTTCCATTTAGAACAGGCTGGGTTGCTCTATTGGTCCTGCACTATTCATTAAATTGTTTTCAATAAATATGCCTGTTAAATATTCACCAACGTTAATTCAGTGAATGCGTGTCATGTTCTATATTTAATGTTCAATGAGCATAATGCAAGGTGAGCACGTTGCAGATAAATGCCCCTTTTCAGTGGTATTTAGCATCGGATTTGGAATAGATTAAGGATTTTAAATGGGTCCCATAAACACTTTTTTTTTTTTTTACTGTTTTCTGAAGTTTGGTTTATTTTCAGACTAGTTGACTTCAAAATTTTAGTTTAAACATCAGTGAAATTAGTCATTCCGCACATCCCTATTTGAAACCAGCAGATTTTGACTTCTGAGATATTGTTATGATACCCATTAATGCTGCATGATTGAAATTGCAATATGGCTTTGTGTGATTACTAAACCTTAAAAAGCTGCATTTTAAACTGCAAAACCAGATGTGCAAAATAACCTTTTTTTCATATCAATCATCATATCATATTTAGTTGTTTGTTTTTTTTTTGTATATTTTTTTTCTTTTCTTTTTATCTTGTATGTATTTTAACTGTTTTTGCGGTCATGTGTTTAACGGATCCAATGTTCAATGGAAATTATTTATTGTTAGACAGTGAAAAATATTTTGCACATCTTTGCACATTTTTAAGCATTCCTCAGTAAAACAGTGATCTGATGACAAAATAAGGTAAGTTGCAAAATGTCTGTTTTGTTATCGGTCTTTAGTTTTTGTTAAAATATCGGCCTATAATTTTCATCTCGGTGCATCCCTACTTACGATAGTATTGTGTAATGCCTGTGACCATTGTGACAGATAAGAATATTAAATATGAAGACTTTATATAACATCTTTAATTTTATTTTTATTTTATTTTTTTCCCCATTTGTTCCTTTTAATTTTCGCCTATAGGAAGTGAAGTAAACTTGACCCTTAAAGGACAGGTTGTCTCCCACAGCAGTTTTAAACAAACACAGTTAGTTTTAAACAAAATGTGACCCATAGGACATCAATGTAGTCTCTGAAGTGACCTTCATAGTGCAGTATGGTCAGAAGCTTTATTTGAAATGGCTGTTTAATTTAGCAAGTTCTGTGTAAAGGATAGCAGGAATACAACAATCCATAAAGGCTTCACTCAGTGTGCACACACACATTGAAAATGGAAGTGTCAGAATTCACTGCATGTCATTTCTAACCAACATGCTGGACATATTCTGTCTCTTAAATGAACCTCAGGGAATTCTCTGCAGAATATTTTTCTGCTCTTCGGCTGACAGAAAGCACTAGAGCTGCCGTGGGTACACATGGGTAAAACTGGCACCGGTAAAGACACATATCTCCACCTCTGCCAAACCAGCTGTCTTACTCTGCCAACTCAGTCAATCCCTGCTAAGCATGGGTAGGAATTTTGGTAGTGTGTGTGTGTGCGTGTGTGTGTGTGTGTGTGTGTGTGTGTGTGCGTATTAAAGAAAGAGAAGTAAACAGTTGTAGGTGGAATTTGGCTATTGGTTAACATTATTTTCACTGCTCTCACATTTTGTTGAATTTAGCCAAGTGGGAAGATCATTTCAGAAGTGGAGCAATGTATTGATATTCCGCTATGTAATATAATATTGATGATATTCTGCTCTGTATATTATTTGATAGTAAAATCCAATATATGGAATCAGGGAAATTATACCTGTAAATTTCATTGAAGTCAGCTTTCATTTGTGTTACCAGAGAGTGCCGTTATGAATATGTGCAAGATAGATTATGAAATGCCTCATCTGATTTCACCTCATTACCTCATTTAAATGTCATAACCTTTAACACAGCTGATTATCCCTCTCATTGAAATAATGCTACAAAGTAAAACTTTCTCTGTGTGCTAAAAGGGCATTTAAAAGTTGAACACCCTCTGCCCGAGAGCGCTAATTCCGTTCAGGCCTTTTTAAATTCACACAGTTTTTTTTTATTTTTTATTATTATTTGCTGCCGCGATATTGGCGTGACGACACATTAAAATGAATCAAAAGAGGAAAAATATAATACATTTTTGAAGTATATTAAAATTGTTCTAATTACTGTATACACTTCTGCAGTTTCCAGCCATGTTCCTGTTTTTGGCTATTATTAATCTAATATTGTTTTGTTTTTGTTTTTGTTTTGTTTTGTTTGGCCACGAGCACAAATTCTGTTCAAGCCTTTTAAATTCACACCATGTTTTGGATTTTGCTGTAAGTGAGCTGGAGCGACAACACATCAAAAATAAATCAAAAGAGAGAAAAATAAAATAACAAATTAAGCATATGGAAAGTGTTCTAATTATACACTTTTACAGTTTTCATTCACGTTCCTGTTTTTGGCTTGAAATATATTTACTCCACTGAGATAAGTCCTTTTTTGCTTTTTGTAAGGTGTTTGCATATCAGTGAAGCTTTTGGTGCTGTGAGTAATTAATTGGTTGAATTGTGATATATTGTTTTAAGATACCATCCGTGTTAATTGGAATTCAGAGAGCGACTGCCACATGGTTTCGGGATAATGGTTGCTGTTTCTCTTTAGTTACTCTTCAGTGGCATTTTTACACTAAAGCAGGTTTTATAGCAGGAAGTCCTGCATGACTACTTGCGCTGAGAGTGAGAGGGTAAAGAAAAAGCGATGAGTCAGGCGTGGAGGAGCACGGCTCAATGGGGAGGCGATCAGCCGTGCTGGCCATTATGTGTATCCTTCCTGTCAATCATAAGCCAGACTGGCAGTTCACACAATTGATTTAAAAGATGATCTCCAGGGAGAAGACCTTCCACCTTCCTGCATTGATCACAATTTCAAAAAGGTCTCTCTAGATGTGCAGCATTTATTTTATTCCCACTTGACACAGAGCATGGGTGGTTTTGAAGTTGTTTTACCACTTTTCCTATTCCGAAACTCTTTGAAACATTTGTTTCTTTACAAGGTCTGAATAGTGTGTCCAATATTTGGTGTGAAATAGTCTTGCAATTGTATTAGTGCTCGTCATTTTCCCCCCACCCAGAGGAAATGATGGTGTTAATAATGAAGATCAGCAGGAACAGACTGGGATCAAGATTTTATGATAATTAGAGGTCTGCTTATGCTAATGCTCTGCTTATTAGCTTTAGCTGAGTGGCTGATCTCTGGAAACAAAGAATCTTGCCTTCAAAGACATATGCAACTGTAATGTATACACAGCAGAGTCTCATGCTGTTTTTTGTTTTGTTTTGTTTTGTTTTGTTTTGTTTTGCTTTGTTTTGTTTTGTTTTGTTTTGCTTTGTTTTGTTTTGTTTTGCTTTGTTTTGTTTAGTCTTGTTTTTGTTTTTTTGCTTTGCGTTTTGTTTTGTGTAAGTTGTTTTTGTTGTTTTCTTGTTATGATTTTTTTTGTTTTTAATGTTCAAATTTATAAACCATGCAGCATAGTACACTTAAATGAAACATCTAGACACTCATAATTCATTCCGTCCTGTAATAATGCAATATTTGGAGAGCAACATGGCAGTCATTAGTTGGAAACCTGTCTAAAGAACCATTTGACCAGTTTCAAACAGAGATCTTCCTCCAAATGTTTACATGACTCTGTGTGGCACCAGTGCTTTTGATGAACCCTGAAGGTGCTCTGTGCTCTGGGCCGGCGCCGGTCAATGCAAAGCCAGTGATTTGTGCCGTACAGGAGGTGTGGAGGGGAGAGCTGAGTGTTTTAGTGGGCAGCTGCTAATGCTTAATCTCCTCAGTGCTGACACCGGCTGAATTAATTGATAGTGTTCTCTGGAAGTCTGCTGGAAACTAGTCAGGGCCTGTCAGATAAATCACTGGACAGGATTCCTCTCTGTCGTTTACTGACTCTGGCCTCTGTCTTTGTGCGTTCTGGTAGCTGGTCATAAGAAGTGAGGTTAGAGAGAAAGAAAAATAAAGCCCAGTCAAAGAGTATGTTTTTGTTTGTCTATGTTCATTGGGTTTTTCTCTTGTATTCTAACCCATTGAGGAATTCATTGCTTGGAAGGAAATGTGTAACCAACTGTACTGAAAGCACCACCTTTAATCTGTTTGTCATGTTGTGAATTTCTTTATTTTCTCTTTGTAAAACTAAGAGTAAAACTGAATAACATGCAAATTCTGATCTCAGAAGAAAGGTCTGAAAAGAAATTGTGATAATTTCCTCACCTGAGATTGTTTCAAAACCATATGATTTTTTATTTTTTTTTTTACATGGAATGCAAAAGGAGAAGTTTTGCAGAATCTCCAAGCTTCTCTATTCCGTACAGTAACAGTGGATGGGGTCCAGGGGTTGTCAAGTTCCAAAAAGGAAAGCAATGTACCGTAAAGGTAGTCCATACAAATCGTGCACTTTATTTTAAGGATTCTGATGCCATAAGATGTCTTTATACAAGGGGTAGGATGAAATTTAAGTCATTATTCACTGAGAAGTTTGCCTTGAAAATCTTGCTTGAGAGCTGTGGTCAATATTCACTGTCACTGTATAGAAAAGAGACGCTTGGGCTTTCTACTATTAATCTGCTATAAATAATCTGCTCATTTTTTGTTTTGTTTAAACTATTCCTTTATTGCATATATTTTTAAAACAAACTAAAAAGAATACCATTTTCTCAAGGAGGCAGAAAAGGGTAGCTACATCTTTGTCCTAATTTTCTCAACTAAGAGATGAACTGAACATTATACTTCCTGTTTCACAAGAGCATTCCTGACCCTGCATTCACTCTCCATAGTGACTAATTCTTAAAAAGCTATAGCCTATATTATTTTTTATAATTTACTCAGTCTATTCTTATTATGATCGAGAGCAACCTAGAAGATTAAGACGTTAGGAAAGAATAATAGAAGGATTATACTAATAGTAGCTAATGTAAACAGCAGGAATTTATATTAATTTTCTCTAGTCACCACTAAAAAGGCTTCCTCCCAGCTCTGGTTTATGTATACATAAATTATTTCTAGAGCTCACTATAGACACTTTTAAGAAAGAAGAAAAAAAAAAAAAAAGATTAGTTATTTTAAAGACCTTGTGAAATGTTTTGAGTGTAGTTTTCTTTCCCATGTTGACATACATTCTAAGCAGAAAGTTGGGGCGGTACATATCGAAGACTCTTTTATTTTTTTATTTTTTTTTAATGGCCAAAAGTCTGTAGTTTACATCAATGTACAATGTAGTTTACTATTGCTAGATGGATATGAAATTCTCATTTTAAAGAACATTTTATTAAAAAAAAAAAAAAAAAAAAAATATATATATATATATATATATATATATATATATATATATATATATATATATATATATATATATTATTATTATTATTATTATTTTCATTTTTTATCCATTTTCTCAGAGGTGAAAGATGCATTTTAAATGTGTATATCTTTTAAAAGTTTATTTTGTCAGGAGTACACTAGTATATATAAAGCCTCAAAATGAATAATAATAGAATACTGTAAAAATGTTGATTTCATCGAGTCTTTAAAGAAATGTTCTGCATTCAGTACAAGTTAGGCTTAATCAACTACATTTGTGATATAATGTTGATTACCACAGAAATAATTTTGACTCATCCGTTTAAAAAAAAAAAAAAAACTGCGGCCGGTAGCAGTTAAAATTACATAAAGAAATAAATGTAAAAAAAAAAAAAAAGACAGTGTTACATCATCATGACAACAAAGTTGTAATATTGGATATATTTTTACACGGATGAGGTTGGTAAGCAATTTTATTGCAATAAAAAAAATGTGTGATGAGGAGGAGGGTGGGCTAATCAGCCGAGGAGAGGGATAAGGCTGAGCCGGATGCGGACTCACGGCCTGGCCCCGCCCTCCTCCTCGTCACACCATGTTAATGCATATAATGTCTTGTGGCTATAATTTGGAAAAGATGTGTATTTTAAAGTTCACGGACTGGAGTTGAAAGTGCCTTACTGTAACTGCAAGTTTTGCTCACTTTTCTTTTTTTTTTTTTCTCAAAACTATTTTTTGTGGTAATCAACATTATGCCACAAATTCTGTCAGTTGAGCTTAATTCGTTTTGAACCTGGAGCATTAATTTATAGATCAACAGAGCATCATACAAAAATGATTTTCATTATTATCTTTTATTTTAACAGTTGTGCCATTCTGTAATGAAAAGTGGAAAGCAAACACCTGCTTCATTATCCTCAGAAAAATATGCTGTATTAAAGTATTGATTTAGAGACTTACTTTTCCTCCTGCAACAGTGTTTATTTGTAACATAGGCCTTATTAATGTTTACACTCTCAACAGCCACTGCACTCATAATGAGATTAACACATAAAAATCAATTAAACTTTCACGAATAAAAGCAAGCATGTACCTCAGGGATATTGTTTCACCATCAGATTTGGCTCCTAATGTTCCGCATTGTCTCGACCGATCTCAGCTCCCCGCAATCACATTGACTGTCGAAAGCCATCTCATCCAATTTCCGCACAAATATTCTCTCCTAGATTAGACTAAGCAGTGTTACTTTATCCTCTTTCTCTTGCTTAAGCAGAGATGCCAGGCAGCAATAGCTTAACCCTTATCAGTGTCAACGTTTTTAGTTTTACAGTGCTTTGCTGTATTAAGCCTTTGAGCACTTGCAATTTTAGTTTTAATTTGCAGTCTTTCAAACATCAGCGAGCTGACATCTTTCAAACGCTCAGCCTGACAGGTAACATCCCTCAAATTAGAGATACTTTGAGCCAGATGCACTGATGTTTGGCTGTTAACCTGCATTATTTAAGCCGCTGAGTGTCAGGTGGAGGCAGTCGTTAATATTGATTTGTTTCTCCACTATTATTTCCACTTTACACTGGTATAGTGTAGCTAGATTTCTGGCTTTTCACTTTGGGAATTCCTTTTGGAATTCCTTTTCAATCCATGATCGAGCAGTTAAAAAAGTTATTTTCCTCATAAAATATCTTATCCTGCTGCCTGCTGTATATAGATTTTTTTATTTATTTTTTTCAACTCGAGGCTGCCTTGGCAACATACTGTACATTTTCAGGCCATCACATTTTCTTTGACCTTCAAACACTGTTTCTCTCACTCTTACTCTGGTCCAATTACTCATTTCCCTCACTTCAGGCCTATGACCTTTGACCTCACAAATTCTCCACACAACAGCTTCAGTGCGTATGATTTTGTTCTGCTGTTTTCATTTAAGTTCATTTTGTTTTGGCAGAGGAGTCATGCTACATCATTCTTGCAGTGGCATCTCTGTGCATGCTGGCTTAACGCATAGGTAAAACGGCCTGACAACAGAAGCAGATGTTCATGCACTTTAATCTGAAATTGTGGCTTTTGTTTTTCTGGCTCCATCTCTCTTCATTTCCGTAATTACTGCTTTTGTGGAAAAGTCCATGCGAGAGCCAGGGATATCAGGGGGGCAGAATAGTATTGTCTCTCCCTCCTTTCACACTTTCTTTCTAAAGGACAGACTCCGTTTTACTAATTGCCTGTAATGACTTGGGTTTGGCGGTCAGTACTGTTGCCATTTTCCCTGAAATAACAAGTGAACAGGGGCCTCTGTCCCTGGACTCACCTCTGAATGCATGGCTATTTACCTTCATGGCACCAGGCTGAACTCAGGATGAAATTCACTTTGCCAGTGTCCTTGTGCTGATTGAGACAACTGCTTTACTGTTATAAATGGAGGACAATTAAATACCTCTCCTTATCTAACATAAATTTAAGTCACATTTTGATCATCTCAGGTTTTTATATACATCAGGTTCCATCTCAGGTTCATCTCGGGTTCCTACCATAAAGGAAAACATGCAGATATTTTATATATATATATATATATATATATATATATATATATATATATATATATATATATATATATATATATACATACACACTCTCACCGGCCAATGTTCGACGTGTTGTGTGTTTAGAAATGCTTTGCTGCATAGCACTGTTGTAATGCGTGTTTTATTTGGGTTACTATCACCTTCCTGTCAGCTTGGACCAGTCTGGCCATTCTCCTCTGACCTCTGTCACTAACAAGCTGTTTTTGCCCACAGAACTGCCACTTGCTGGATGTTTTTTGTTTTTTTGCACCATTCTCTTTACACTCTAGAGACTATTGCACGCGAAAATCCCAGGAGATCAGCAGTTACAGAAATACTCAAATCAGCCCGTCTAGCACCAACAGTCATGCCTTGGTCGAAATCACTGAGATCACATTTTTCCCCATTCTGATGGTGGATGTGAACATTAACTGAAGCTCCTGACCCATATCTGCATAATTTTATACATTACACTGCTTCCACACGATTGGCTGATTAGATAATTGCATGAATAAGTAGTTGTACAGGTGTACATATTAAAGTGGCCGGTGAGTGTATATATTATATATTATTTTTAAAATGTGATTTCCAGACCTCGAAAACTCACTGAAATTTCTATTATACGTATATATATATATATATATATATATATATATATATATATATATATATATATATAGGTATACTATCAGAAACTATTCAAAGTCATGGAAAAACAAGGAAATTAATTTCTCTGAAAGTGTGGGGGCCTTGTTTCAGGATGGATGCACTATGGAGATCATAAAGTGATAGTTATTGTAGCAAAATTTTTACAATTTGATGGACAACACTGATGTTTTTGTTGTGTTAGCATCAGTGGTTGACTGACATCTATCGAGCAGGGTGGCTGAAACACATTTTCAATACTATTTACTGCATTCCCTCAAAAAAAAAAAAAAAAAAAAAAAACCCAAAACTTAAACATTTAGCAATTGACCAGACTTTAGATTTTGGGGACTGACGCAATTTGGAGCCAATACTTATGATAATTGGCCAAAAGGAAGAAGAAGAAATAAACAAATATTCTGCTGATTAGCCGGTAGGGCCGATATATTGTTCTATCACTAGTTTTAGTATTCACTTCATCTGTAGTAACTATTAAGCATTCTACCTGAACACTCTCAGGGTTTTCTCTGGGTAAGAAAATACATCAGAATAACAAATGTAATAGAATGTGATAGAAATAAAATGAAAAGTCAGTGCTAAGCATTTAGAAGGTCTAGGACAGAGTATAACAATAATAAATCATTGCATATTTGTATAAGTATATGAGAAATTAAAAGGTACTTAATCTCCTTCACACTAAGTGAGTAATATATTTAAGTCTAATTGGTTTCCAGGACTGTCTGATGCATATTCGGAAGTGAATGAACGCAGGGGAGCGTATTTATGTGTTTGTTTGTTCTGTCCTTGCTGGAGAAGAATAATTGCTTATCTTCAATTGTACGAAAAGGTGCCAAAGGCAATCTGACCTGGGAGTGCAGGTGATAATGGTCATATCAGCAGAGAGGCTGTTTGTAATAAGACACTGTAAGAGGAGTCAAAGGTGAAAAATGAGTGTTATATTGTCGGAGGGAAAGGAAGGTGTGAGTTTTTGTGTGAGTGTGTGACTTCATTATGTTGAGAATGTAGACCCTCTCTCACCCATATTTGACAGACCATGCTTCCTTTACAAATGCCCCCCTTAGAAACACAAGACTACCAAAACAGCGCAAAACAATCAGAATGGCCGGCAAGTGTCAGGGCTATGGTGTCCCCAGGAATCCAGCTCTGCCGGGGGCTGGCACCGAGCCGTCCGCAGCTGTCAGGGCCCTATGCAAGAAAACGCTCGCACCAGATGAGCTTTGGTAACTTAACCTGGCCAAGGACGCTTTATGAGCCTGGGAACAATCCTGTGTTTTCTTTTAAATGTTTGACCTGACCCCCTGGGTGTTAAACACTGGAGTTATTCCAGTGTTACTCCAGTGGCTTTACTTTTTTCTTTTCTTCTTTTCTTCCTCTCTTTTCTGTTTTCTGACTGTGACCAAAACATATTTTAAAGAAAATGCATTTTGATGTGTCTGTGGATGTTCTCATCCAATATGAGATCTAGGAGAGCATTTTTTATTTTTTTTTCTTCTTTTTTTTATGTGTCTCTCTGAGTTGATTTAAAAGGTGTTTTGATTGTTTTTACAGCACTGGTCTAATGACAGTGATATGTGAGAATGCAGAGAAGCGGTTTGATCATGGTGAGGGACTGAAGACTAAATAAACAAAGATTTTCAGAGGGCCTATCCAGAGATTTCTGCTTCACTAAGAGAATTTTGTCACAACAAAGACAGATCAGATGTAGTCTTCAAAGATGGTCAGGACTGGAAAAAACTATTTGGACTTTTTAAAGAATGCATTGTGTTTGTCATACAAATGTATATATAAGAACATAGTAGTCACTGTATTTATTACTTTTACATATTGTCAGCTAGCTATACACTGCATTGCTGCAGGGATAATTTTTACTACACTAGAGTACATATGCTACAAAATATAATTTTCTTAATCAGTATTTTTTTGTCTTGTTTTTCAGTACAATAACTCAATCAGAATTGTGTCCATTCTCATGAGAGACTCATTTATAGATCAAACAACTAATCAACTTGGATAACACCACTTTTGGTCACGCCAGAAATCTAGATGAACTTGAAATTACTTGAAACATTAAATGGCGTGTTAACGCGCCAGTTTTACGTTGGCACTCATTCTTAAAGGCACAGCTCCTTGACATCATGATACCAACTGAGGAATATAAATCTAATAATCCAAAAAAATAAAGTGATTATGCAAAATAATAGGCCAACAGAAAAGATACATGAAAAATGCTTGTTGCTGTATTATTCTAGGTATTCTTTTTTGAGTAATGTAAAAAATAATTATTGTAAAATGCATACACTTGATGAGTCTTTGATTTGTCTTGATTTAATTAATAGACGTTTAATATTAACATCACAGATAATATTATTGTATGTTTATTAAGATAAAAGGTATTTCATATGCCTTCCCATACTTAAATCTGATATGTCAATGAACATAAATATAAAAATATATATTTTATATTTTGTGTGTATATATGTAGGCTACATAATCAAAATCCACTTCGAATAAGGAAAATATGTAACATACTGTATATGAAACAGACATTTTTGTAGTATTTTGAAATATATGTTGTTGCATATACAGTATGTGCCTGTATGTGACTTTTAATGTCATGTGGTTATATATATATATATATATATATAGGCCTATGTTTTTATATAATGTGTTGTGATATTTTAGTTTTCTGTATGGGTTTAACCTGAAAGCTATGACAAATGGAACTAAAATATGAAATCACATAAAAAAATAAATAAAATAAACAAAATGGAACCAAAAGATTTAAGTTTCAAAAGTCCAACACATGCCACTGATTTATGCCCAAAACATTAATAAATAAATAAATATTTACAGACAGGGGTATGAACAGTAAACTTAATTCAAGATATATACTCTGAAAAAAAGTCTTAAATATATATCATATGCTTTATTTTATTTTTTAATTTACTTTGTTTTAAAGGGATAGTTGATACACAAATACAAATTTTGTCATCATCTGTTGTTTCCTACCCATATGACTTACTTTCTTCCATGGAACAGAAAATGACAGCCTCAGTCATCATTGAATTTAATTGTATGAAAAAGAAGTAAAAGAGAAAAAGAGATGCAGTTAGAAGTAAAAGGTGACTGAGACTAACTGCCTGAAGTTCTTCGTTTTTTTTTTTTTTTTTTTTTTTGTCCCATGGAAAGAAGAAAATCATATGAGTTTGGAAGAACATGAGGGTGAGTGAATGATGACACAATTTTCATTTTTGAAACAATTATCACTTTAAGAATGCTTAAGAATGAAACTGATATATATATATATATATATATATATATATATATATATATATATATATATATATATATATATATATTTATTTATTTATTTTTTTGCTGCAGCATCTGTGCTAAAAATGTTCACTGAAACGGTGAAGAGAAGAGAGAGGGAGACTAAAACAACATTTGTTGATCTATGTTCCCATCATTAAATATATGGTCCAAAAGAGAGATCCACTCCACCCCGTTATCTCATTCATGGCCAACATGACTCGCTAAGCTCAATGATAACAGCAACTATTCTTATCAGTATCTTCACTCTCAAGTCTGATATTAACATTGGTACAACAGGTGAGATTTTTATAATTGCGAGCACCATTTTGAAGAGAACTTGAATAATGTCTCTTTCTTTATTCTCACTGCCTAAACCGTGCGTGTGATTAGCTAATATAACAATTCGTTGCCACTCATGAACTAGCGATGGGTGACGAGACGTGTAATATCTGACATTTAGAGTTCTAAGGATCTCTGATTGGCACTTGATTAGGCCTAATTCATGCCATTATCTCATCCAGTAGAATTAGTTGGGTAGAAAATTGTGTGGTAAATCACAGAGCCTGGGAACAGGAGGGGCGGAGAAGAGTCAGGAAATAAGGCACAGAATCACAATCAATGGCAGAGTGAGGCTATGTGGGCAATGTAGTGCAGCTTTCAGTTACCTAATAATAAAATGGACTTGTAGCCTGAAAGAATGGCACAGGACCCTCAAGTCTTTGCCAAATCTCTTATAAATGTTTTAGCACAGTAGTGTGTCATTCCTTTCAGTGCAGTTCATTTAGGGCAGTTTACAGAGCTCTTCTTTTTCTTTCTTTCTTCTGAGTTCTCGTTTCTCACCCAGCCCACCCTAACCCACCCTTGTGTGCACTTAATGGCAGCCGCTCCCCCAGGCCTGAACTCCAAACCTCACCGGGGACGGAAAATAATTAGGGAGGGAAAATTGCACCTGACACCATTTCTGAAAAGCAGGGTATTGTAATGAAAGCAGAGCAAGGATCTTTGTGTCAGAGGGAAAATTGAAAGGAAAGGAGTCGGCTGAGAAAAAGACTTTGCGAGAAAGGCCTTTGGGGGGTTATCGAGGCATTACTGTCCTGCTGCAATGCTTGTGGGAAAACGGTGAAACTCATGCATTTGCCCGGCTGCACCGAGGTACCTGACTTGTCTCTAGGTACTGTCTGCACTTGTGCAGAAGAAGAAAAATGATATATCGAGGTCGTAAGGATGTGGGACAGGCTGATGGCTTGTGTTCCGCTTCTACACATACATCAATTACCTCTCAAACCTCCTGTCCCCTCAGCTGTCCCTTCTGTGATCATTCTGTCTTCTCACTACCTTTGGTCTTCATTAAAGTCAAACCCCAGCCCAGGATGCGGAGGACTCTCAGTCCCTATTTACACCTGGTATATTAAGATCTGTTTTGGACAATCTGATCACTAGTGGACAGGTGAGACACATCACGTTTACACCTGATCATAACATGCATCTCTTTTGGTCACTTGTGTTCGGATTTCGAGGGGAGGGTCTCTGATTTCATGATGACACACATCAAACTACATCAGTGTATGTACTGCATGATACTAAAGCGCAAAAAGGTAAAAGAAGCAAAAGACAGCACAAAAAAATCACTGCACCTTTACTCCCAATTATTCTTGCATTTAATTTAAGCACCAAAGTGAGGTTTTAAGTGGAAGTTTTCATTATTTTGTGGGTCCCTCACATCTCTGTTAATGCATTTTGATATCAGACACACTGAAGAAGTTCCATGAAGTTCTTGTGCCTTTACATGTGTTTTTATTTATTTGTTTATAATATAAATTTTATGATCAAACGATTAGCCACACTTCACCAGAAAAGTAAAAAAAAAAAAAAAAAAAAACTAGCCATGGTTTTACTATAGTCATGGTTACTGCAATATTACTATAGTAAAACCATGGTTACTATATGGATACTACAGTATTACTGTTATAAAACTATGGTAATGGAGCTACATATAAGAGTGAGGATGGTTTAGGTGACCGTGTTTGATTACTCCCTCGGCTCCATTGCTCAGTTCACAATACAACTTGACGAATGAAGCATTTGTGACTATACTGCACCACATATTGGTAAATGAAGCCTGTTACTGGAAAGCTAATCTATTGTGAAAATAGCTGAACTAATTTCACGCTACTGAAAAATGTAGTTATGTTAGTTGCATCGCTACTTTTAGTTAACTATTCCCCAACCTTGGAGGTGAGCGTTTACACTACAAGCCCAATGTTGTCGCATGCATTTTCGACCACTCCCAAATGTGGTTGAAGAGGACAAATCTCAAAATGTTTTGGACCCTGTTTAAACCTGTCTTTAGCATTGTTCCTTTTCAAACGGATCGCCTAAAAGCATCTTAATACCAGGTGTAAATTGGGCCGCAGAATAAACACACACAGGCACACACACTGGCATCTTACAGCAACAGGGCGTGGAAAAGACAGATGAGCCATTAGTGTTAATATTCTACAGAGGTTGAGAAGACTTGAAATGGCGGTGGTGGACAGCACCAGATGCTTCGCCGCATAGATGGGGACTGTGCAAATGACAGATCTGCTGTTGAAAGGTCCAGCGGGGGCATTGGGCTTTTGAGGAGGAGTGAAATATTACACAGGATGGCATAGTTGCAGGAATACTGCAGGCTGAAAGTGCTGCTTTTAGAGCCTTGGCAGCTGTCTTGAAAGCAGGGGAAGCTAGGGCCTGCAAATGTCTTTAATGACCAGGCCATCAATGTTTATACTGAAACATCATCAACTCCAGGAGGCTGCAGTAGATCTGCTCTTGGTGGATTTTATGCGATTACCTGGTTCTGATGTCATGGCGCAGTGGCTTAATTTACATAATGAGCCACATGGAAGACGATTGCAACTGGCCAGAGGTTGAATCTTGAAGATGTCCTGCTGTCTTGGACTGTGCCCACCGTGTCTTAATTGACACCATCAAGCCAAATAAAGAAATAAATTTGTTGCTTAAGTGTATCGGCAACACCATTACTTGCAAGTGTTTCACCGTAAAGATGCAAATAGCACACTTTGTCTCTTGATGACACATTCTCTGCTTAAAGGTGACAATAAACACCACACTTAGCTAATGATGATCAGAGGCTGCCCTTGTAAGTTCGCTAGTGTTGCAATCAGCAGGGAATTCTCCTTAAATCCTCCCTAGATTAGAAAATAAATTGACACCCCGGCTCACATCTGGGTCAAGCTTCTGCTGCGGCTCAGCTGAGACCTGCTTTCGGTGTTGTAAATTCATTTGTCATGAACAGAAATCATCAGAGTCGCCAGGGAACGATTGGGAACAGTAAGTCCTGCATTCAGAGCTCTACACAAATTCCCCTGGTTAGAAAGGCAGGGTTATTGATTTTTGCAAAGAATTACATTGTTTTGTGCCGCATGTTGTTGTGTCAGACTAAAAGTCGAGGAATTGGCTGACTGCACATGATTGCGCCCCGAATCGAGGCCCAGGCCCCTGGGCTCATTACCTGGGCTGGATGGAGAATCGGCTCTCAGCTCTTCTTTCTCATTTCGAAAGCCATTTTTTTTTTTATTTATTTTTTTTTATCGGAATTCATCTCTAAATATACTTGCAGCAGGGAGGGGGAGAAGGAGGTGGAGGGTTAGAGAGATTACAGTATTGAGCTGGTAGACGATTCCAGTTTTAGTGCCCAAAGCGATTTCAGATTGCCTGTCTTTAGAGATGTATGAATGCTGGTGCATTTTTATACCTCTGCTTAGCAGTGAAATGGGGAGCACAGGCTGCCACTCACAGTGACACCGCCATCACCTGATATGGCATATGCCACACTGCGAGTCAACCCAGCTCCCTGAAACAGAGTTACACCTTAGCTTCTATGATGCAAGGCCACCGAAATCAGCTGAAGCCTCTCAACTATCTAACAGGATTTATTGGCGCAGTGAGCTGAACTCCAGATTACTTCTGAAACTCATTACTTAGGTCGTACAACAATGCAATCAGTTAAATATCCTTGGGAAGGCAAGTAGATGGACTCCAGAAAAGACGTTTTGTAGCAAGATCGTAGAGCCCCAAGTGCTGGGATTTTATATATAATTTTTAAAGAGACACTTCACCCATAAATGAAAATTCTGTCATCATTTACTCACCCACATGCCATTCCTATCCTGTTTGAGTTATTTCCTTCTGTGGAACACAAAAGGATACAATTTGAAGATTGTTTTCCATGCAATTACAATAAACAGAAACAGACACTTTCAATAAAGGATGCAAAAATACCATTATTATAAAACAATACACCAAGAATTATAAAAATGTGTACATACAATTCATGCACTATATTCCAAGACTTCTGAATCTATCCAATAGCTTTGTATGAGAAACATATTTAATTTTAAAGGGGTCATGACATAATCTTTTTTTATTTCTTTTTTATATAATTTTATTATCTTCCCTGAGGTCCACTTAGAATGTTAGTAAATCTTTTTGCACCAAGCTCACACATTTTATTAATATAGAATCATTTTCCACCCTGTCTCTGGCCCTCTATCTGAAACACTCGGTTTTAAGCTGCCTAGCCCTTTAAGACTTTAATGTATACACCCACTGTTGTGATTGGCTAACATCATGCAGCCCCTCCAATACAGGCATATTTGAAACGCAAGAATCCAAAGAAAATGATGAAACCCCACACAACATTAAAACTACAAATTAAAACACATTTCACCTGAATGTATCAAACTGTTTACTCAAGCACAGCAAAAACTATCAAACAGTCAGGCCATATGAAATATTCATGAATGAAATTGGTTACTTACAGTTTTTCGTCCAATTGTCCAATTTTAACTGCCCCATCTTTCAATAACTGTTCTTTTGCAAAGCTTTAATCATATTTTGACTTGTTTCACAAGCATTCCACGCTGAAATCTTCTGAATACTCAAACATAATACAATCCATAGTGATGTTGGGTGCTTCAACAGACCAAAGCAGAGACACTGGTCTTCACATATCACATTTTCTCGATTTGTTTACACATAGGACTGCATTTGTTTCTCCCAGTCGGTGGCAGCAGCAGAAGTTGCTCTTAAAACGCGGCACACATTGCCAAAAATGCATCATAACTATCAAAGACGTTCATGATTACAAAAGACCAACAATTAAAAATAGCACAGATGGGTGCAAAAATGGTCCAGGATGCCTTCCAAACAGCACAACAGCAAGATAGCGCAGCTGAATGAAACACAATGGGGGATCCTTTTTAGAGTTATAACTTGACATTGCATCTTTTAAAAGTGGCACAAGATGTATGATAACGGTCAAAGACATTCGTCTAGTGCATGTTTATGTAGAAACACATTAGGCACGTGAAGGCATGCCACACACATATATATATATATATATATATATATATATATATATATATATATATATATATATATATATATAGACATACACACACACACACTTATACAGTATACGCCGATCAGCCACAACATTAAAACCACCTGCCTAATATTGTGTAGGTCCCCATCATGCTGTCAAAACAGCACCAACCCACATCTCAGAATAGCATCCTGAGATGCTATTCTTCTCACCATTATTGTACAGAGCAGTTATCCAAGTTACCGTATACTTTGTCAGTTAGAACCAGTCTGGCCATTCTCTGCAACAAGGCATTTTCGTCCGCAGAACTGCCCCTCACTGGATGTTTTTTTTTTTTTTTTTTGCACCATTCTGAGTAAATTCTAGAGACTGTTGTATGTGAAAATCCCAGGAGATCAGCAGTTACAGAAATACTCAAACCAGCCCATCTGGCACCAACAATCATCCATGCTATTATCTAATCAGCCAATCATGTGTCAGCAGTGCAGTGCATACAGTCATGCATATATGGGTCAGAAGCTTCAGTTAATATTCACATCAACCATCAGAATGGGGAAAAAAAAAAATGATCTCAGTGATTTTGCCGTGGCATGATTGTTGGTGCCAGATAGGCTGGTTTGAGTATTTCTGTAACTGCTGATCCCCTGGGATTTTCATGCACAACAGTCTCTAGAATTTACTCCAAATGGCGCCCAAAACAAAAACAAAAAAAACATCCTGTGTGCAGCAGTTCTGTGGACAGAAGAGAGAGGTCAACAGAGAATGGCCAGACTGGTTGACAAAGTCTACGGTAGCTCGGATAACCGCTCTGTGGAATTGTGGTGAGAAGAATATCAGGTTGGCAGGGTTTCACATATTGAGATTTATGCACTTAAGTAAAAATTAAGTATTTAGATGTTTCTGTCTCAAACCGTTGCCGAGATATAATAATTTAAATGATAGCTGTCATAAAAACTTGCTTTTGAGATTATGGCCTCCAAAGATCGGAAACAATTTTCAGACATTATTTGACAGAATTGGAAGATTTATTCAAGCAAACATAAAATTATTAAGACATAAATAACTTTAAGTAAAAAAATATAATGCAGGGACACTGCTCTTGCATGTGAAGTGCATACATTTGCATATTTATGTAACATAATCAATGCAGGCTCACAAAGCATACTTACAACATATCTATGTATTTACACTTAGGAATGCACTTGCATGCGTACACACACAAACAGGGCTGTCACCCCATTCCCCTAGCAGCATCAGAGACTAGGGCCTGGTTAGGGAAGGTTTGATGATGATGATGTGGAAGAGGAGGAGGATTCTTCAAGCAGCTGGAGAAGGCTCCAGGGCACCTGTAGACACCTCTCACTTGCCCTCACTGTCTTTTCTCATAAGATGAGTTCACCCAGCACCTGCTGGAGGTGAGCTGGAGCTCCATAAAGGACTTAATCTGCAGTGGAGCCTCAGGGCTTTCCATCTCCCACAGCCACTCTCAACCCACCATTGCGCCTATGTGCACAAGTTTCATCAGCAAACTCTGGCTAGTCTCTAGGCCATTTTGTAGTGTTCCCTAGACAGCTGCTAATTCTACAATATGATGTCCATTCTGCATATCTGGATGGGTCAGTGAGGTCGATGATATTCATCTAGATTGTTTCATATACACTCACTGACCACTTTATTAGGTACACCTGCTTATTCATGCACTTATCTAATCAGCCAATCATGTTGTGTAGGAGTGCAGTGCATAAAATAATGCAGATACGGGTCTGGAGCTTCAGTTAATGTTCACATCAACCATCACAATGGGGGAAAAACAAATATCTCACTTATTTGGACCGTTGCATGATTTTTGGTTCCAGACAGGCTGGTTTGAGTATTTCTGTAACTGCTGATCTCTTGGGATTTTCACGCACAACAGTCTCTAGAGATTATTCAAAATGGTGCCAAAAACATGCAGTGAGCGGCAGTTCTGCAGACAGCCCATTCGCCTCAGGGTTCGATGTGTTGTGCATTCTGAGATGCTATTCTGCTCACAACAATTGTACAGTGGTTATCTGAGTTACCGTAGTCTTTCTGTCAGCTCGAACCAGTCTGACTATTCTCCGTTGACCGCTCTCATCAACAAAATGTTTCCTTCTGTTGAACTGCCACTCACTGGATGTTTTTTTGTTTTTGGCACCATTCTGAGTAAACTCTAGAGACTGTTCTGCGTGAAAATCCCAGGAGATCAGCAGTTACAGAAATAATCAAAATACTCGATTGGCTGATTTGATAATCACATGAATAAGTAGGTGTACCTAATAAAGTGGTCATTGAGAGCAGATAGATAGAGAGACAGACATTGATTTGAATGATTGATTAATTGATTGATTGATAAAACCTCAGAAATCAAACTTTAATTGACTAATTGTTCAGACAACTCTCCAACAAGCAGTAGTTTTGCACACCCCTATACTTAACCCTCATGCTCTGAGGTTTGAGAGACTTTCTACAATAGATTTCTACAATTACTTGACCAAATTGACAACATGCCTTTTTCGAAACTAATCCAAGTCACTGTCCTTGTCACTGATAAACACAAAGCAAGCAAAACAAATATAAAAGAAAACATCTGAGCAAAGATGAAAGCTCTCTGTCCAGTATGAAATGTGGCGTGGGATTGAAAGAAAAGAGGATAGTATAAATCATCATGTGATGTTTCTCTGAACAGTCTTAGACATGTAGAAGGCACAGAAACAAGAGTTGCATAAGCATCAAATAATCACACGCAGGAAATAAGGCTCCACCTACGCCGAAACGCATCTGCTGTGTTCGCCAGCAGCATCAGGTCAGATAATAATGTGCCTTGACAGGCTGTAAGCCAAAATCAGGAGGTGAGAATATCCTGATTTTTATCATGTACAGATTGACTTGTATCACCCGATCTCCATCGCCTCCTTGGCCTCCAGCTACAGATATTGCTCGACAGCTCTGCACATACAGGAAACTTGGAAGTTCAGCGTATGAACTCTGACATAATTAGAGGGAGAAATTATACTAGTTTTCACCTCTGGGTCAGGTTAGGCAGCCATGCGTGTATTGAGATGTTGGCAATGCATGTTGCTTGATTTATTTTTTTATACATTATTTTTTCAAGTAGGGACATTTTCATAAACATCTTACAGATTTGAAAGTAAGGTGTTTATATATGTGTATATATATATATATATATATATATATATATATATATATATATATATATATATATATATATATATATATACTAACAGTCAAAAGTTTTGAAACACTTACTCATTCTTTATTATAATTTTTTTTTTTTCACATTTTAAAATAATAGTAAAGTCATTAAAACTATGGAATAACATAAATGGAACTATGGGAATTATGTTGTGACTAAACAAATTCCAAAATAAATCAAAACTGTGTTATATTTTAGCATCCTCAAAGTCACCTTTTGCCTAGAATTTGCAGACATGTACTCTTGACATTTTCTCAACAAACTTCTTGAGGTATCACCCTGGGATGCTTTTTAAACAGTATTGAAGGAGTTCCCATCTATGTTGGGCACTTATTGGCTGCTTTTCTTTATTATTTGTTCCAAGTCATCAATTTCAAAAACTTTTTTAAATAAAATTTTAGATTTATAATGAAATAAATGAATATGGTGGCACAATTATATTTTTGTCTACAAAACTAATTTCAAACATTTATCAAAAGATTTTTAAGATCATGGGTAACATTTCGGTCAAGTGTTTCAAAACTTTTGACCAGTAGTGTGTATATGTGTGTGTGTGTGTGTATATATATATATATATATATTTAAACAACATTCTTGCTTCCCATCTTATTTTGGTAGAGTCAACTATAACCAAGCCACTTGTAGGTTGACTTCCTGAAAAGTGTAAAGACTGTCTCTATGGTGCTTTCAAACATTGCTCTGCTTGTTTGAGCATACAAACCAGCCCAACATAGCAACTTTGGCTCAACCAGTCGTGTGTGTTTGGGGCGGGATTATCTGCTTGTCTGGCCAAGGGCAGATTGGGGGAATTCTAGAAACTTCTTCAAAAACAGTAATTATTTTTGAAATTCTGTTTGCTGATTGTAGTGGCACAGAAATTACACACTCTACCTTTAAGATTGTACAAACATCATGTGTTCAGATAATAAAGCACAGTTCACCCCAAAACCATTATTTACTCACCCTTATGTTGTTCTAAACCTGTATGACTTTCTTTCCATAGAACACAAAAAGAAATGTAAGGCAGAATGTCTCAGTCACCATTCACTTTCACTGTATATATATATAAAAATGAAAAAATAAATAAAATAAAAAATGAATGTGAAAAGTGAATGGTGACTGAGACAAACATTCTGCCTAACATTTCTTGTTGTGTTCCATGGAAAGAAAGTCATACAGGTTTGGAAGAACATTAGGGTGAGTAAATGGCAGAATTTTTATTTTTTTGACAGACAGATCCATTGGACATGCGTAAGAGCATAGGATGATCCATAATGTCATGACAATTTGCTTTTTGCTGTCCTTAATAAAAAGAAGCATTTTGTAAAGTGTTATTAATTAGCACTAGTGAGTAAACACATTCAGCAAACAGACTGCCATTACGGAGGACCCGTTTCCTTCATAAATGATTCCCTCCTGCTGGAGTCAAACATTCATGCGTGCATTTTGATTACCTATTCAACATGCTACATGGATTTATTGCCTTTTAACTGTGCCTGCAATCTGCAATAACATGCTCTGCTTACTATAACCCTCATCTTTCAGAGGCTGTGGTGTGCCTGACCAGTTTTAATGCTAAAGCATAAGAGTTGCAATAATGGATGTTACATGCGGCAAAATATGCTGCTTTTACGGTGATTCCGTTTGCCCAGTATTTCCGGTCCTGGATGCTGATTGGTCAATAAAGTCTTCCAGGCATGCAAAAATAAACAATACAGTGATGCAAAACTCCTGTTCGCCTAGCTACTTTGCATATCACTGCACAGCACCCATAGAGGCCAAGGACTATATATTCTAGCGGAAATATTGAACTTAATGAATTTACTTGAGGAAATTGTGTTTTAATTAAATGAAAAATTGTCGTACAAACGCTTGTTAAAAGTTCTTGTGTGAATGAGTGCCACTGTGAACAAACTTTCCTTATAGTACTTATGAACATGCAGCGGACGTCAATATTTTCATTCAAAAATGACTTAAATTTCAGGATCTTTCTCACCAAAAGCTATCATATGTCTTAAGGAGACTTGGGATATGACACTTGAGTCACATTTTATTTATGATAGTTTGGGTGATACTTTCTAAAGCTTAACAGTGAGGCACAATCCACTGACAATGTATTGACGGCCCGCAGTATTCATTAAAATATCTCCTGTAATGTTTTACATAAAAAATAAAAATAGAAAATTAGTAAAACAAAGTAATATGGGTTTTGAACAACATAAGGGTGAGTAAATTATCAGAGAATGTTCATTTTTGGAGGAACTATTCCTCCAAGTGTACTTTTCATATCTTTTTTTCTGAGAAGGAATTATAGTTTTTGAACTTTTACTAGAGGCCAAAATGCTTTTGAAAGTTTTGGTAGATATCAAGCTTCTCATGAAAACATTTCAGGACTTATACAAAAAGTTACTAGAGCAAATGTTATAATACAAATGCAGCATATCTCCAAAATTGCTTTTCACAATCACTCTACTATCAAAATAATCTTCCTTATGGAATTTCTCAAGAATTGTATATGTATTAAAGACCCACATAATCTTCACAAAACAGCAAGATTTAAAGAGATTCTCCTACACAGCTCTGTCAACATGTCCATTGCGTGCTGACGGCATTTGATGCGGTAATTGTCAGACTGTCTGAAGAAGTGATTCCCTTATTGCGAGCTCTGTCACCATCTTCATCTATTTCAAACTGAGTGCTTTCTCAAAATCCATTGAAATTTGTGTCTCTCGACTTGCTGTCGCTCAGACCATTAAATATGATTGATCGTGGGGGAAAAATCTTCCCTCCTGCTTCCCTTCCTCAGAAAATTGTGACGAGCTACAAAAAAAAAAAAAAAAAAAAAAATGCAGTTTTATCAAGTTAGGTAGAGTTTCTGACAGAGAAGAAATGCATGGGAAAAGGGAGTTATGAGTTAGGGTTATTTGTTTTTTGGCCAAGACAGTTTACACACATTTACAACGTCTTGGCACAATGAATGAGCGAGTAGATAAGGTGGATCATGGAATTTAGCTCATGCTCAAGTCTCTCTTCTGGATCAGCGGGATGTATGTCATCTTTATTGGCTCTAATCTGGAAGTGCCTTTAGTGTACTGAGACTGATCTCCTCCATGACATGCTGCTCATCTTGTGCAAACCAGATCAGTGACAGCAGCTAAAACATACATTTAGGTCATATGTATCATGGCCTGTGAAAAGGGTTTTTAGACCTTGACTCAGTCTTTAGTCGAGGGTAAATTAAAGGGACGGTTCACAGAAAAATAAAAGTTCTGTAATCATTCACTCACCCTCATGCTGTTCCAAGCCTTTGTAACTTTCTGTCTTCTGTGGAACACAGAAGTAGATGTTAGGCAGAATGTTAGCCTCAGGGCCATAGCAGGTGGTGCCATGAAGTCCAAAAGCTTCAATCTCTGTAGTAAAGTAATAGTTCACCCAAAAATGAAAATGTTGTCATTGTTTACTCACCCTCTTGTTTACAAAGCATGGGGAAAGAATTGATGCAAAAGCACAATAAAAGTTCTCCATATGGCTTGTACACTATATTCCGAGCCTTTTGAAGTCACACACTAGCTTTGTGTGAGGAATAGACCAAAATGCAAATGATTATTCACTGAAAATCTTGAAATCTGCCTTAGCTCTGAATATCTGATTAATGAACAAATCGTTCTCTTGAGTCTGAGTTTTTTAATGAATCAATCAGTTCACAAAACTGTCCTTAAAGGGGTCATGACACGAATAATCAAGTTTTTCTTGATTTTTTGATGTTAGGTCATTGTACTATAAAAACATACTGTAAGTTTCACAACTCAAAACTTTCTCCTCACTGTAAAAAGAGCATTTGTTAAAACCAAGCTGCCAAAATGACTCGTTCTCTACTTCCTCCATATTGTGATGACACACTGTAGTAGACATGTACATCTGACCGCCTCCACAACAACACATCAACTCCTACTTTACCTTTAATCACTTCCGTAGCCCGCCCAGTGGCGGTGAGCAGTGAGATGGCAAAAATAGAGCTAGGCTGTGTTTCCCAAAAGCATTGCAAGCTTAAGTTGATCGTAGAGACCATTGGTGCCAATGGTTTCTACGATCTACTTAGGCTTGCAATGCTTTTGGGAAATGCTGCCCTGGTCAGTCAAGAGCCAAGAGCCAGTCATAACAGTGGCCATTTAATGTCAAGTCTTAAAGGAGAAGCAGCACCAGAACCAAGCATTTCTGACAGATGGTCAGAATGAGGGTGGATAATGATCATGTTTTACAAATATATGACTGTTTTGTGTGCAAAAGAAAATGTCACTAATATTCTAAGTGATCCTCAACGAAAATATTAAAATAATAAAAAAAGGCGTCATGACTCTTTTAATGATTCGATCGCGTTCAGTTCTCGAGTTCAACTCACTGACTCGAACCTGTCACATCTGTTTTTGAGTCAGTAGCCCACTGGAGGGCTAGAATATGTGTGAATAACTACTTAAATTTGGGTTTTTCTCCTTTTGTGTTCCAAGAAAAAAAAAAAAAAAAAAAAAAAAAAGAACAGAGGTTTGGAATGCCACGAGGGACTAAATGATGACACCATTAAGATTTTTTTTTTACATTTTTTGTCAGTGTCTATATGAATTTTTTGCTCTTTTAATTAATGCATTTGTTCGTATTTAAAAGCACAAGTCAGTTCTCATATTAATGTGTGTTTCTCTTGCAGTGGATGGCTGTATACACAGAGCTGCCGGTCACCTCCTGTACGATGAGTGCCACTCTTTAAACGGCTGCGACACGGGCAAAGCCAAGATCACCTGTGGCTACGACCTCCCTGCCAAATGTAAGTTCCAGCCTGTCTGGCTTATTTTCTCAGGAAACTGAACACCACTGTGTGACCTTTACAACACTCTCATACTCCCTTATATGATGCCTTACCGTGTTGTTCCTTACTACTTACTGACCTGAAAGAGTTAATTAACAGAATAATAAGTGAGTGCTACCTCGAGTTTTCCTGCAGCATGGCACCCGTTGTTTGCTGCAATGCACTTCGAACATGTGTTTATGTGTGTGTGTATGTGATTAATGGAGTGGAATTATGAGTGTGCTGATTATCATGATGACTTGCTGTGGTGTGCTTGGCTGGCTGAAGGGGCCATCTGTACTTCAACGAAGACATTAAGGGAACTATTAGTTTGTAATTTGATTGATATTTCATCCTAGATTTATGCCATTAGCTTATGGCATTCTCTGACTCAAGTGAGTGATGACGAGCATCACGCTGGTAACGGCTGGAGGACGACAACACAACAACATGCCACGAGGTTTAGAATGCACCACATCAGCAGGGTGTTGTGTCGTGTCGTCAGTCTGCTGTGGTAAAGATGTGCTTCAAACATTGAAGAACTGTATTGGCTTCTCCTGAGGTGGCTCAAGGGTTGCAGCCAATTCATTATTCAATTAATTTTCTTGCTCGTGGCTTGCTGTAACTTTCTGCATTGCTGGTCTGACAAAACAATTGTAAATAGTGGAGAATGAAGCAACTAGCGAAACTTCAGTGAAGACAGAACTTTACAAATGGAAGTTGAATGCTTTACCATCACCCCGCATTGTGTGAATATGTATATTGTTTGAGATACAAGTGTTGAACTAAGGTTGGCTAATGCGCTAAATCTAGCGGCAACACTTCACCTGTGTTTGAAACATCACTTCCATCAGCTGTTAAACGGTGAATGCTTCCGTGTTCCATTTGGGACGATACTACACTTTGAAAATTCATACACTACATGGCTGAGTACATAGTATTTATTGTAAGTGCTTTCCTCATTACTATAGTGCATAAAACTCAGTGTGTTTCTGGGTCAAAATGAACACATAGGTCACATTTCTTTTGAATAAACCCACCCCTAAATGTCACTACAAAAAAAAAAAAAAAAAAAAAAAAAACACCTGATGGCCTCTATTTAATTGGGTGTTTTTTGGCCAGAAAGAGCTGTGTTGTGTACCAGAACTTACACTGTTTAGTCAAAGGTTTAACATTGCAAGACTAACTTTAACCCAGCTCTTCTTTGATACTTTTACTTTCAGAGCGCTTTCAAAACTTTTTTTTTTCTTTTGTTTTTTTGTCAGTAGTGGTTTTTCCATAATTTAAATGCAAGGTAGCTCGGATATCTTTCAAACATTGTTAGATGTTTGTGTTGTTCCACATGTCTTTGCTAACAAGGAGCTGATATTGAATAAATATGAATCTCTGCGGTTTTCTCTACTGTCCTTGATCTAATGTTATATCACTTCTGAGCTAAAACAATTTAATTGGATGCAGCATCCAGCAACCTTGAAGCAATCTTTTAGACAGTGATGCCCGAGCTAAAGCTTTTTATGGGCTTATCGAAATCTCTATGACTGGATGATGTGATTCATTAGTGGATATGGCAGAATATCAGCAAGAAGAACAGTACGTATGTTCGTATCCACTTCATGCTTTAGGACATTCATCAATCCTAAATACTATAAAATAAGCTGCATTTTGTCTCTGTCTGCATCCTAACATCCTGTCACTTCAACCATTATTTATTTTTGTCAGAGCTGATGTCTAGAAGTAGAAGAGCTCTCTGTCTCTTCTTTCTTCCTCCTCCTCTGTCACTCTACCCATCGTTCAATTTTCTTGTGTTGAGCATTTACTCTGCTGTGACTAATTTCCACCCACCCACCCATTCTGAGACTGTGTTTCTTTAGCTTGTTTTTCCCCTCTCAGAATATGTTGTGGAAGGCCCTCATTCATATCCTAATTGTAAAAAAGTTTATTTCAATGCTTTGAATGTGGTTTACAGAAATTGTGGCTTACAAATAAGTCACACTCTGTAACATAAATAATTCTGGAGGACACTTTCCAAGAATGGACTGTGAATTACATCTGCTTTGGAAATTATTATAATGGTTTCGGGGAAAGTCAGTCACATCAAATGTGTTAAGCAAGAGCCAAAAACATTCATACTGTATTACATTTGCATTCATGCTTTTGGCAGACACTTTTATACATAGCCATTTATAGTGCATTCAAGATGTACATTTGATCAGTTTGTGTGTTTCTAGCCCCATGTTCTACCAGTTGTGCTACAGGAAGTCAAGCTAAAAAACATACAGAAACATACTAAATGACAAAAACAACAGTTGTCTTGGAGAGAGCAGCTTCATATGACATCATCTTTATAGTAGTAAAGGAAGAAAGCACACACACAACATAATTCTGTAGAAAAAAAACAGGCTGGGATAGTTGCCATGGTTATGCTTGCAACTTGCAGCATGTTAAAATGCATATTTATCATCTCTGAGGCTCATTGTGTTTGGGCACTCAACCTCTATCAGCATCACTAACTTGTATTTTTGCATTTCATCAGCATCTGCTGCAAGATGGTTGACTCTACTGCACACGAGAGACGGCCAGGGAGTGAGATGCAAATGGCACAGATGGTCCTTTTACCTTTTATATCTTGGCATAGTCCAATATTTCCAGCATGGGCTTTTTTATGCTCCCATAATTTGCCAGAACACTAGCACATTTTCCCTTCAATCTGCTCTCAGAAATTGTGTATTCCTCTCTTTTCTCTGAGAGGCTGCGATCAAGAGAGAGAGAGCTTGACTACATCGACCTTTTCTGGAGCCTTACCTGCAGGCATCTCTCCTCCCATTGGAGTTGAGATTTTACAGCATGCAAGGCCACTTTATATCTCACTTTTCCTTTTCTTTCCTTCTATCCTGCCTTCCTTCCTCTATTTTCAATTCATCTGAGACTGTCTCATAGACTGTGGTAATACAAAGCAGACACCACAGACAGACAAAAACAATTAAAACTAATTCCATAGGGCCCTAAAAAAAATTAAAAAAAAAACTTAGTTAAATAGGCTACATGAGTGTGTTCAATAGCATATTATCTTTTTTTTTTTTTTTTTAAACACAAATTTTACTGGTATTGGTATCGACTTCTGAAATTTTGGTATCGTGACAACCCTTTTTTTTTTAAATTGTCACGATTGCTGATTTCCATACAATAGCAGTTGATAGTGACTCACTTTAAAGCTTAAAGCACCTCAAAGTAGTTGATGTGACTAGTGCTTCATATTCCAATTTTTCTGAAGGCATGCAATCAGAAACATATGATGAAACGTATGATAAACAGACCAAAAACTTTCTTGGTTCTTGTGTCATGACATTTGGTCACGGGGTGAGCTAGAACTAATGATGTTTGATATTATTTAGATTTGACCTGAGTGAACGATTAAACAAATTTCATTCTGTTCATCATACAAAGTGATTGTACTGTATGCCTTCAGAAGACTTGGGATATGATGCACAAATCACATTTACTTATTTTTGACACTTTTGGGTGTTTTTAAGCTTTAAAATGAGTGATCAACTGATATTGTATGGAAATCAGCAACGTGACATTCATATATATATATATATATATACACACACACACACACACACATATATATATATATATGTGTATGTATGTATGTATATATATATATATATATATATATATATATATATATATATATATATATATATATATATATATGTATGTATATGTTCTGCTAGTAATGAGTTTAGCTAAAATACCCAAACACATCATTAGAAGGGGGTTGTCCATTTTCCACATACTTTTGGCCATGTTATGTATGTAGCACATTAATGTATGAGGATTTCTGTATACTGATTACAAATTACAAAAATAGGAACTGTGTACAGTAAGTCTCCAGAAATTGTAATGCCATATAGTTCTTGCATAGTAACCATAGTTTAACTGTGTTATTTAAAGTAAGACATACTGTAGTAACCACAGGTAAACACTATGGATGGCTTTCCTCACTACCATAGCTACATCAGTTTAACTGTGGTATCTCTAAAACAAATAATGGTATTTGTTTTAAATAATTGTTGCCTAAACATATAAGAAACTATAATTTCAATTGCCAAATTTGTAATAAAAAGTAGTTTAATTCTCCTAATAATTGTTTAAAACACAACATTTTCACCAGAATACTGTCATTACTGTAGTTAGTGTTATTACTTTAAAAGCATGGTGAATGGAAATAAGGGGTAGCTACTTCTTAAAGAGATTTTAGTATAGCACTCTCAATGAAGAGAAGGACTGGTCTTACTTAGTCTGTTTTGCTTAATTCATGAATAAATTCCATTTTGAGAGACAAATAGAAGGCCTTTGTCTTTTCCCATATGGTGAAAAGATAACGGAGTAAATTATATATTTTTTTCTATTCAACATGTTTTTTTGTTTTTTTTTAACCTGTTTATATCTATGGGGCTTTTCTTTGTTGATTAAAAGAAAAAATGGACAAATAAAAATAGTGTTTGTCTGGTCAGAATGGACCCTAGTGTGCCCTAAATGCTGTGGGAGAAGAATTCACTTAAAGATGTACCTAGTGAACTAAACTCCACTCATCAAATGCTCATTCCTCAAAGGCAGTCGGTGCTGGCTTGCATCCCTGCTACAATATGTCAAGGTCACTGGATGGCAAATTATATTGCTTTAGCTAATGTCAAAATTAAACGCAAAAGAGAGTGGAGGAAAAAAAAAAAGCCTAAGGGATAAAATGCTTCCTTGTGTTTGGACAGAGACTATGGACGCCTAAAAGAAACGACCCACTGTGGCCTCAGAAAAGTGCCTATAAGTAATGAGGTAAAACTCGACTCTTTCTCAGAGGCATACTTTACTTGAAGCCGATGGGACATGACATTTAAAAAAGGGCCCTTTTGGATCCCTGTTCTTGTTTGATTCACTGTCACCAATGACAAGAAAATTGGCTGCTATTAGTGATAAGCATGCCCATTTTTTTTTTTTTTTTTAACGCTCTCACCTTTTTTGGCTTTGTTATAAAGACTTGTGTATCTCACAGTCAACTGGGACACTGTGGCAGGATCAGACTGTCACATGTGGCACACATTACGGAAGACCGGCCCTGGGATTATTAATAAATGACAGTAATTATCCTCCCACCATAGCAGATAAAGGCACTAAATAAAACTCTGTGTGTTACCTCAATCTGACAATGAAGCCAATGATTTATTCAGGACAATAGCCTTTTTTTTTCTTTTCTTTTTTTTTTTTAATTGAGGTGGGTATGCCATATGTTTCTGGTTTGAGTTGATTTACATGTTTAGAAATTGTATTGTTTGGAATAATGAGCAGTTGCATCATTTTAACTAATGTCAGCTATACACTATAGGCATGTGGAACTTGTAGGATTAATTATATTTTCCTCAAAATCTTAAAAGCTCAATTTTGTAGAATGCCAAGTGAATGTGTATTTACAATACAAGTCTATTAGATTTTGCAAAGTGCTTGTAAATTGCAGAGTTTCTGCATAAATGCAGAAGAAGTTTAAACTTACTGAACATCTCCCTTTAACAATTCTTTGTCTCTTGACACATTACAAACAGGACAAAGATAATTTGTAAAAGTATCAAATATTAATGCAACCATTTATGGTGCTTGAATTTCACTTCAAAACACTTTGCAATGCGGTCATACATACTCCGACTAATCAGTGCAACGGAAACATTATATGATGGGTTGTTATGAATTATTGAACCATCACATAACAACAAATCCATTCCTTGTGTTTGCAGATGTAACAGTGTTATTTTTCATCCCTTTTCATTTGTCAAAAAATAAAACAGAGTTGGGTTGTTTGCGAGCAGGCGAAGTTTGGCCAAGGTCAGATCTCTGACTGTGATATATCAGCTTACATTAAGCACATGTGCAAGTTCTTGTTGACGAACTCCAGTGTGCTCTTTTATGTCAAATCTTCTGTTGTTTTGAGTCCAGAGGCTTTGCTCAGAGTGTTCAAGGAGAAATTTAAAGTGAGAATGTTGACTAGTGGGCAAACAAACCAAAATTGTGGAATTTGTGATTGTATGAACTTACTCACAAACCACATTATGCCATTTAATTGGTATTTGTTAACCTCTTCAACTCTCACCAAAGCTCACCATTTACACATGCTGTGAACTAATAGCCAACCATTTGTCAATTTTATTTTTATTTTTTTTTTCAAAAAATATTGTGTATGTTTACAATATTGAATTGGCATGAAAGCATGCAATTCTGGTTCTGTTTACTCCATTTCCCTCCAAAAATTCTTAATTTATTCCACTAGATGGCAGCAAGTACTTCACAAAATGCTGTTCTGAAATCTAGGAAGTGCTCTAACGCATTTTAGCCCTCACAGACATGCTCGACCATAGACATTCAGTCTAATTTCCAGTTCACGCACCACCCCCACTGTTTCATGGAATATCTCGGCCTCTGAGTGGACTAGCAGCTCAACCTGTGCGATGCTATATAACATTTTATTATCAATAGTCAAAAACATATATTTTCAATGATTTTTTTTTTTTTTTTTTAGTAAGCTTTTCCTGCTGGACTGCATATTTTGATCTGGACATCCAAGATATAACATTGGATGATTAACACAAGCAAGCTCACAGACATGTAAACTGCCTAAAAGCAGATATAAGGTTTTTAGCTATTGAGGGCTTTCAGCAGCAGTGATTGGCATATAAAAGAGAAAAAAAATTGTATATAAAAAGAAAAATGTCTTTTAGAAATCACAATTCACTTTGATTCTATGGGAAATATTTCGAACTGTGGTTTTTGGGCAACCACATGATGTCTGGTGGAGCTGATTTGCGATGCGAATGGACCCGCTGGCAGGTCTCCAGAGTTGAAGAGGAATAATCACCCCGAAATGAAAATCCTGCCATCATTTATTCACTATAGTGTTGTACCAAACTCATATGAAGTTTAAGTAGTTATTCACTGATAATCTTCCCTCCATTGAAACTCTGGGCTACAAAAGTCTTGTGTACTACAATAAATGGCTTGTTTATGCCATTTAACAGCATTGACGGTACACACCATTAGTTCTTGCATGTCATTGATGCCAAACCTGAGGCAGCAGATCTAATGGGACACATTTGATTTCATGGGATTTACATTAAATAACAAATGTTGGTAGTTCATCACACAAAGCTATTGTATGACTGTGAAAGACACAATGAAATATAGTACACAAGTCATAATAATCTCTCTTAGGGCTCGTAAACGTGCGAGATGGAGGTCTTTGACCACTGTGCTGTGTCTCGCTGTTTTTTTCAGCATCTTGCACAGGAGTGCTGTTTTTTTTTAGACGCTGTGTCAAGTTGAAAAGAACTTCAACAGTTAAAAACGCATCTCGAGACTCTTACATTTTATTCTATTCATGGTGTTGTGTCTATCTTTTTTAGTGCAAGGACACGTTCGAATTGAATGGCCCCTTAGAATACTTAAATGGACCTAGTCCCCATTTACTGCTATTAAATGGAAAACAGTGTCTAGGATATTCTTCAAAAATACACCTTTTGTGTTTCACAGAAGAAAGAAAAAGGAGATCAGATAAAATGAGGGTGAGTAAATGACAACATTATTGTCATTTTTAGATGAACTATTCCCATCTACATAATCAACAAGCTGTTTTTATATATATATATATATATATATATATATTTTATGTTATGACAGTCCAAGAGTTGTAACGCACTCAATGCAGAAACACTTATCCCACTCAAACAGACACACACATAAACACAATCCATTTAACACTGCAGGGCAGATTTCAGTGGTCTGACATGTTGTGGGCCACTTGAATTCATGAGGGGGGGAAAGTGATTTTATCCTCCTCCTCTTCTCCTCTTCTCTTTCTTCTCTCCATCTATTCTCATCAAATCCAGCAGGGCCTCATCTTTATTAATGTGCTTCTACATAAACAAAACTGTGAAGTATTTAGCATCAGCTGTCACTGCAGAGCCTCAGCACTTTAATTGTTAAAGCCGAAGAGGACTACCTGGGAAAAGTTAAAGTCCCTGAGGAACATTTAAGACAGATGAGTAAATGAAGGGATGGAAGAACACAGGAGAAGAGGGGCTTTCACTCTCCAATCTCATGCGAAATCACCCACTCTCTCTTTGCATTTTGTTTTCCTTCCCGAGGCTGCTGCCGATTGACAGTTCAAAATCCTTTCGGTGCCATTTATTGTTCTGTTCTGTTTTTATTCACATTTTCTTTAAGAAGAAACCTTAACTTGTGCTCCAAATAATGCATCATGAACTTGAGATGAAATGCACAAACACTACACACACTCAAAGATTCAGGGTCATGTCTGATTTCTGCTTTCGTTTGCTATCTACAGATTGTTCGATAATTGTGGTTCAGATTCAGATGTGGTCACGACATCATGTTATACTTTGATGTAAACATCAAATGAGCAAACATCCTTCTGATGTTCTCAAAGTACATCATTACTTTTATGTCTAGTGTTTAACGTTCGAGGAATATTTTTTTGTTTGTTTTGTTTTTACCACCATGACTGGTGTGCCAGCATTCACAGGGAAATTATTAATAAGTTTACGGTTTACATAAATGATAACAAATTAAGATTACATAAAAGATACCTAAGATACTAGTCACTTAAAAATATCTAATTACTAATTAATTTTAACAATATTTTAATACAACAATACATGTATTGTCTTGTTGAATATAGCATATATTTTGTACAAAAAAATAAAAAATAAAAACAAATAATAATAATCTGACTTTTTACTTCCAAAACTTTTACATTATTTTACAGTAAAATGACATGCATTGCCACATAAAATGTAATACAATTTGATATGGTATAATATTAATTTAATATAAAAAAAAGAATAAGTATTATTTTATCATTTTGCCATACATGCTTAGGTAACTTATTACTGTAGCATTTATATCCTTTTGTAACATTCTTTCAAAAAAAAAAAAAAAAAAAAAATGTCTTACAGTGTTTTTAAGAATCTCTGTATTTGCCAGTGCCACAACCTACATGTTTTAGCACTCAAAAACTTATCACCCACTGTTCTTAACCTTTCAAAGCAAAACAATTTCTTATAATTAAAATCCTCTGGACTCTTCTGTTTTCAGCATTGTGCAAGATTGTGGGAGGCCCCATTTAATGCATCTGGGGTTTAAGAGGAGTCACAAGATGTCCGCCCCTGCAGATGTTGTGTTTCAAACACACCGTGATTAGTTGGTGTCAGAGCTGCAGTGTGATGGATGGACAGAAACTATTTAAGCGAGTGGCAACCAAGGCTGAAACAAGCCTCAGAGTTGGAGTGAGGAACACTGCCTTTGGTCTGCCTTAACTTTGACCACAACCACGCAGGGGTCACTGACACAACAGGTAGCTCATGCACTCTAAGACAGGCTGATCTTGGGCATAATGCTATATTATTGTGTTCAAAAGCCTTGTCTTGGACATTAATACAGGGACAGTTTTATAGCTTTGAGCATTTTATCTGATTGCACCTTAGAAAACATCTCAACAAAGAATAGTCTCTGAAAGAGTTTACTATTTACTGATTCTTGTTGTTTTTGATTGTCTTTCCTAAAAGCATGGTTTTGATCAAGAGTCACTACTAGACATGTGAGTAATCTAGCGAGTAAATGGGTACTAACGTTCTGTTAAATGTTTGGTTGGAGGGGGAAAAAAAAAAAAAAAAAACATTTTGGCTGCATATCTGAGAGGATGAAAGTAGTGTGGATTGGCCGAAATGTATACAGTATGTATGTAGAAAAAAATATTGCAAATGCAATATACATATTTACTTTATTCTCTACATTTGATATTGACTATAGTTACTGTGGTTACTGGCATTACTCAAGGCTATTATGAGTAACAGAAGGGGATTGAATGATTGTTTAATTGTATGCTATGCACTTCAGATATTTCTCGTCATTGTTTTATTATTATAATCAGACTCCCAGTTAGGACTATTTTGATCTGTTTGTAAAATGACTACACTGTCTGTTCGAAGTAATCAATAATAATTAACATTGTACTACTCACTGCGTACAAAATTCGATAATTATAGCAGAAAGTTAAATTGAGGTGCATCGGGTGCACAGCAGTGTTAATTAGCTCGGTTTGAAGGTCGTATCATCATCATCTCCATCAGCGTCAAACTCTGACACCAAGTCAGATGCCAGGACCCGATATTACAGTAAACACACCTGGAGCAAAATTACTAATCATTAGCGCATGTCTTAGTGGGTGTGATAATTTCAGTTGGGGCTACCGAGAAATCACTCAGAAAGTGAGAAATCACATAGATGCCCTATTTCATTTGTGGACCGTCTGTTAACCTCTCTTCGCCCTGCAAATAGAAATCAATTACTCCAAAGTACCCAATATTGGTTAGTGACACATTGCTCATTTAGATTAAATTATCCCCCCTGAAACATTATCGTTTCTCTGGGTTGCATTTCCCACCCCGAGCTCTATCCTGATGTCTGATTGGATGTCGTTGACACTTCTGTGAAGATGACTGTCCACTTTAATTTGGTAATTGGTGGTCTGCCTACGGCTCTCTCCTTTGTAAATTTGTTACACTGCCCTTGTGCCACCCTTTTAGAACATTAACAATTTAGTTTGCTGGAACAAACTTTGTGATGCCTGTTTTTTAAAGCCGACATGCAATCAACATTGACCCTTCATTGGGTCATCACTTCTGAAACGACATCAGTTTACAACTGATTTCACAAATCCCTCTTTTTTTGCCCCCTCCCCTCCAATGACCTGGCTCCATTCTGGTAAATAACACCCACTTTCCCCAATCCAACCAATCCCTTCCCTCATTTTTTTCCTCATTGTTTGTCTTTTTTCACTCAGGAATTCATTCAGGGTCCTCACAGACATAAAATAAAATTCTCTCATTATTCACTGACCCTGATGCCATCCCAGATGTGTATGACTGTCTTTCTTCAGCAGAACACAAATGAAGATTTTTAGAAGAAGATAGAGCTCTGTCAGGTCCTTATAATTTAAGTACATGGGTTCCAGCATTTTGACAGTCCAAAAGTCACATTTAGGCATCATTTAGTAATCCACACAACTCCAGTAGATCAATGAATCTCTTCTGAAGCAAATCGATATGTTTGTGTAAAAAATAAATCGATAATTAAATGTTAGTATCTTTAAAAAGCACTTCCTGCCAGCAGCAGCTTATTTACAACAAAAGAATGAACCTCACGTGAGCGTTCGGCCATTTCAAACTGCATCAGAGCCCTGGATGAAAATGGCGATTTAAAGTTAAAAACGTTTCACATATCGACTTTTTTTCTTACCTAAACCTATCGATTCGCTTCAGAAGACATTCACTGATAGACTGGAGTCACATAGATTACTTTTATGCTGTTTAAATATGACTTTTAGACTGTCAAAGTGCTGGCACCCATGCACTTCCATTATAAGGACCTGATCTTCTTCTAAAAATCTTCATTTGTGTTCTGATGAAGAAAGACATACACGTGGGATGGCATCAAGGTAAGTGAATAATAAGAATATTTTCATTTTTGAGTGAACTATTCCTTTCATTTAAATCAAATTAAATCAATAAACATATTTTTTTTTCTTTGCTCAACTATTTCATGACTCAGATATTCATGTGCACAATAAAACATGTTCACAAGCTATAGTGATGTTCGATTTTGCTGTGAATCGTTCTTTTGAGTCAGTTCTTTTCAATTAATTAGTCAAAACAGTTCACAAGCCCATCTAAATGATTCATTTTGCAGATCGGTCTGGATAAAAAAATTTTTTATAACTCTACATCCAGTAATTACAAATGGCAAGAAAGGTCTTGGCTAAGTCAGATGTATTGGTCAAAAAGGGTGGGAACCCTGTATATGAGATTTTGAAGTAAAATAGGTTGACTTTAAGAATTGTCGCATACTTTTAAGTGTATGCTAATGTGCTTAATACAGATTATGTTTTAGAGCTTTATGAAAACACATAATAATAATAATAATAATAATAATAATAATAATAATAATAAATAAATAAATAAAGAAATAAATACAGGAAATCCATTGATGTTGGAATTCAGTGAGCAATTTCTCCATTTGTAGAATTGGCCCATGGTGCAATGTGTGATCTTCCTAAATCAAAATTTCTCACTTCACGCTTTAGTCAGAGTTTCGCCTCGGGTCCCCTCTTCTATGCAAGTTTAGAATTATTTGATAGCTCAGCACTGAATAGGTGCTCTAATGCAGCATATTTTCATTATGCTTCTGTGGAAAATTCTTTCTTATTGGCTAATGTAAAAGAATATTGTATGGCTTCTCCTAAACATCATTCTGAATCATATTTAAGAAACTCACCCTCAAAGCCACAGGCATGGATTTTGGACAATGTTCTGTTCTAGTTGTGGACAAGTTAGCAGAAACTGCTTGGTGAACTATTCAAATAGAATGTACTGTTTATGAGAAGTTTTAAGAATGATATTCAAAAGCATATGCATCTCTCTTTCAAGAAGCTTGATACAGTGGTCCCAAAAAGTATTTGGACAATTGTGGACACTTACAAATATTTACTCTGTACAAATGATATTTTATTATATGATGCAAAAACATGCATACATTTGTAGGTGTCCAAGTGTCCAAATACATTTGGGGGCCGCTTTATATGTTATTTATGATATCTCAGTTTTTTTTTTTATTTCTCTTTCTCTTCCATATAATCAGACAGTTAAACTTTTCAAACTAATTTCATGTCGATTTTCTGATTTAAAAAAAAAAAAAAAAAAAAAGGAGGCAATTAAAGAACAAAAACAAACAAAAAATAAAGTTACATGCTATTTATTTATTTATTTATTTTTATTTTATTTTTTTGTTATGAACCACACAAGTTTAAAATGAGACATTACACCTTTCTTGCTGAGGTTCACATGCAAAGTGCTTCAACAAACATGTTGATGTGGGGCCCCCCATAATTCTCCAGCCGTTTGCAGGGCAGACAGAAAAGAACATGTTGGCATGTGGCTCTGGAAACAGCAAGTGGACACATCGTAAATGTAAATCTTTGTGTCTATTCACAGAAAGTTGTTTCAGACTGTGTTTGAAAACCAGAGGCCAGAGTCTTGCGAGTCGTCATATGCTGTTATTAGCACAGCTCAGCTTTGACAGTGAAATTTCCTGTAAATTTAAGGATGCATACAAAAGGGCAGACTGCTTTGTTAATGATTTACATGAATTTGTTATAATAAACATAGATGTATGTGGACCTGCATCTACTATATAAGTCTGAGACCACATTGGAAATCTGGGTTTCAAAATCTAATTTCAATCTTGAATTGAATAGACGTTTTAAGTTTTATTATTCTAATTAATAAGAATATTTAACATTCTGCACTAATTCTATGTCAGTAATCAAATAAGCTAATTTTTTATATTTATATTTTAAACCCATTGTACAAAAGGTCAGATTTCTTTGCTTCACTTGAACCACAAAAGATGCTCTTCGAAACATTATAAAATATTTCTTGAATAAAATTAATCATTAGGGTTTGCATGAACTTTCAAAGTACATTCATGCTTTCAATAAAAGGAAAGGTGGACAAGCCAAATACTAAGCAATTCTGTAATTAATACTTTTTTCAGTTCAACTTTTTGCTTAGATTTTTATGCTTATAATATTCTGTAATTTGCAATTTATAAATGCATGAAATCAGAAAAATGCAGAATAGAAATCCTTTCACTAGTGGTCTCAGATTTTTTGGACCCCTCTGTATGTTGGCATAAGTTTTAATCAAACAAGATTCACTTTCAAACAAATACATTAAAGAACTTGAACCATCTGCTGTATGAAGAAGTGAGGAATTTCCCCACTTCCCCCATGCTAATCAAAAGCTGCTCTATTGCCTTATTGAGCATAATTACTGAGCAGTTACCAAAACGTCAGAGAGAGAGAGAGAGAGAGAGAGAGAGAGAGAAGAGAGAACTGTTAATTGGTAGCTGTAGTTTTCCGCATAAGCTTGGAAAGACTTCTCTTCTGCCTCCCCCCTTCTCCCCTGCACCACTCTGGTATATTTGTGTTTCTTTTGTTGGCTGGACCTGTCAGTCGCACCAGTGGCTCCTGGGGGTTTGTATAATTTGGTAATTTTGCCTAAACGGTGATACAGTGATTATGTGGCATCAGCTGCAAGCCTGTCAGAGTGACACTCAACGCTCATCCATCACCGCAAACGTGCCACCAGGAAAAAAAGACACTCAAACACACAGGAGTGGAAGAGGGGGAAAATGCAGAGCGGGGCATAATACGGTACCTATGAGTATCTATATGTATCAGTGGAGAAAGGGATTTGTGAGGGTCAGCTTTCTATAGAGCAATACAGAGAGGGCTACGGACAAATGTGGGTCTGTCTGTTCAGAATTAGAATGATCTTTATTGCCAAGTATTCTCACGAACACAAAAAACACAATGGCATATGTACATGTGCAAGGTAGGGGTTCGTACAGTTATTTAATTAAATATGTGAATTTACATAAGTACATAAGATATTTCTGTTCCGCCCACATGCTTGCAGATCTGTCCATTTACCCATCCTCCATGGCTCTCTGCACCATCATACAACCCATCCTTTTTCCATCTCTTATCTGGCACTCTCCAGTCAGGGAGTATGGGTTCTGTATGGAATGTACTGCACTCAGTGTTTGTAACTCTCAGCTGAGCTGTAGGAGTGGTCGAAATGGGTAATAAGACACACATTAAAAAAGACATGTGGTTTCTGGAGACTTCCCCCCCCAAAATTCAAAATTGTGTTTACAACAGTCCTGAAATCATCTTCATGATTTTGTCAACGGAAGTGATTTTCCAGTCCTGATTTAGCACTAAAATCTTGCATTTGTCAGGCAGTGTTTACAGTATTGGGCAATCCTTCATTAAACAGCTCGCCACCGTAAAAATAAGCAGCCACTACAAATACCGTAAACCCCCATGTTTAATAAAAACAGACACAGCAGAGTGAGTGTGAATGCGGTCCTGCGGTTTGCCGGAGCCAAAAGCAATGCAGCCAATGTAGTTAATAATTAGGAGACAGATGGGCGAATTGGAAACAGCCAAGTAATGAAAATCACAGGCAGCATTTGGACTGTTACTGTGCCGTTCCTGCATTTGCATCTCAAAGGAAAATGAAAATTCTTTCATGGTTTAATCACCCTTGTGTCGTTCCAAACCTGTATAACTGTGGTGAAACACAAAAGCAGAAATTTCAAAGAATGTATTTTGTCGTTTTTCCCCCATGCATTTACAAAGTACCAAAAAAAAAAAATCATAAAAGTACACTATATGATGTACATGTTATATACATTCACTGACCACTTTATTAGGAACACATGTACACCTACTTATTCATGCAATTATCTAATCAGCCAATCGTGTGGCAGCAGTGCAATGCATAAAATAATGTAGATATGGGTCAGGAGCTTCCGTCAATGTTGACATCAGCATTAATGTTCACATCAACCATCAGAACGGGGAAAAATGTGATCTCGGTGATTTCGACCGTGGCATGATTTTTGGTGCCAGACTGGCTGGTGTGAGTATTTCTGTAACTGCTCATCTTCTGGGATTTTCACGCACAACAGTCTCTAGAGTTCACTCAGAATAGTGCCAAAGCAAAAAAAAAAAAAAAACCATCCTGTAAGCGGCAGTTCTGCGGATGGAAATGCCTTGTTGATGAGAGAGTTCAACGGAGAATGGCCAGAATGGTTTGAGCTGACAGAAAGGCTACGGTAACTCAGATAACCACTCTGTACAATTGCAGTAAGCAGAATAGCATCTCAGATTGCACAACACGTCAAACCTTGAGGCAAATGGCCAAAAACAGTAGAAGACCACGTAGGGATCCACTTCTGTCAGCCAAGAACAGAAAACTGAGGCTGCAGTGGGCACAGGCTCACCAAAACTGGATAGTTAAAGACTGGAAAAAACATAGCCTGGTCTGATGAATCTCTTTTTCTGCTGAGGTACACAGATGGTAGGCCCACTGCAGCCTCAGCTTTCTGTTCTTGGCTGACAGAAGTGGAACCTGACAACTTCTATTGTTGTAACCCATTCACCTCAAGGAGCACCTCCTTGAGGTGAATTAATGACATTTCATGTGTGAAGTAATGATTATGACGAAATCAAATCATACTCTTGAGTCAGATCCTTTTAATGAATCAGTTGATCTGGTTCACAAAACCAGTCTATATGATTCATTCGTGAATCTTTAGTTTAGACGTATTAACTAAATGATCGTGTCACAGCGGCTAACACCTCTCTTACACTGAACATATTTGCGTCTGTCTGTGTATTTTTTCTATTCTTTTTCTATGAAAAGCTGTAATAGACAGACATATTTAAACGTGTTTTTTTTTTTTTTTGTAAATAAATGGTAGCACTTTATTTTACAGTACGTGTACTTTCCTGGTACATGCATGTTTGATATTTTGTACCTACAGACAAATGTGTAGTAACAAGAGGTACTTACCTGAAGTGTTCGTAAATGGTAACTAATATGAAAAAGTATGAAACATACAAGTGTGGACGAAGATACTTATTGAGTACTTGTAAGTATCATTGGAGTTCACCTTACCTAACAGTATTTAACTGAACACTGATCTCTTTAATGATTGGTATGTACCATGACATTACCTTCCTTACATCCTTGTAATTTCTGGCAATTCATGAAGGGATTTTTGATGACATTTGTATGTGTTGAAAGTACTCATTTTGGACATATGCAATATCTACCAGACTCATATTTGCACTTGACTTTACCAGTTGTCATGTGAAGAAGGCCTTGCTTAAAATTACTAAGTACTAATCTTATGAAGTGCTGTATAGTTACTGCTGTGTTTCATATTAGGTTCAACGTAAGATCTCATCCAACTTCCAAAGTATGTACCATGAGGACATGTACTTACTAATAGCTATCATTTTAAAGTATTGGTATGTACTGTAATGTTTCACATTAGTTAACATGTACGTACACTTTAGATATTATGTATTGTTATGGCACATTTGTTTGCAGATGCAACATATTTACCATGTATGTACATTGGAAAGTACAGTAATGTTTTGTGTAAGTTACCATGCATATATATCATAAGTGCCTGCTACTACCCTACAGCTGTCTGGAGGTACCAGACATTACCATGTATGTACCATTGGTAAGTACACTGATGTTTCATACTAGTTACCATTTGTAAACACTTCAGGTAAGTACCTCTTGTTACAATACATTTGTCTGTAGGTACAATATATTTACCATGTATGTACCAGGAAATTACATGTACACTCAACACTAAATATTCTTACTATAAAAAAAATAAAAAAAATAATAAAAAAAAAGATTCTTTGTCCATCTCTTATTTCTGCGCTAGCATCTTTACTACTCCAGCCACTGTGAGACCTTGGCAATGCTCTGCTGAAGATGTTTTTGACTTTTTTATTTCAAATTGCTTGCTTTGTTCCTCATTTGTAAGTCGCTTTGGATAAAAGTATCTGCTAAATGTCTAAATGTAAATGTACTGTAAAATAAAGTACTACCAAATTAATAAAAAAATAAAAATAATAATAATTGTAGTGTTTTAAGAAGAACTTTTAAATGTGTGTTCCATTTGCTGAGCTGCACCCAGTTTTTCTTTTCTTTTTTTTTCAGACTGAATCGCCCCTAAGGCTTGTTCACTACCCCAAAAACACCAACATTTCACAATGCCCCAACAAGAACCATTTGACACACTGACCAACAAAACCCAACAACAGGAATTTGGTGTTTGTTGGCACTGTGTACGCTAGCATTTACTTGTGTCTCCAGAAAAAGAAAAAAAAGAGAAACAAAGATGAAAAGCCACCTGATCAAGATATTGTTTGAGCGTACCAACTTTGTTTACCTCTCTGTTAAGATTTAGCAGCACACCTAATTAAAATATCGAGTGAAAAAAGTACTGTCATGCCATTTTCCTGCTAATTATGTCTGAACGCTGGCTGCCTAAATAGTTTCTCCTCGGTCCTTGATGTTCCTTTCGCTAAATTGCTGTTGTTACTTCCACTCATTATGTTTTAGGACTTAAAAGCTCAGTGCCTGTGTGTTTGGATATTTTCCTCTAGCTCCTCTCACTCGTGAAATTCTAAGCTTGAAGCGACCACCGCATAAGCGGTGGAGGTGGTTTTTTATGCAGTGGCTCGGTCGAAAAGTGATGTCAAGGGTTAAAGCCGAGCTGCGTTCAATGCTGCTTTGAGCAGCCATTTCGGTGTGACCTCGACTGAATCCCACTGTGCCGTTTTCTGTTTTTTTAATGTTGTGGATTTAGCTCAGCACTCGCTCCTTTAAATGCCATTAACCCTCTAATAAAAGTGCATACAGCTGTCCATAAATCCTAATGGGCGAGCCAAGGCGCACATTGAGGCCTTTGTGTGTGTGTTCAGGAGGGAGAACTTTGACAAAAACTCGGAAATGAGACTTAATAAAACACATAGCAAAGCTTATAAAATGCACTGTCAAAACCTGTAAATGCTCCGGTATCTACAGTATGACATGATCTGCCTTTTGTTCAAAATTATGGGAAGGTGTATATTTGATTTAGATATTGTAAGGAAATATTGTCGAAACTCACTCACAGAAAACAGACCACATGTTCTGAAGGTGTAGTTTTAAAGGAATAGTTCACCCAAAAATGTTATTTCTGTCATTATTTACTCACCCTCATGTTTTTTCAAACCCATATGGCTTTCTTACATTCGTGGAACACAACAGTTGATGCTAGGCAATCTGTTAGTCTTGGTCACCGCTCACTTTTATTGGATATTTTTTTCCCTGTACAGTAAAAGTGAATGGTGACAGAAACATTCATTCCGTCATTCTGCCTAACATCTCTTTTTGTGTTCCAAGCAAGTATAAAAAGTCACATATTAGAATAACATAAGGGTGAGTATGATATCATAATTTAGATTTTTGGGTAAACTATCCATTTAACCTTTATTCTTTTAGACTTGGAGGAAAATGTAGGTTAATATCTCAATATTTCTCTTTGTTCTGTCTACCTGCTTTGCAAAAAATAGGCTGCAAAATGCAAATATTGCATGCAAAATGCAAATAATGTCCTGCTGACCCTGAAATGGCTTGCCTATAACAACACTGGAAAACCCCTGCCGAATGGCAGTACAATAAAGGTTTGGAGAGACCATTTTGTGTATTTACACCATTAACCACAAGCCAGTCTGGCTGCGAAATACACTTATTCAGTCTATGAATCTTCTATTGATCTCCAAAACTTGCAGCTGATATGAAGTATTCACAGTAACTGATCTCAAAAGCCAATTTGCTTATATTTTAAAAGAATAGTTCACCCAAAAATAAACATTCTGCAATCATTTACTCACCCTCATGTTGTTCCAAATCTGTAGCCTTGGCACAAGGGAGGATGTTCAAATATTGACTTACATGTTGGTGTTGTCCTCACACTTAAAGCCATTAAATGGCTGGTAACACTTTACGAAAAAGGGTCTGTTTGTTGTTATTATTATTAAATGCATTAGGTATCATGAAGTATGAAATTTTATTGAAATTTCATGAGGTTTTATTAATAATAAAAACACAATTGTTCATTGTTAGGTCATGTTAACTAATGTAGGTAACTAATATAAACAAATACAACCTTACTGTATATTGTTACCAAATTACTTTGGAAGACTTGGCATATAGCACACAATACATAAAGACTTCAAGGTTGTTTCATGGTGCTTTTTTGTCATTTTTGGAGCTTGGCAGTATAAACCACTGTCCATTTTCATTTCATGGAAAAGAACAGCGTTCTTCAAACATCTTCAGACAAAACATTCTTCAAAACATCTCACTTTGTGTTCCACGGAAGAAAGATAGCCATACTTGAGCTTGAAACAATATAACTGTGAGTAAATGATGACACTGATTTCACTTTAGGATTAACTAATTCTTTAATATTTCTCACCAAAAGACCAACAATGTCAAGAGTTTCAGGGAAGAACCACATAGTTCCTGGAATTTCGGTGCTTGTGGATTTGGCCTGGCATTGGTGAAAAACGACGAGGGCTGGCACCTTTATGGTGATCACCTTGAGCTGTTGTTTTGGGATGGAAACCAGTGTGGGTAATATATCCTCTGGGATTTTTGAGTGTCTGAGTGCATTTATGAATCAGAGCTGGACTTGGACTAGAAATCAATAGCCCTCCTTTTCTGCAGACTCTATCATGAATAATGCCACGTAGTTTACACAAATTGACGGTTTTCTAGAAAAATACTGAGCCTACCCAGCACAGCTCTGAACAGGGGACATTAAGTATGAGGCTAGTTGGAGTTATGTCCTGTCATGGAGTCCTCCTTCCTGTTGTTCTCTACCCTCAGCACACAAATCAATAAGAGGAGCTGCCTTCTTACCTCTGTTTGGTCTAGATTGTGTCAGAATAGGGGTGGGTGGTATGATAAAAATGTTAAAGCTGTGTTTAATTTGTTCCATGTTAATATACTTTTTACAGTCCTAGCTTAATATGCAGAGACAACCATATGTAAACCATCTGTAGGTTGATTTCCCCCTTAAAAGTAACACTGGGCCTCTGTGGCAATATCAAACATTGATCTGTTTGTTTGAGCAGCCCGGCCAGCCCAACATACCAACATTGGCTAAACCAGTGGTGTGAATTTGGGGCGGGGCTATGTGTTTTTTCAGCCAAAGTTAGACTGAGGCTGTATTTGGAAATCTGTTTATTTTTGCAATTCCGTTTGGTGACACTGGTGTTACATAAATTACACACTTCACTTTAAATCGTGGTGTATGTACAGTAATTTTATTTCACTGCACATATACACTTATAAACATTTCTAACATTCATATTAGTTTGAAGGAAAAGAAAAAAGTAAATAAATAAAGCATTACTACTAAAACCTTAAAACTTAATAGACTAATTTCAGCTAGTAACACTGGAATATTATTTAAGAAAACTCACACAAAACAATCTAGTTAACTAGAGTTATATATAAAAAGAAAAACACATCACTTCGGAGTGTGGGCAGCAAATGGAGTTGCTGCTGTGGGCGGCACGTTCTCCGCACAGGAAGGAGAGAGAAGGAAGCAGAGGAAGAACGGATTTGATTCTCCCACCTGCAGTCTAATTATTGATCCAGCTAGTATTGTCTTTTCAATTGTCTCAATTATGATGGCACTGGTGTTCCTCCACTCTGTGGTGTCCCAGCCTGCATAATTCATGCGCAACACCCCGGACTCCACTCAGAACTGGGGAAAATGAGGAGAATGTCAATACTGTGGGATGAGGGTGGGGGGATTAAATTCAGCTCACAGTGGGCTCTGAACAAGAGAGAAAGAGATGCAAAGTGAAGAAGACAGATTTGTGTTGCGTGCCTATCAGACGCCCAGTTCCTTCGGCCTTATTGTAAAAAAGGACTAAAATAGGTTTTAAAGATGTTGCTTGTGTAAGATCTAATAGAACACACAGAGTACTGGTGTGTCGTAACCAAACACGACGCAATAAACAACAAGCGATCAAAGCTATTTCTTCTATGTAAATCAGAGATTTTGGCTTGTATGTATATGTATGTATATATATTAGGCGGGTGGTTTTAATGTTGTGGCTTAAAACCACCTTTAATCAATAGTTTTATAATTTTCCTTTTTTTATTTTTATTTGATTATGTCATTCGCAGTTCTTAATGGGATTGAAGTTCATTACCTCAATAAAGACAATAAGTACACGGTCTTGTACCTTTGTCTTTTTTGTCATATTTTCAAGTACTTTTTAGCTTTAAAACATCGTTTGTAATGTTGTGATTCACCTCAGAGCTGGTTGGTTTGGTTCATGGCTTAGAACACTTTTATGAAGAACTTAATGAAATATTTATTAAAAAAAAAAAAAAAAAGAGAGAATGGGAAAAATACTTCAGAAACCAAGATGGCTGAAAAAGTGGGTGGACACTGTTGCACACTAATTTTGTGCCTTCAAACTCTCTAGCCCCTCCCCAAATTGATGCTGCACATAACTGTATATTAAACATCAAATACCTTCTGATTTACTGTGTCTCATGCTGGGCAGCAGTTTCACTGTCAGTGTGGATACAAATTACTTGATGCTAGACTCTTTGTCATGCCTATTTAGGACACCTTAATAGAACAGATTAATGCTAGAAATGAAATGCACAGTTATTCTGTTCTAGTATGTTTTTTATTTTATTATTTTGTACTAGTATGTGTATGTTTCTAATGAAAAGTGCAATGATAATTGTGACGAGGAGGAGGGCGGGGCTGGGCCGTGACTATGCACCTCCGGCCCCTAATCGGGCTAATCAGCCAAGGAGAAGGATAAGTGCAGTGGGATGCGGCAGTTCGAGAGAGAGAGAGAGAGAGAGAGAGAGCCACACGCAGCTGCCGTGTGTGTGTTTGTGTTGTGTGTCTTTTTGTTTCATTAAATATTATTTTGACCATTCAGCCGGTTCCTGGCTCCTCCTTTCCCATTTTTAACTTTATTACATTGGTGCCGAGCCCGGGAGGGAGGAGGGATGCGCTGTTGTGGAGTCCTCGCCACTGCCGTCCACCAAAAGGAGCAGCTGCGGCCGTCCACCGGGGACGGAGGAGTCGCTGCCGGCCGCCAGAACGCGGAGGGGCATTCCATCCGCCAGGGGTCGGAGAACTTGCTCTGGTCCTCCCGGGGAGGAGCGGCTGTCGTCCACCAGAGGGTGGAGGAGTGGTCGAGGACCAGGTGACGGCGTGTCTGGGAACCGGCGGGCAAGTTTTTTTTCTCTCCTCTCTCTCTCTCTCTCACTGTTGCTCCGCCTTGCCCTTTCCCTCTCTTCTTTTTTTTGTTTTTGTTTTTCCCTCCCCTTATCCCCTCCCCAGCTCTAGAGAGGTGGGGCCAGAAGAGCAGCGTTCCCCCCGGAAGGGGGGGGGGGGTGTACATCATGCCGGGGGTTCCCCGACCTGAGGCAAAGGAGGGAGGAGTGTGACAAGGAGGAGGGATAAGTGCAGCGGGATGCGGCAGTTTGAGAGAGAGAGAGAGAGCCACACGCAGCTGCTGTGTGTGCATTTGTGTTGTGTCTTTTTGTTTCATTAAATATTATTTTGACCGTTCAGCTGGTTCTCGCCTCCTCCTTTCCCATTTTTTAATATTTTTCTAAAGTGAACTCTAAAGTAATGCATTGGATTTTGTGAAGTCAAATTGCAAAATAATTTGTTGTTATACTGTCCGGTTATTGTTTCCCTGACACCTTTCCTTCGAAAGTAACTTTGCTTTCCACACTGTATGAGAGACAGAGAGACGCCGCAAGACACTTATTGTCACTCAGCAGCCGCAGACCCCTGTAGCACACAGAGTGTCCCTTCGCATGTCGCCGCGGTTTATGTTTACAGTTATCTGATCTCAGGTCCAATTGTCACCCCAGACCTCCAAATCAATAGTGTTCAATTAACAATGAGCACAAGCCTTTTGAGCCGAGATCCACTCAAGCCCCCTCCCAGGAGGCACAGCGCCACCCGTGGGTCAACCCCACCACCTGCAGATGGCTCAACAGAGGGAATTCAATCACAAGAGGGAAAAGGTTGTGTTTGGGAGAATGTTAGTGAGAGCAGGTGTTCATTAGAAGGTTTGAAAATAAAAGTCAGAGGTTTCTGTGACTAGCTGCAATGCCGTTGTAGTGGAGGTTCTCGGAGCAGAACAGTACGCTACATCTTTAAAATACTTCATTAGTGAGTGCAGCCATTGCAGACTCGTTGTTTACTGTGGAGCGGCAGAGAGTGAGAGCTTTGGCTATGATCAAAGGAAAGAGATGTACATGTGTGGCAAGCCTCATTTTAGCAAGGGATGATGGACCCTAATGATGGTAAAACTATGGACCAGGTTAGATACCCAACAAACACACACACACAGAGTGAATCAACCTGCTGCAATGAAGTAGATACAGAGTGTGCCTTCAATCAGTGACATGTTTCCCAGAAATAGTTCTATTTTCCAGACATATGGAGTGTATCTTTTACTAACAAATAATACACTCTTCAACCTTTATGATGTACAAGAAGCCTGTTTGTCCAGCTGATGCAAGAGATCAGACATAAATGCACTGCATGGTGTTTAATGTCTTGATCAAGATGTTTGACTGAAACCCTCTAAGAAAACAAACAGGAATAGAAATAAGATAGTGAGCTGTACATGTCAAATCATTGTTATTTGTATAGCACTTTTCACAACACACATCGTTTCAAAGCAGCTTTACAGAAAATCATGCATTAAAAAATTAAACTGTAATATATATAAAGACTTAGAGTGATCATTGTATAGTTTGATTAAATTTGATTGTAAATTGTGTATACAAATTTGATAATTAAATAGTAATTGTATTTAGAACCCTTGTGAGCAAGCTGAAGGTGACTGTGGCAAGGAACACAAAACTCCATAAGATGTTGGTTAATGGAGAAAAAATAACATTGGGAGAAATCAGGCTCACTGTGGGGGCCAGTTCCCCTCTGGCTAACCAGCATGAATATAATGCCAATATTAGTTATTTATATGCAGTGCAGTTCATGGTTTAAGATTAGTAAACTAAGTAAGTGTTAAGGTCCAGTGTTTAAAAAAAAAAAAAATAAACAAAAAAAATAAAATAAATAAATATGAACTGTAAAATTAATGACTAATGTCTTTGAAGTCAATCCTGGATTAACTGCAGAAGCTCACATAGATGCATTGTCCTTTGTTAGTTGGCTGATGAAGGCTTTTGTTGGCAATTAAATTATAGTCTGTGTATTCCATTTCAAGAGTGTAGTCCAACAATAGGCAGAGATCAATGAGGGGCATCGCAGTTCAACTGGCAGGTCATTTCGGTGAGGTTCAATGGGGTCCATCCTAAATCCAAGGTTCAGGCAGTGGCATATGAAATATCCAATGTCTTTCAGTTGGAGTTGGCATCAGTTCATCCTCTGAAGTCCATTGTAAAAGACTGAAGTGATGTCTGGCTAGCACCGGCTGCATTTAGTCGTCATCACTTAAAGACTCATAGCAGTGGAGTCCGACACCAAGCAGGACCGGAGCTGGATCTGTCCAGCTCTGGTAACCTCGGGATATGAATCCCGAGATTCATATGAATTTTGTGATCGTAATGTACATGATGGAATATAGTGTGTCAGAAGGTGGAGCTAAACCATTCAAAGCTTTGTATGTAGTTAACATCATTTTAAAATGAATTTGAAATTTAACAGGTAGCCAATGTAACGACTATAAAATGGGGCTAATATAACCATATTTCTTGGTTCTAGTCAGCACTTTGGCAGCTGCATTTTGACCAATTCAAGTTTATTTATTGAACTTGCTGGACATCCTCCCAGTAATGCATTACAATAATCTAATTTTGAGGTCAGGAATGCATAAATTAGTTTTTCAGTATCAGCAACAGAGAGCATGTGTCGTAACTTAGCAATATTTCTGAGGTGGAAGAATGCTGTTCTACAAATATTGGAAATTTGATTTTCAAAGGACAGACTGGTATCAAATATAACACCCAAGTTCTTCGCTGTAGAAGACGACATAACAGTACATCCATCGAGAGTCAAAATATATTTTAGACGCTTATTTTTAGGGGGTTTTGGTTCAATAATTAGTACCTCTGTTTTGTCGGAATTGAGTAAAAGGACATTTCTGGCCATCCAGCCGCAATCAGATGATAAGAGCAAGTGATTTGTAACTCTGTGTTGGGGCCTAAATCCTGACTGAAATTGTTAATATATACCATTTCTCTGTAGAAATTAACATAGTTGGGAGGACACTACCTTTTCTAGTATTTTCAACATAAACGGTAGATTTGAAATCGGTCTGTAATTAGCCAATTGTCCAGGATCAAGCTGTGGCTTCTTAATAAAGAGTTAATAATATTAAGAAGAGGTTCTGAGATTACAGGGGATACCTCTTTTAAGAGCTTAGTTGGTATTGGATCTAACATATATGTTGTGGCTTTTGAATTTTTGGTTTGTTTTATTAGCTTTACGTGACCTATGACAGCAAAGGATTGAAGTTACTCGTGAGGAAAATTATGAGACACTGTTTTCTGAGGTGCTGTGGCAGTTGATTACATATTTCCAATTTTATTTCTGACTGTTTCAATTTTGTCAATAAATAAATTCATGAAGTCTTTACTATTGTGCTGCAACGGAATATTTGGTTCAGTCGATGCTTTATTCCTAACCAATTTAGCCACAATACTAAATAAATAGCTAGGATTGTTGTGGTTATTTTCTATGAGTTTGCTAAAATATGCTGACCTGGCAGCTTTTAGTGCCTGTCTGTATCTACAGACACTGTCCTTCCATGCACAGTGTAATACCTCTAATTTTGTATTCTTCCACTTGCGCTCCATTTTCCAAGCTGCTCTCTTGAGAGCATGAGTGTGATCATTGTACCATGGTGTGGGACTTTTTTTTTTTTTTTCTTTAATCGAAGGGGGGCGACACTATCAAGAGTGCTAGAGAAGACTGTATTTATATTTTTACATCAAGTTCTAAAAATACTTTTTAGTTAGACTTTTTGGCTTACTGAGTATGTGAGACAATTCTGGAAAATTATTAGTGAAGCTATCTTTAGTGGTCAAAATAATAGATCTACCTGAACGATAGCATGGTGTAGATTGAGTAACATCATGCTGATCGCAGAAAACAAGAGACGAGGTAATGATCTGACATGAATCATTGAAAGGGGATATTGTGCTAAGGTCAACGTGAAATGGCATTTTGAACCAGTTTTATAATGTGGCATATTTCCAGTGAATATAAGACAAAAATGTAGGAGAGGACTTGTGGATTTTCCATACCAGACTGGGGCCAGACCTGAATATGAGTTGCCAGTTAATTGTGGTGGACTATTCCCTGCCTAAAACACTGCTGGCAGTCCCTTTTAAGGAGATTTTTTTGACCTGGGCTTGGAGGCCAATTTCAAGTGCACTCTCTAGGTCAAGTTCATTCTCGAGAGAATCTCCACAAATACCAATAGTAACGCTTCTTTTAAAGGAAAATTCCGGGTTCAATACAAGTGAAGCTCAATCGACAGCAGTTGTGGAATAATGTTGATAACCACAAAAAATGATTTTGACTTGTCCCCCCTTTTTCATAAAAAAATTATAAAATAAAAATAATAATTATAATAATTATAAAAAAATAAAAATAAAATCTGGGTTACAGCGAAGCACTTACAATTGAAGTAAATGAGACCAATCAGTAAACGTTGAAATACTCACTGTTTCAAATGTACTGCCACAAGATGTAAACAATGTGTGTGTTAAAATGATTTTGGTGTGATAAAATCACTTACTAACCTTTTCTGTATAAAGTTATGTCCAGTTTTACAATTATGTTGCCGTGCTGAAGCCGTAAACCCTAAAACTCTAAAACGTACGTAAAAAAGTTACAATTTAAACAACTTAACAGCTCAATTAATACACAAGTTTTAACAAAAGAAATAATGCAAGTGCTTTTATAAAATTGTAAGTTTCACATTTCTGCCTTTAAACCCTCCAAAAATGTCCCCCCATTCACTTCCATTGAAAGTGCCTGTTATTGTAATGGTAAACTTAATTTTTATACTTGCTAATTGATTTGATTTGTTCCGCTTTTCATTTAGACCATGGAACTAAGTGAGTGGGCTCATTTATGCACTGTTTTAAACATAGAATCAGTCAAAACATTAAGAGCTGTCGGTGGCATTGCCTAGCAGTTAATGCACACACTCTGACATAATGAGCTGTGGTGCCCATACGCAGATAATTCGAGTTCAGATCTGTTCCCCTCTCTTCTCCCAGTTATTACCTGTTTCTCTTGACTCTCAAAGAGAACTATTGGAACTGTTGTTTAGATGCTCTGGCATGGAATTGTAGCCATTTACACTATGTGGTCAAAAGTTTGTGGATTATATGTGCACATTGTTCATCAAGCACATACTGTATGTGCATTTGTTTTTAATTTAGTGTTTTCTTTTGACCAAATGTACATCACCATAACATTGTATGTTGCTTGTGAAAGGGTGTCAGCCCACTTTTCATCATTATTTTTTTGGAACCAATAATATAGTTATGTTAGTTAAGTTAATAAGTGATTATGGACACATATTTTTCTATTGTATTGTATTTTGTTTGTATTGTATGGATTAGCATTATGATTTTATTGGAATCATTTAGTAACCAAATTTGTTAATTAGAACGGGGTTTCCAAATACTTTTGGCAATATAGTGTTGTAAGTAACACTTGCTCTGTGGTACTTTCATAACATTGCTCTTTTTGTTTGTGCATCTGAACCAGTCCGTCATAGCAACATTGGCTCAAAATTGTGTGAGTGTGGCGCAGGACTATCTGTTTGCCTGACCACTGGCAGATGGAGGAAGTGTTTGGAAAGTCATTAATGAAGTTTCATTTAGTGACATTAGTGGCGCAGAAATTATGCATTTCACCTTCAGAGATGATATTGATCATTATTAGAATGACTAACTTTTGTACATGATTATAAAGTCAAATCAAAGCCAAGTTCTGAATGTGATGTGCATGGAAATGCATCTTTTGTCTTGTCAGGTAATGGGCCAGATTGGATAGACGGATGGACAAATGGATGTGTCTTACTGTTTTATGTCTGCCTCTCTGCTGCTTTAATGGCCATCACTCTGTCCATCACTTTGTTAATAGCCTGTGGAAGATAAGGAGAGAGCTCATTAGGGCTATGAGGGGTTTCAGTCATTCACATCATGGTGGAATGCCAAGTGAAATTCATTTAAAAGCATCTAGACTTGGTTATCGATTTGCTGAAGATGTTTTGATGCTCATCTGGGCTTTTTGAGTTGTCTTGTGGTGATGAATCCTCAGCATTTAAACCTATTCACACTGTATTGTCATGAGACTCTTGCTTTTGTTTTGGTAGGGCCTCCTGAAGGGGATTATTGGGGTAAATTTGTCATGGGCAAGATATAAAGGAGCATATTAATTAACCTTAGGTTTTCAGTATTTCCAGCAAATTAAACACCAGTTTTGTGGCTTTGTTTGTTGGTTTGTACAACCCTCTATGTTTGGTTTCTTAGATTTCATATTTCTTTTATTTTCAAAATGTTTATTTTATAGAGAAACATATGCTTTGGTTTATATTTCTTTTTAAATGTTTTATATTTTTCTTGAAAATGGCTTCCATTGATGGATTCTGAATTTTATGCTACCATCACTTTCAATAAAGTGCCCTGGCAGTAGCATGGTACAGTGATGGTATCAGATGGTAAAGCAGGGTAGTAAATATGATTGCAATATTAATTTATCAAAGTATTTATATGATACTCTAAGGTATTTAAATAATACCATTGTATTACCAGTTTAGGTAAAAAAAAAAAAAAAAAAAAAAAAAAAAACTTGGCCAAACAATACACGTTAATACCATGGGACTTTTTGGTACTCTTTTGTTGGTGTTGTAGATATGGGAACAAGCACAGAGCTGAAAAGACAAATATATTAGTCACATATTGTGACAGGGTTTTTTGTCTCGGGGAATAGACCTATCAAGTGAAATGCAGTAATTTTATAGTCATATAAAATTTTATGATGCATACTTTTTTCTTCACACCTCTACTACCATATACACAACACAACATATATATATTTGGTGGAGCATGAAATGATATGCTATTTTTTCTCTCCTTTTTTATTTTTTATTTATTTAGGATTATGGTTTTTGCCTGATTAACCTCCTAGATTAAAAATATTTGATTATCTCAGATCGTTTTATGTTTATTTGTACTAAGAAAACTAATTATATTAAATATCTGAATGTTCTAGTACAGTTGGCTGGTGTTGATGGTTAGAGCCAGGTCTATTATCTCGGTAGCTGTGTAGCCCACATGTGCCCCCTCCCCCCCAATCAAGTCTTTCCTCTCTCACTCCATTTAACGTTAAGGGCTAATGCAATAGAGAGAAAGGCCAAGACCACCAAGACATTGATGGAGCACCGTGTGTGTCTGCGGTGTCAAACTGAGCTCTCTAAACAAAGGCGGTAGTGTGTCTTTCAAAGCTGTGAGGGATTTGAGGCAATTCCTCATTAGCGTCACCTGTTGTCCCAGATGGCATCATGGGAATTAGAGGGATCAGGTTGTGTGAGTTTGTGTTTTTTCTTGTTATGTGCCATGCAAAGGTGTTTCAAAACCTCTGATGTCATCTGCTTTGTTTGTAGTGTAGGAGAAGCCTGATGTGAAGGCGTGACACTAGCCCTGAGTCATAAATTTGGCTTACTTTAAGATTATATAGATTGTTAGTCTTTCATACTCTATACAGTTATTTCAAATCTGCATGAACGATCAATTACACTGCTGGCCCAGATCAAATGTTTTGATATTGAGGTTGAATGTCTTGGAGTGGTTTTGCTGTAATGTTGTACTTTTACAATATCTCAGTTTGTTGGCCTAGTGGTGGCCCTTACACAATGTGTAGGTGACCCAGAGACCCCCTATAATTTCTTGAAACTTTGCCACTATTTTATCTAATAAAGTTATGACAATAAAAATAAAACAATAAACAGTTTTGCTGTGGCAAAACCAAAACAAAAGTGTTCACTATTAAAACTTGATGATACAACAAAAGAAAAAGAAAATTTGTCCTGTTTCAAATGGAAATGAGGGACATTTATACATGCTAAGTAGGAGATACTAATGTCATTTCATTTAAATTTGCTTGTGTTATGCATAATGCAGGTCCCTTCCTGTCTTTGATTTTTGTCATCTATTTGCATTATTTGGTGAATAATAAGACACTGACTTTTAAATGAACCATGTTGTTGTGATATTTTCACCTATTCAACAATTTAGATTTGGCACTCTTGAATAAATACTATTTGATCATGTTGTTTTATTTGCAGTTGTTGGTTTGCTTTAGTACTTTAGGTCCTGTTTCCACCTGATATTAACATGTATCTCTTATGCATCTCCCAAGACCACTTGTAATTGGATTTCGAGGGAAGGGTCTCTGATTTCATGATGACATACCTCAATCACTTTGTCAGTGTGTTGCTGCATGAATAAATCACAAATAAAGTCATAAAAGACAAAAAAAGCGCGAAACAAAGTCCGGTGCACTGTTGTGTCGCATAGCACTTGGTTTAAGGCATAGCGCTCTTAAAATAGGGTCCTATATGTGTTAACATGATTTTAGTGTTATAAAATCGCTTACAAACCATATATGTGTAAAGGTATATCCAAAATTACAACTTTGTTGCCTTGACGACGTAACACTGGGAAACCCTGTAATATGGGAAATACCCTTACACCATAATGCTCATTGACTGTCCCCATTCACTTCCATTGTGTGTCTTACTGTAATCACGATTTTTGCTTTTCTTTAAATAAACGAAGGAAAAGTCGAAATAATATTTGGCTATCAACACTGTCGATTGAGTTTAACTTATAATATTGTTATATTGTCCACCATTTTGCTGTTTGACAGTACTGGATTTTTTATTCTTCAGGATTGCTTTGTTGTACCATTGTACCCTGCAGTTAGCATAAAAAACATGTCTCCATTTAAAGATGGTCTTGGCAACAATTCCTTGGAGTACATTAGCCTTGTCAGTCACGTAATTTGTTATTACATCTTCAGAGCTCACCTATACGGTATATATATAAAAGAAAGAAAGAAAGAAAAAAACCCTGCATAGCATTAACAGTGTTAAGTAATGGTCTGTCCATGGCTCATTAAGACAGTCAGAGCGCAGGAGCTGCGTTTAGACTGAACAGTGTGCAGGTTTAGGTGTCATCCCTCTTAGATTGCAAGCTAACAGCAGTGTGAGTGCCAGAGAGATAATGAATGCTTTCACACTTCACCTTGAAAACTGACCAAATGGCCCTCGCGCCTATTAAGAGTTTGTGGCCATTATCAAACCTGACCTCCCAATTATTTTTTCTGAATTTCCCCAGCGATTCGTCACCTCATTGTGGCCCCTAGCAAAGCAGGGCTTGGGTAAAGATGGTCCTGGAATGGGTAATAGGGCTTCTCAACAGAACTGCTGCAATCTACGTGCCTAAAGACACCTTTACCATACCCAGAATCTCTCTCTCACTCTCTCTCCTTGACCCTCTCACCTTTTTCTTCCTTCCACCTCCTTCCTTCTTTCTCCTTTCTCAATTTTATGGCTCTTTCTCTCCCTAAACATGGAATGTGTACTTTTTCTCCTTCTTTTTTCGAATGTCTGTCCTCCCAGCATATCTTTCTTATTCCTTCTTTCACTTTACTCTTAAAATATGTTTTTCTTGTTGTTGCTGAGATGCAAGTTCTTTGAAGCTGGCCTGAAGCAAAAACGAACCTGTGTAAGAAAAACAACTAAGGTCCCCTCAAAGAGGATGTTCAGTACCATCTCAGATGTCTATGTTTTTCCTGTTTCTGTCCATGATTGCTTTAAAGTGGTAGATAGTAGTAGTTGAGGTCATTATGTTTGGCATATCCCTTAATGACAATATCCATATGTACAGTGCAGATTTGTTTTGTTTTTTATCACATTTTATTTTTTATAAATAACTTTTAATAAAAAAAAAATAATAATTATTGCATTTTTTTGCAAGCAATTAAAAAAAAAAATGCAAGTTTAAATTAACGCTTTTTTTTCATCATAGTTTCTGTCTTATTCATTAATTAGAGTAAAATTACATTTTCATCTTGTTTAAAATCCCTTCATCAACATCCATTTTCGTCAGCAATCTCAAGATAAGGTGATTAATTTTTTTTATTAAAAAGTGTAATTATTGTATTGTTTTTTTTTTTTTTTTTTTTTTTGCAATTTGTTTTGCAATTTTTTTTTGTCTTTTTTTGTCTTTTGATGAAAATGATTTTCTGAATATTTTATTGTCTCATTCCTTCATTTTAGTCCATTTTACTTTGACTAAAATGGCATATAATTTTAGCTGACCAACATAACATTTTAATTGATGCTTAAACATGAATTATTGACATGATGCATATTTTTGTCTTGTTCAAAATCAAAATTCCTTCATCAACAACAACAATTGTATTCAATAATTTCAAGATAAATTTATTTTTTATTATTTTTATTTTTATTTATTTTTTTTTTATTTTTTTTCGTAGTTTTTGTCTTTTGACAAAATGTTTACTTTGACCGAAATGGCATATTATTTAAGTGAATGAACATAACATATTATTTAATTTATAAACATTAATAATTATCATCTTAATTGTCTTTTTTTAATCAAAATTCCTTTGTCAGTGAATAAATTTTGTTAGAAATGTATACATTTTTTATGAAAATTTTTTTCATTAATTTAATTTAATTTGAATTTTTTTTTATTTATTTTTTTTTGACATATAAACATTAATTGCTGTCATGATGCATCCTTTTTGTTATCAAAATCCTTTCGTCAGTGACCATTATTGTAAGTAAATTTAAGATAGATTAGGTCTCTTTGCAAGTCTTTTTTTTTTTTTTTTCTCTCTCAAGGCACATCACAAATGATTACATTACTGTGCCACACTGTACTGGCACACTCAAAGTCTTATAAAAGAGATGAAAAACTGCACATTCATTTTTATTAAAGAATAAAATGCCTTTTTTCCAACTGAAATTCATTCATTAGTCTTTATCCAGTCAGTTAATCTGGATGGCTTGGTTTTCCATTACCCATGAACCATGTCATGTTATAGCCAGCAATCGTTTTTTCTTGGCCTTTGTAATGTTAAAAATGTAGATGAAATCATTCAACTTAATGTGACAAAACACACGTAAAGTGGAAACCAGAATGATGAACAGAGGTTGAGCACAGAAGCACAAAGAAACTAGAACCCAGCTACATGTGACTTATGGAAGTATAAATTTAGAATGTAGCTCCACCAGTGAAATCGGTAACTTAATCAAAACTCTATTCAGAATATTCTTTAATCATTTTTCAAACGAGCTTGACATCTCGACATCAAGATGTTGAGATCAATGGGAATTTATATGTGTGTGTGTGTGTGTGTGTGTGTGTGTGTGTGTGTGTGTGTATATATATATATATATATATGACATTACATTTATTAAATTATGTTTCAATTTACTTACTCTTTTTTTCTGTCTGACTGCACATACATTTTGTAGTAGGTCCAGTTTAACCTTTTGTAATCAAATATTTAAGATATTTAATTTCCACAAGCAAAAATACTTTTGCTCTGTCCTTGCTGACACCATGATAGAAGATTGGCTCCATATTGGGTGTTTCATCTTTCAGAGGATGCCCTGATGTCAACAGCACATTGATCATTTTCATAGGGTTTCTTTCTAAAGGAAGGAGTTTCTCAACAGGCCAATGTCATCACCTTCTTCATCAGGCCTGAACTCTCAGTTGGCTTCCCATAATTTTTAGCTGCTCCATGGCTATTGACTGCTAAACTGAAGTCCTGCCACTGCTTGTTCGGCTGTTTTGTTTCTCTGTGATTTATTGGCACAACAGCACATTACTGTGTGCTAGGGATGTAACGGTTTCAAAACAGTCGGTTTTTTATATTTGTTTAAATCTTCTGTTTCACAATATTGTATGATAAGTCTGTTTTTTTTTTTTTTTTTTTTTTCAGAACTTTTATAAAATCAAAATCCATTCAATTCAGACAGAATCTACTTTATTTAAACAGCCTCATGTAAACTTGATATGATAAAATATCTAATTGTGATTTCCTCGTTTTTCATTAAACCATCAATCCTAAAGGTGATAAGCGCAGGGCGACATGTCGGAGCCCAAACCTTTATTTTCCCCACCAAAGTGGTTGAAGTCCACGGTGTTGGAATACTTTGGGTATGTTAAAAACCCACAAGGCACCATCAATATCTCTCAGTTGCCATGTTTGTAAGGTTTGTCACAAAAAAGTGTCTGCTCAGGCAGGTAACACTTCAAACCTGAAGCACAGCGAGCATCATAACACAATTTGCTTAGAGGAATGTAAGTGAAAATATAGTGTATAGGATAATAAATTACAGCACCCTGTTTGCGCAACAGTAGGTCTAAATTGTGTTTAATACTACTAATAATAATCCGTTTTATTTGTAAAGTACTAAATAACCGATAAAATCGAGTGAGACACACAAAATATACAGTACTGGAATAGACACCAATAAGTAAACTGCAAATTAATTTTCATTTATTCTTTAGTAGGTATTGTTTAGAATCCAACTTATAACAAAAGCAACCATTTACTGAATCGAATAGCTGCACTGTTAACCTGGCCAGTAATCAGTGCAAGTTATATATATATATATATATATACACTACCGGTCCAAAGTTTAATAAATGTAATAATTGAACTTTGTTTGTTTGTTCCTGTAGCTCAGTGTTTTTTAACCAGTAAATGGTGAACAACATGACTGTGCTGGTCTACCATCTACACCAGCATCAAACCAGTACTAACCAGCATAAACCAGCTTGAATCAACATGGAAATTCATTGTAAGCTGTTCTTTTGAGCAGGGTAATCATTTCCATTTTAATTGATTTGTCAAATGTGCTTGAACGTGCTGCAGCAGTTATCCTTAGAGGGTCACTTCGAAAGTATGTATCTCTTGAGGTTCCCTTCTGTGTAAAAATGTACGATTATTCTGCTCACTAGTCCATGTAAGGACTTTCCAAGTCACTGTTGATCAGAACGGCACAGTTCTTTTCAGATTAACATTTTTATTGGTTGATTCTCAAACATAACACAAAACAAAGCAAAATATACATGCACAGAGTCAACCATTATCCCCCTTAACCCCCATTAATTCCCTATCCTCCTCCCAATCCCCAACCCCCAACAAACATTCCTGTGGTCCAAGCCTAAGTATACATATAGAAACATGAAGAGAAAAAACAAAACACAAAGGGGTTTCTCTCCACATGGCCCTCATCGAGAGCCTTCCAGAAAGGTCATGTATTTGTCCCATTTCTTACCATATGCATCTAATCTGCCAAGCTGTTTGTATGACATCTTTTCAAATGCCGCCACCCTGCCCAATTCAGTGAACCTTTCTTGAAATGAGGGCACACCAATTGACTTCCATCCTCTAAGAATTATTTGTCTGCCGGTCATTACACTAGTTTGGACCCAGCTTTTTGTATATTTATCACCTACTTTAATAACTGCCCTATCACCCAATATACATAGTCTGGGGCAGAATTAAATTTGAGTATCTAATACCTCACAGATAAAGTTCTGGACTTTTAACCAGCATTCTTGAATCTTAGCGCAGAACCACAGAGCATGGGCCATGTCTCCATCCTCCAACTGACATTGCCAGCAGGTAGGTGTGTCTTTTAAACCAAGACTAAACAATCTAGAATCCAGTAGAAATGATGCAAAATCTTAAACTGAATAAGGCATACCCTTGCATCCCTAGACATAGTTTTAACATTTTTAAAAATTCTTTCCCACTCCCCATCCTCCAATACCAAGTTCAAATCTCTTTACCATTACCTCTTAAGAGATGTTAAGGTCCCATCACCAAGACTCTGAATCAACGAGGAATAATATAGACACTTCATGCCCCTTTCCAAAGGCTGTGAGCACCATACGGAGGGTGTCTGCAGCTTTAGGGAGCTGTGTACTGCCACCAAATATAGTACAAAGTAAATGGTGCAACTGTCAATACCTGGGAAAATTGAGACCTAGAAATCCCAAATTGCTGTGTTATATTTTCAAATGATCTCAAAGCTCCATTTTCATAAAGGTCACCGAGTGTAGCAATACCTGGTGAAAAAAAAAAAAAAAACACAAAAGGGGGTTAATACACAATTTGGGGTTCAGTCATATATTTGTGGAATCATTTAGGTAAATATCAAAATTGAAGAAATGGGAATCCTTTGTCCATACTGAATGTAAATGTGAAATAATGGGATGCATTTTTACTTCTCCAGGCAGTTTGATAGAACGACTTTGCAATGGCAAGACTGTGGCAAGGACTGCTTTTTCAGTGTAGTACCAGGGAGGGGCTCTCTCAGGTGGAAGAGACCATTGGGCCAAGTGTCTAAGATTAAAAGCATTGTAATAAAAAAATGTTTTCGGGAGACCTTATATATATATATATATATATAATCACATTTATCTAGAAAGTACTGATTGTATATCAAACAATTTATGTGTATATTCATAAACCTCTGCAGATAGAGACACGCCCTCTAGCAGTTCATGCTGAGCAGCGCAGCAATATGAAATAATTTATCATTATAATTCAGCTAGCAACGTTTGTCAAAATGATCACTTGCCAAATGTTGGCTGTAGATGCAGTACACTTGAAACACATCACAGAACAAAGCAATAATTAGCTATCTATTTTAATCATCATGGTAAAAGGAGCGGCAGATGTTTGATTCTCCCTTATATAGCCTCTCCATGATTTGAAATGAAGCGCCCATAACTGTCATGTAACTAATGCTTTTTTATGGGAAAAAAGAAAAGAAAGGAGACCATTCATCAACATGCACACACCGAGGCCAGTTATTGTCTTACGCCATTGTATACGATGGACGAAGCTGAGCTACAATCACACTGTGTACAATCTTACTGGGAATATTACCGCTGTCTTTTATATCAGTCTCCGTGTTAACCTGTCACATTCATTTGGAGCGCCACATGTGCAGCTGATCAGATCGGGAGCAGCATTAAGACAAGCGCTATCAATTATTTTTCTCTTCATTATTCAGCTTTTGGTGAATTTTACAACATAGCTAAATTTAGTGTTTGCAATATTTTTTGCTAAATCTCGATTTCTCCGTTTAAAAATAGAAAAATAATTGTGTCAAAATGCAAATTTGAATTTATCAGAAAAACTGGAAAACCACCCTGCCCTACTTGTAGCTTCCCCTCAAAATCTATAAAAAAGTTCTGATCATCATCATTGGGTGCATAAATATTAGCCAAAATAAGGTGTTGCCCCTGTATTTCAGCCACAGCAATAATGACTCTTCCTAAATTATCTTTGATCTGTTTGAGACATTTGAATTGTACATGCTTACTTATCAATGTGATGACTCCCCTGCTCTTACTCGAACCAGCACTGCAAAACACATGCCCACCCCATGCCCTACCAAGTTGTTCAGCTTCCTGTGAAGAAAGGTGCTTTTCTTGAAGGAACACAATCATATTTTTTATGCTAAAGGAAAAATACAATTATTTATAGGGTGCCCCAGCTCATTAACATTCCACAGGGAGAGAAAAATTTTAACTATATTAAAGTGTGACATATTGACACGTAAATACAAATTATGTACCCAAGGCAAAATTATATAGACCACTTTTCATCATTGATGTAACAGTCAAATCCTGAACAACCCACAGAACAGAAAAAAAAAAGACCCTCTCAGGCTGCATCAGTAAAATGCACGATGTGTATTCTGTATTGTTGACAGAGTGCAGGCAAAATTACCCACTCACACCATTGATTTAATGAAGGCCTTAGCTTGTCGTGGGCATGTAAAAGTCTTGCGATCACCCTTAGCGTCAGTTCTCAGCTTAGCAGGAAAAAGCAGTGCAAAACCTTCTGTTGGTGAAGCAATTTTTTACACTCTTTGAATACGTTGTGCTTCACTTGAATCGATCTAGCAAAGTCCGTAAAAACCATGATGATGTGGTCCTCCCAGCACAAATTGCCTTTATTTCTTGCCGCTCATAGAACAAAGTCTCTGTCAGCCAACCACAAGGATCTTGCCAGGATAGATCGGGGTCTGTCATCCGCTGCGGGAAGCTGACTGAAAACTTTGTGAGCGCGCTCAATTTCGAGCCAGCGGTCCACTCTGCCTATCAAATTCGGAATAAGCCTTTCCAGAAACTCTCTTTCCCTCAGGGATTCCAACGAAGCAAACATTATTATGCCTGCTCCGATTTTCCATATCCTCTAGTACCTTCCATATCGACTCCAGAAATCTGACCCGTTTTTCAACGTTGTCCATTCTTGTGATCAGGGAGGAAAGTTTTGCCTTCATAAATGTAATCGCTTGACATATTTCTGTGAGGCCCTCCAAGTCAGTCGCAATTTTTGTCGTTTATTAATTTTTGTGATTATTGCACTGCATAAATGTTCAAGATAGCCCAAACTACTTCGTGAAGCTTGCTGCCACCATCAACTGGACCTCTGCCATCCTGATCCTGTGAGGCGTCCGACACGTGAGAGCTTAAGTGCTTTTTAATGTCCCCACAGGCTGACGATTTCCAATTTTTCGACATCCTGCCCTCCCAGCACAGTTTAACAAACAAAAAATATTACAGTTCTCACTGGTTAATATTGCTTAAAAGGATAATTGTAACAAAATTTAAGCAGAGCTCGCCTTTAAGCGACCAAACTTTACATAGCGTCACGTGACTCTGGCACAGTTCTTTGACCTGTTTCTTATGCGCTTTGTTTGTTTTTCCTATTTTCTTGCTCTCTCTAACTTTGTTTACATCCATGTTTGATTTGTGTTGGAAAGAATCCTACATGACATACAATTACACCCAGAGCCAGGGGCCATGGCATTCTCCCCTTCCTCCCAAAATAATCTGTTTCAAATTGGATCCTGCCTTTTTGTGTGATGGCGCAGAAAAACAAAATGCCCCAAAGGTTCTTCTTTAACGTCTCTAGACAGAAGATTCTGGAGCTGAACTACAATCGGCATAAAAAATGGGAGCGTTTGAGACTATTATATTACTCCTATTCTGACATTAAACAAACTAACATGTTGAAACACAAACCAGTCAAGGATTCTACCAGCGTTTAGGGAATTTGCTTGCTTTTCAGGCAAAGCAGATTCATTCTTTAAATCTGATTCCACTCAAGGCTAGAATATGTGCTCTCAGATGTCATATTAGATCTCTTTTGGCTTTTTGTCATCACACTACAAAAAAAAAAAATAAAAAAATAATAAATAAAAAAATAAAAAACCCAATGGACACTATAACAATGCAACAGTAAAACAGACATGTTTGTTTGTATGCCACTACTCTGTTAAAGTGATAGTTCAAAAAATAAAATTCTGTAATTTACTCATCCTCATGTTTTGTTTTTTTCAAACCTATATGCTGTATTTTTATTTTATTTTTTTATTGTTTTATTTTATTTTCTGTGGAAAACAAAAAGAGATTTTAGGCAGAATATTAGCCTCAGTCACCATTCACTTTCATTGCTCTTTATTCCATAAAATGAAATACAAATTCGTTCCAGGTGGATTCTGTGGATGATTCATCAGACTGATTAAAACTGATAACCTGTGAGTGTGTGAGTGTTTTCCAGCTACTCATTAAAACAATCGTCTCATTAGAGTTATTTATTTTCAAATCGGCCTACACTCATAATTAGTGGTCAACCAATATGGGTTTTTTAATGGCCAATGCTGATATCCAGAAAGCATGGCGGCTGATAATCCGATACAATGCCGGTATATCGCACAATTTAATTTAGTAAATAACATACAAATTGCTAAAAAATGAATTCATCTTATTTAGCACTATATTTACTAAATTTCACACACAACTTATATTAATACATTATATTAATAAACTCATTTACATGTCTCAGATGCTCCTTCATATGCAAGTAGGCAATTATCTGCGCCCTCGTGGCCTTAATAAACCAACAGGAAAATTTATCGGCCGATGCCAATAATTAAAAAATTCCTTATATCGGCCATTTTACCGACCACGGCGATACATCAGTCAACCACTACTTGTCATCACACAGTATGTTTGTTTTTGAGTGAAGCCAGCAAGCACAATGCAATCGAATGGTGTTTTGTCTTGACATTATTTCGTATTATATTTGTCTTATTATCTTATCACATTCAATTCAAACTCCAAGCTCTCAGCAACTCTCAAAATATAGTTTCTTTTATTGTTTTACTGTAGATTAGTGATGTAGTGCTGCGGTACAATAAACACTTTTGTACCACTTTTGTACTTTTGTTTAAAGTTTATTATGATATTTGAAAAATCATAATGGATCATTATGTTTCTTTAAATCATTAGAGGTCCCAAACCACAAACCAAAGAAATTTGAGAGTCCCTCAGATGTGTGTCCGTGTGTGTGGGCATAAATGTGTGACTTGAAAATAGTAAATTAATCTTAGCTGCAGCAGGGTTATCTTGGATTTCCAGATCTGTGGCTCCTGCCACCCACATCAATTGGTGATGTATGTTCTTTGTGAGAGCCTCTGTGAATGTGTACTACCAACTTCTAGATGCTGTGATGATTGCATACTGTGTGGGCAGCGCCACACCCTACATGCTTTCTTCTGCATTTCCTGAGAGCTCACATGAGTGATGGCACTTCCCAGGCCTGGAAGAGTCAAGCATTTTCAGGCAGGTGAAGTGTGTGGGTTTAAACAGGCTCTTGTGGGCCATCTCAGGGGTCTGGATTAAGGAGGAACAAGCGTGTTATGGCTATGCGAATGATGAGGGAATGAGAGATCGGCTGCTCTTTTTGCTCAGTTGCTTCGCCCTCCTCTTGGTTTCAGCTCTTTGATGTTTTGTTTCATCAATTACATCTTTTAAATATTAACTTCCTGGCTTCAAATGGGGCCCTGGAAACGGCAAGGCAAAACAAGCACTGCCACGGCCTCTGCAAAAGCACTGCGTTTTTTACTAGTCAAAAAGATCCTCTGAATGGAAGTTACAAAGTTTGGCATTGCTCTTCATCCTCTCTGCCCTGTCAAACAGTATACACAATTAAATTATATTTTCACACATTTTTCATAATTTAGAAAAAAAAATAATAATAAATAAATAAAATAAAATAAAAAATAAGGTGATATTTACCTTGAATTTTCTTTGTTTTCTTCAAACTTTACATGTCTCATATCTCAAACATGATGTTCACTGACACTTTAGTCAACTTGGTTAACAAGTACACTAACATCAGAAAAAAAAAAGAAAAAAATAATAGAGACAAAATTATGTGGTGTAGTATAAATGATGAAAAAAAATAAAAAATTGATATAATTTCAGAAAATAAATATTGATATGATTTATTTCACTTTTTGTTTAGATTACTATAATCTTTAACATTTGTATTTTCTAATGAATTTGCGTAGTTTACTATTAAAATCTATTTCTGGGACAAGGCTAAAAAAAAAAAAAAAAAAAAAAAAATGTATACCTCAAGGCATTTGAAAACTATCTAAAATTATATATATATATATATATATATATATATATATATATATATATATATAATATATATAGGCCTGGTGAAAAGTTTGGACCCACTTCATATTAGATGGCCTTAACTACTATGTACTTAACCAACTGATACCATGTACTTATTATGTACATAAAGGTTGTTCCATTTTAATTACATTTAAAGTACTTGAATTTAATTAAATTTGTAGTTACACTGTTCACTTTACCCCTAACCCAACCCTTATCCCAAAACCTAACTCTGACCCCTAACCCCACCCTTACTCCTAAACCTACCCGTACCTCAACCTCAGTAGCAGCAAATATGGGAATTTTTTCAGAAAAACATGTATTTACACAGTAAATACCAAAGTTTGAGATGACGCGTGACCAATAGAAGATCGAAACTTCACACACTGACCACTTGGCAAAAATCAAAGGATACATATTTCAAAGCTACATGTTTATATTGTTGCTGTAAATTGAGTTGACAGTATTTTCTACATTTTAAAATTGATATTATTTGTTATGTGGGAAATTTTATTTACTATAACCTTAAGCTTTCCTGTGTGACATCATATCCTGGTCCTTTGCGTTGTCCGAAAAATAAAATAAAAAAATGAAGTATGTCCAAAGCCTAGTGTGACCGCCCCTTTAATTACTTGGGGAGTGGCTCGATTCACCATTTGAACATCATCTAAAGAGGATTATAAGAAAATCGTCTGATGGAAGACATTTGCACTTCAGAATAACAGGCCAGCTTTTACCCAGCTTTGAAGCTGATTAAAATATTGATGCATCTCACCTAACATATCTGAATTGTTTATTTTTCCCCCCTTCTTCTCCCACAAAGTGTTGGCTTATCTGGTTAAATCACACCAGTCCAACCAAATTGTTCAGATAATTCTTTATTCGGTTTCTATTTACTTCTCAGTAAGGAATGAGGCCATTGTCATATTAGGCAGAGAAGTTCCATGAATTGGAATGACTTTGTTTGGGAGGAGCACTGGGCCGAAAGAAAGGAGTGCTCATGCTGAAGACATGGAGTATTCGAAGGAAAATGTTACCTATGATATCTCGAGAGCTTAATCCTCACCTAATTTAATGCAGTCACCAAACTCCTGCCCGTTGCTCTTTCCTTCATTATGAGGTAGCATTTCAATACACTTCATTTCCACGTCTTGCGTGACATCCAGTTTGTCTTCGTAAAGTTCTCTCACTCTCTTCAGGCATTTTAAAGCACTTAGCATATTGACTTACAGCAAATAAGACAATACTTCAGGTCCACTTCAACCAACATAAATGAATATCAATGAAGAGATAAGCCTTTTTGAATGATACTGTAGATGCTGTATGCCTACATATTAAAGGGATAGTCCACCCACATTCTTTTATAAAATTATGACAACATTTTTATTTTTGGGTGAACTGTACTTTTAACTATTCTAAATGTGGTAAATGGTATGCAGTCCATGTTACTATATGATAATGGTCTTCAACTGGTTTTATCAGAGTAAGCACAAGGTCGTAGTTTAGTTTAATACTGGTCTCCATTACAGTAGCGTTGATCTACACAGCAAATCCTTTTAGCCTTGGACTCGGTCTAATTGGTTTCCAGAAAAAAAAAAAAAAAAAAAAAAAAGAAAACTAGAAATGTTCTGTCTCACCTTGCTTTTAGCCATGCCATGTATGCTTTAAAGTTAATGCATGTCTGGTATAGGCCATATAGTCTTTTAGAGTCTATTTAAACCTGGTTATGTGCAAATAACAGGAAATATAAAATTAGCCGCCTCTTTTACTTGTTCAGTTGCACAAAGTAAGAGTTTGTGCTCTTAAAACTGTTACAATTTTGTAAAGGTGTTCATAACATAATTTATAGTTTTGATATGGCACTCATGTAATACAGGTTTATGAGCTAATAATTAATAATATCAAGAGTCATATCATGACCCACGTGCAAGGAGAAAACAGACCTGGAGGAGCACAGGCAAAAGTGCATGAAAGTCTTGTGAGGTCTTTGCCCTAAATCACTGCTCCTGTCTGAGATTAAAGCCCTAAAAACACCGTCTCTGGCTGTCTAGTCTAGAAGGCAGGGTTTTTATTGAAGTGGTAGAGAGGTGTCGCAGTCACTCAGTCTCTCTTTTCACTATGTTTGTGAAGTGTTTTAAAGAATGTGTTACTACACTGAACCCTGTAGCCCCCCCAACAGCACCCTGCTGAGTCGCAGTGTCTCGCTGATTGTGGGCAGATGACTGAGTGTAGCAGTGTTGCTGGCAACTGCCACATTTGCCAATGTTGTGCCAAGTCAATGATCATAAAGTATTTACTTAACTTGTTGAAAGCAATGCTGGGTAACACTTTATAATATGTTCATGAAGTCAACAAGCATTAAACTATTATGCTTAACAGATTGGTCATTTATGGATGTTTAAATAAGATGTAAATAAATGATTAAGTTTTATGATATTTCTAACTAGTTGAATGTACATAAAAAAATAAAAAAAAATAAAAAATAAAAAAACAGTGCAATTTGATGAATTCTTAGCAAGGCTTCCATTGTAAGTGGGTTACTGTAAATATTTTTTCAAAACTTTTTTTTATGAACTGAGCTACGACTCAAAATTATTTTCTGTGGTAATCGACAGATAGCCATAGATTACCTGGAACACTCCTTTAAGAATAATAGTGTGTATTAATGTTTGTTGATGTTGAAAGAATGTTGCTATAGAGGCTCTGTTCCAAAAGTGAGCTGGAAACTCATAAGCAGGGCTGTTCACTTCCTTTGTTTTATGTTAGCACTGGTGCTAGTGAACTAAAAAAAAAAAAATCATTAGCACAAATAATAATTTATTGTTGATTTTGACAACTATTTATTACTAATTTTATTATTTACCACTACAGTTTACTACTACTACCATTTTGATACAATATCATAGTTTTAATGATTTGAAGCTTCAACAACCTCGTAGTTTCCTTGACTGGGCATTTATCTCCACCACTATATAGAAAATATATTTGTGCTACTTTTAAAAGACGTGATGTCAAGTTAAAACTCGTAAGAGTAGAAACCATTCGGTTTCATTCAGCTGCTGTGCCTCTTGTTGTTTTGAGCACAAATGCGTCATGGACGCGTCTCGCGCCCATCTGCCCTATTATTAACTGTTGGTGTATGTAAACATGCAACATGCATTTTGGCTCATATCAGTGTGGACTGCTTGTGAACCAGTCATAAGATGATTAAATCTTTGCAAAGGAACTGTTGTTGAAGGATGGGGCAGTTAAAAACACTTGAACCTGATCGCAAAACCGTAAGTAAACAGTTCCATTCATTAATATTTCAAATGTCATGACTGTTTGATAGTTTATGGTGCTGAGCATTTATAGTTGTGCTTGAAATGAGCAGTTTAATATATTTGGATGCAATGTGTTGGATGTATGTTATGTTTTATAATGTTGTGTAGCTTGTTCATTCCCTTCTGATTGAGTTTCAAATACGGCTGTGTTTGAGGGGCTGCACGATGTTAGCCAATCCTAACAGTGGGCGTTTACATTGAAGTTTTAATGAGGTGCTTAGGCCAAAACCGAGCGTTTCAGTCAGAGGGCCAGAGACAGGGTAGAAAATAATCATATAATTAGGGCTGTCAGTTTGAGGGCAAACTATAATATCTTATGGATCACATCAGTTTCTGCTGGTTTCTTTTTCAAGCAGCATAAGGAACATTACAGAGACCCTGACAACACATCCAAGGCAGCCTGCTAAAATTCGAGCATTCTAGATCTGATAAAAGCAAATCAGACATTACACTCATTGCACATTGTACACTTATCACGAGCTTGCAGAAAGGTTACAATTTGTCATCACATTTCATAATTTTCAAACACAGGTGAGAGCAAAACTGTCGCATTGAACAGCCCTGCTCATAAGTGACCGATTTTTGAACGCTCTACATAGGCAGAAATTCCATGCGTCATACAAATGGCGCTCCTTACACAAAGCACACTCAATTTATTTAAATAGTTCACCAGTTGCATGCTGCGAAGCTAAAGGCTTGGCAAAAACATAGGGCACAAAAACATATTTGTTAAATAGTCACTTTTTAATTAGAGCAAACAAATTGTGTCTATACTGGTAGTATTTAGTACAAATTATATGTTTATTTATTATCAACATTTCTTTTGGATCTCATGGACTTTGGATTTTGATTGAATCTTGGTTGGATTTTTTACTCTGAGCTTATCACAATGCATTATGGAATTGCCTTCTCCTCCATAGATACATATGATGCTGCCAGAATTTGGCCAAGAAGCTGTCTTAGAAGACAGGACAAGGCAGCCTACCTTTTGGAGACGCATTCACGTTAGCGGGCCTATGATGCCATAATGCGGGCAGAGTCAAAGGGGCGAATTCCTTAAATGGTAGCAACACTTTTGCGCATGTTATTTGAACATGGTAATTCAATAATCACCCGCAATCTAGTGTAAGCAAGCACAATCAGCTCTAAAATGTGCCTGATCTGCAAAATTCCTTTTAGTGAATCACTCGCTAAACCTGCACAGACAGTGCTTGGAAATAACCAGCACTTTTAGCGAACGCAATTCATTCTTTGTGAATTCACCCCAGAGTGTTGCCTAATGCAGTATCACCAGTATTGTTAACTGAAATTCCTTGTTCTTAACATAAGTTGTCCTTGTTTCTAGTACCCGACCGATTTATCTGTCAGCCGATATTAACCTTTCCCAGATATATCGGTATCGGCGTATATGTTTACAGATATGCGCAAATATGAAAACTTGTTTTCAAAACATATAATGCATAAAGCAATGCTTTAGAATTGGTTTCATAATGTAGTTTGTCCGGCAGAGCGCAGACAGGGCGGAGTTAAGCGGTGCGAAGTTAAGTGGTGTCTTCGCGGTAAGTTGCTAACTAGTTTGTGAAATACATACTGTAAAGTTAATAAACAATGACCCCATCATTTTCCCTTTTCAATATAACTAATATAATGTTAACCCTGTCCCTGACAACCATGTCACTCTTGTTTATCACATCTGTTTGCTATGTTAGCCAGCTATAGTTTATCAGATCATCTTTTTGCAGCTCAGCAGACAACGGTGCGGTGGTGGATTGTGTCTGTTGAGTGTTGATTTCACAATACGTTGTTACCTAGTTGGTGAGACACAATGCTGGAAAGTAAATAAACAACGTCCATCTTTTACTCTCTGTGACAACGAGCTTATAGCTAACTAGCTAACCACGTAGCTTCTTTCATTGCTCATCAGCTGAGTGGAAGCTAATGTGTAAACATGTATTCACCAAACTATTTTGTTCAGGATTCACAGTTTGGTACCTCCTTCAACTTAACAATTCCAGTCGTTGCATTTCCAAATGTAATATTTAAAAGTCTGGTTTTCCACCATTGAAAGTTTCCCCTGAACTTGTATAGCAGAATACAGTGTAACACCACTGCCGCTGTTTATCTCTTGGCTCGACAGGAGTAAATTCTTCTTGTTTTACAACCTGCCCCTAAATGACTGGCAGTATGAAAATAGTCAGCATTTGACTGATACTAAACAGTGTACTACTGATGTTTATTTAGCTATTTATTTTATTTGAATTTATTCTTTATTTAAATGGTCAGCCATTGACTGATACTAAACATACAGTACTGATTTTTATTTAGCTATTTATTGTATTTTAATGTATTCTTTATTTAAATGGTCAGCAACTGACTGATACTAAACATACATTAATTATTTTATTTAGCTATAATTTTAATTCTTTTTTTAAACGGTCAGCAACTGACTGATACTGAACATACAGTACTGATGTTTATTTAGCTATTTATTGTATTTTTATTTATTCTTTATTGAAATGGTCAGCAACTGACTGATACTAAACATACAGAACTGATTTTTATTTAGCTATTATTTATTTATTCTTTATTTAAATGGTCAGCCATTGACTGATACTAAACATACAGTACTGATGTTTGTTTAGCTATAATTTTAATGTATTCTTTATTTTTAAATGGTCAGCAACTGACTGATACTAAACATACAGTACTGATGTTTATTTAGATATTTATTGTTTTTATTTATTATTTATTTAAATGGTCAGCAACTGACTGATACTGAACATACAGTACTGATGTTTATTTAGCTATTTATTGTATTTTTATTTATTCTTTATTTTCTCAGTGTTCATTTCTAGAATTTGTTGACAATGTATAATAATAATGTCAAATATTCTTTGATACAAATATTTGTTTAAGAAAGCAGCCTTCTGAGTACCTTTGCATAGTCATATCAGTGCACAATTGGTGAACAATCAACATAGAAAAGGACTGTTTTCATTCCAGCTCAAAAATTAACTATATCGGCCACCATATCAGTAATTGGTGAATATTCCCCCTCTAAAATTGGTGTCGGTCTCAAAAATCCTATATCGGTAGGGCTCTACTTGTTTCCTTAAAAAGTATGATGATTTTTTAATGTGGATGCTGTGCGTGGCATGCGAGGGCATGGTTTAGGTCTTACCATTGTACAGCATTACCACACACGAAATAGAGAGGCAGAGAAGACAATGCCCTCAAAGCATTGCCTCCTGGCTCTTCTGACCTCATGCTGAAATGGCTTTTCCACACGCACCCAAAAGCCATTGGACTGCATTTTCAAGTATAATAGAATCGCTGCCTCCTCCCTGAGAAGCCAATTCAACCCAGTAATATGGTGGCATGCGGACATCTCTTTGAAGGTGACTTTACAGCAACTTTTTTTTCACTCTTTCTGTTCTCTACTTGATTTGTTCTTTGTGGCATTTCATCAAATACCTGACAAATCAAATTGTCTCCTTAAACAGTGCTTGCTTGCTGAGGTGTTGTGTTGTATCGCTATATCAGAGGGAGCTCCTGGGTGGGAACTAGGAAATGCTCAGATTTCTTTGGTTGCTGGTAGTACCCCCGAAACAGTCACTTTGAATAGGTATTTTCTCTGGTAGAGAGGCTCACAGGTATGTCTGCAAGGGAGTTTCTACGCTATAAAGCTTGTACAGCGTAGGAGAGAGGATGTTCTGACAGGAACACAGAGCAGGATGGGTAATCTAGTGCTGCATGTGTTCCATCATTAATTATCCATATGAAAGCAGAGCTGCTCTGAGAAGAAGCCAAACGTGTGAGTCTTATGTAAACACAAGTGGATTTGCTTATTTACTGAAGTTCGCATGATAAAGAGGAACTAAGGTTGCTATTCTCACTGGGATGCAGTCCCAGATATGAAGCTCCTTATTTTTCATCTAAATGAAATACTATTTTTTTATCTTTTTTTCTTTTTTTATTATTATTATTATTATTGTAAAACCACAATGTAAATGTATAAAACCACAGTACAAAGTTCCCACAACATCAAAACACAAATGCAATACAAAATGAAACAAGATATTCAACAAGTAAAAATGTAGGTCAGGACTTGATTGTATCCATGGGGAATTGATTGGATTGTGAATAGTGGGCCTTGCATACCAGAATGAACAAGTGATGAATTTCATGACGTCAGTGGAAAAGGTTGGTCATTTCAGTGGCAAAGCAAGTTTTTACATTTTGATTAAAGATGAATCATGAAGAATAAGATCAGGAACAAAGAGTCAATTTTGATTTCAAATTGACTTTAAAGGTGATGTGCATAAGGTTTTATGTTTAAATTGATATTCTAACTTAATATACAGAGACAGCTATAAGTAAGTCATTCGTAGATTAATTCCCCTGAAAAGTGTAAACAATAAGGCTCAATAGCACTATCAAAACATTGCTCAGTTTATATCAACATGCTGACTAACCCATTGTAACAGGTTCTTAACTCTCCAGAAACGAGGAAGCGGGAGCCAACAACTTTTTATTTTTAAAGCACTTTTCAGTTGTACCAAAATGGCTACAAAAACTAGGGCTGCAACTAATGATTATTTTGATAATCGATTAATCTAACGATTATTAGAATGATTATTCGACTATTTGGCGATTATTGCAACAATTAATCATTAGCTCTTAATTTATTATTTAGCTTGTGCCCCAACTTAAAAGGTTGTATTAAATGTGCTTACTAACAATAAAGAGGACAAAATTATATTTTAAAAATACTTTTAAATTACATTCAGTGAATTAAAAAAAAAAATAAGTTTAAGTTTAATTCATTAAAGAAATTCACTGCAAAAAATCCTATTGTTATCAAGTGTTTTTGTCTTGTTTTCCATTTAAAATTGTCTAAAAATCCTTAAAACAAGATGCATTTACTTGAGAATCAACATATAAGATATTTAGACTTGCTTTATGAGAATGTATCTTAAATATAAGTGTATTTTGTATATAAGTGCATATTTTCACTTGGTTATACTTCTGCAAGTGCAGTAAAGACAAAATATACTTATATTTAATATCTATTCTCTAAAAGCAATATCTTATATGTTGCTTCTCAAGTAAATATATCTTTTTAAATGATTTTTAGATATTTTAAAATATTTGTATTTTTAGTATTATATTCAGCATTCTCAGATATTTTTTTTTCTTCTGCAGTATAGCTGCTAAAGTAAATGTATGTTGTTTTAAAGGAGTTTTAGATATTTATATTAGAAAACAAGCCAATACAAAAACAAATCAAAAACATATTTTTTTGCAGTGTATAATGGGGTGAAGAATACCCTCTCTCACCTTTCTGTTCACAATCCATCTTTAACTCACAAAAAAACAAACTCTCTCTTATTAATAAAGCTGCGTATTGGCAATTTTCTTCACGATAAGAAATGCACAGTGACACATATATTATGATTCGGTATCATGTTATAATCTAGCTGCATTAAGCGTGTGACAGAGTGTGCATCAGCCGGGTGCAGTTTCAATCTCTCCCCCTTAGATCGGGACATTTGTGCAACTCATAGAAGAGGGGCTGACCGCACAGAGAAATGCCAGTTTCGGAGTTTGTAGTTATTTACATGATCTGCTTCCATATTATTTGAACTTTTATAAAGCTATAACACATTTAATATAACTGCATTTAGGATGTAACACCAGGGTGTTTCCTTTAAAGAGCTCTGGCTCCACTTATTCCACAACGAGAGTGCTTCTGTTTTTAATTAGTTTGTATTTTTGCATTATAATTCCCTCATACTTTGCAATGTACATCACCTGAAGCTGTTTGGAAAGTTTAGATTGCATCTGGACTGTGAGCTGTTTTCTTCCTCTCCTCAGTCAGGCACGAGCTTCAGTGCTGTTCTCATGCATCATCATTAGAGTTTAATGTGATCTCACGTTACGTTAATTGAATTCAAACGACTATTCGACAACAAAAAATGTTGTAGATGTTGTCGATAACGTCGACTAATTGTTTCAGCCCTAACTTAACACACACACAGCCAACACGTGTCACTCCTCTCCCTGCCAGCGGTCTGGACTGCCAGTCTCTCTCCAGCTCTCACTGCAACACAAAACGGCTGTTAGAGATCATTTCCCCCAGGTGTCATTCCTTACAGCTTTCCTCTCCCGGTCTCGCTCTCCACAGAACGTCACTCGACCACGCCCCCATCTCCACACCCGTCATAGCAACATTGGCTCAACCAGTGGTGGAAATGTGGGGCAGGACTATCTTTTTGTCTTTGTTCAGGAAACCTCTCTGAGAACAGTCATTATTTTTACAATTCCATTTGGTGACACTAGAGATTTCACACTTTACCTTTAAAAATGTCTTTAATACTTCATATTGGGTTTTTTATGTGATGCTTTGCAGCATATGTTCAGTTTGCATATTTTATTAGTCATCCAGAGACAATTATTTTAATCCTACATACAATAATTTAATCTTTTAATTCAAGTTTTTCTTTTTGAGCTAATTATGACAACCAAAATGAATTAGTTTTGATGAATGAAAGGGTTCACACCTGTTTTAAATTGGTAGCAGTAGAGGTGTTCATTATAGCAGCAACAACATAATGTTCACAAATCCCAAATTTGTGCTTAATAGAACATTATCTTACCTTTTTTTTTTTTTATTAGTTTCAAACCGCTTATTTATATTTTTCTTGGGATTTTAAGCGAGATAGAGAGTACATTGCTCCAGATATGCAGTATTATCAGGGGGAGCTAAACTAACTCTAATTAATCAGTGTAGCAATATAAACACTAAAGGGGAGTGGCTGGTGCAGGAACTCTTGGCCCACTATGCACCACTGCGATGTGAAACAAAATCCATGCTGTTTTTGTGGATTTGAGGATTTCAGCAGTCTTATATACTCCTCAAGAGAATTTGTAAAACACGTCTGCTCATATTCCCTTGTCTTTAATTTCCTGCTTATTATGCTTATTATGTTTTGCTGTGATTTTAAGTAAACCCATACTGTGATCTCCTTCAAACATTATAAGAATCTTTGAGAATCTTTATATATATATATATATATATATATATATATATATATATATATATATATATATATATATATATATATATATATAAAATGTAATTTTTAATTTAGGGGTGTTCAAACTTTTTCAGATCAAAGACCCATTGATAGAGAAGGAGCAGGGTTCCCCTGTAAAATATCATATAAAATTAAGTGTTACATTTTAAACCTGGCCTTTAGTCATGTGTACGTAATGCAGTTTTGTTTTCTCCGAGGAGGAAAGGGAGGCAGTGCCTCCTCAAAAAAAAATAAAAATAACAATAATAATAATAATAATAGGTGAGAAAAATAACCGACTGTACATAAATAAAACAAATAAAATATCACAAAATGTGAGCTCAAGTCATATGTTTAGCAGTCATATTTCCAAAGTAACTCTGCATAACAGCGACACCAGTGGATAAAGTTTCAGTGGGAGGCAGCGTTTCTCACACTTCCCTTGAGCACACTGCAATCTCATTGAGCTCTGTAAGCCAAGAACTGCAGAGTACAGGCAAAAAGTCATGTGAGGAGAGACATTGCCTCAACTTTGCACTGATTCGTTCAATATGCTGTCAGTTAATCAATGCGATAGTTCCCACCTTTCATGCTTTTTTATGTATACAAAAATAAGTGAACAGATTAAAGATACATGAAACATGCATGTTGCTGTATTATTGTAGGTAATATTTTTGAAGCAATGTCAACAATAATTATAATACAGCACAAAATTGTCTTTGATTTGGCTTTATCAAAGTTAATATGAACATACAAAAATGTCATAGTATGCTTATTAACAGTAAAAAGGTATTTCATATACCTTTTCATACAAAAATCTGATATATGGCCTATATATTCATATGTTCATATTTTTGGACACATACACCGATCAGCCACAACATACAAACCATCAGCCTTATATCGTGTAGGTTCCCCTTGTGCAGCCAAAACAGCTCTGACCCATCGAGGCATGGACTCCACAAGACCTTTGAAGGTGTCCTGTGGTGTCTTGCACCAAACAGCAGATCCTTTAAGTCCTGTAAGTTGCGAGGTGGTCCTCCATGGATCGGACTTGTTGGTCCAGCACATCCTATAGATGATCAAATGGATTGAGATCTGGGGAATTTTGAGACCAAGTCAACACCATTTGTCATGTTCGTCAAACAATTCCTGAACAATTTTTGCAGTGTGGCATTGTGCATTATCCTGCTGAAAGAAGCCACTGCCATCAGGGAATATCGTTGCCATGAAGGGGTGTACGTGGTCTGTAACAATTTTTAGGTAGGTGGTACAAAGTAACATCCACATGGATGCCAGGACCCAAGGTTTCCCAGCAGAACATTGTCCAGAGGATCACACTACCTCTGCTGGCCTGCCTTCTTCCCATAGTGCATCCTGCTGCCATCTCTTCCCCAGGTAAATGACACACACGTACCCGGCCGTCCACATGATCTAAAAGAAAACGTGATTCATCAGACCAGGCCACCTTCTTCCATTGCTCCATGGTCCAGTTCTGACGCTCACATGCCCATTGTAGGCACTTTCGGTGGTGGACTGGTGTCAGCATTGGCACTCTGCCTGGTCTGCGGCTACGCAGCACCATACGCAGCAAGCTGCGATGCACTGTGTGTTCTGACACCTTTCTATCATGGCCAGCATTACGTTTTTCAGTAATGGGTGCTACAGTAGCTCTTCTGTGGGATCAGACCAGAGGGGCTAGCCTTCACTCACTGCATGCGCATCAATGAGCCTTGGTCGCCCATGACTCCAGTTGCCGGTTCACCGGTTGTCCTTCCTTGGACCACTTTTGGTAGGTACTAACCACTGCATACCGGGAACACCCCACAAGACCGGCCATTTTGGAGATGCTCTGACCGTCGTCTAGCCATCACAATTTGGCCCCTGTCAAAGTCGCTCAGATCCTTACGCTTGCCCATTTTTCCTGCTTCCAACACAAGAAATTCAAGAACTGACTGTTTACTTGCTGCCTAACCTATCCCACCCCTTGATGGGTGCCATTATATCGTTATAATAAATATTATTCACTTCACCTGTCAGTGGTTTTAATGTTGTGGCTGATCAGTGTATTTAGGCTACATGTTCAAATTCCACTATAATTTTGGAAAATATATGTTACATACATGAAAGCAGCCATTTTTATAGTATTTTGAAAAATGTGTTGTTGCAAATATATGCAAGTATGCAACTTTTTTTTTTGTCAGTGAAAACCAAACATGAACATTCAAAATATAGGCCTGTTTTTTTTACATATTGTGATATATCAGATTTATGAATGGATGTAACCAGTAAATGTCAAATGTAACTGTTGGACAAAAAAAAATAAAATACAAAATCTGCCTCCATTTCAAAGGTCGACCACACATCACTGATGTAGTGCCATATTATTGTATTTAAATAGTTATGATATTTAAATGGCAAAGCATTAAAATAAACACTATTGATGTACAAAGTCATATGCATATATGCTACATTTAGGTTTTTTCATAATACTTTTATGCGGGAGGGATATCGGCAACATGTAGTAATTATGGTATTTTGTAGGAATCATTGGTTACCATGGCAATTTATCTATCTGTTACACACAGAGTGTTGGGAATGTTACTCAAAAAGTAATTCTTTACAATTGACTAATTGCTTATCTTAAATTGTAATCAGATTACTTCACAAATTACTTCATCAAAAAAAAGTAATCACATTGCTAATTAATTTCAAGTTACTTTCTAAGCACTTCACAGAAAAGTTAGTTTTTCTGCCGAACAAATAAAAAATAATGTTCTCCTTGTTCAATGTCACATGCAAGTCATACTGCCAGCAAAACATGCTCCCCCTTACAATGACTCATTGGGGGCACACACCCTTCTGCTATCACATAAATGCAAACAGATGTACATATAAACATAATTAGTATTTTGAGGGCATTCTAATTAAATATTAAGTTTATCAATAGTCATGTCAATAACTTAAAAGTAGTGCTGTCAGTCAATTAAATTTTTAATTATGATTAATCACATGATTTTTTGTAGTTAATCATGATTAATCACAGTTTTAGAAAGTGCTGAAATTTGACAATATATAATAATTTTCTTGTCAAAATTCATTTATTTCCATCTTAGGAAAGAAAACAAAACAATATGTAGCAATATAATGTTTTATTAAAATTTTCCAAACAAAGCCTTCCACAATATAAAGACAGTGCACTAAAATATAACCAGTTCAAGTAACATTAAATGTTTCCCACAGTCTAAGTGGGAGTTGGACTAATTGAAAGAACTATTCCCCACATAGGTTGCATATTCATTATGACTGGCATTAAATCCCTTAAACTTTCATCCTCTACAGTATTAATCTGCTGGAAGACTGTGGCTATCCGCTTTCCTACAGCAATCGTGAAGCTGTGTTCGTGATTCGCGTCAAAGTGGCAACGCCAGCGTCATGCGCCACTTTAAACTCTCCATGAAAAGTGCTCGCAAACAAAAGCGTCTCATTCTGCGTTTTGGTGATAGTTAAGATTTGGTGTGCTTCTGCACAAGTCCCATCTGTGCTTGTTTTGCACATCAAATAGTGTAAAGAGGTGCGCGGTCAGAGATTATTTTATTTACTGAGATAACAACCTCCAAGGCTCTATCATAGGATAGAGGATATCAGCGGTCAACTAGCGTGTTAAGACCGTTCCGCCTATGTTATGCTATTTTATGCTTAGCTTGTAGGCTCTCTTGGTAGAAGGGCTCTGGCGCTGTGGCGTTTGACTCAGTGTAATGACTCCGGGCGGACACATTACAAAGGTTCTGCCCTTCACACCAGTGTTTATGTTGTATTAATGGTAAATGCGTTAATCGTGATTAAGAAGAAATTAATTCTGACAGCTCTACTTAAAAGTAATTAACTTTTGAATGTCAGTATCTATAATCTGACTACAAGAATTTAAAATGTGATGTGGCACACATCTAAGTTATTAAAACGCAGTAACTAATTACTTTGTAATCAGATTACACCCAACACTGTTCACACACTAACAACAACCTATGAAGTATTATGTTGATACACACACAGGACAAACTATGCCACAGAATCCATATATAAACCAAGAAAAAGTCTTAAGCACAGATGCAAAATCAACATTAAATCATCAAGCCCTTCAGAGGCAGCAAAGACTTCTGAGAAACAGGGTGAGGAGTCGATGTCAGTCTGTCTGGATTGATTAGCTTTTGATTGCATCGCTCATGAGCGGCTTTCATTAGCAACAGGCAGAGTGAATTGTGAGAAATCTAAATGTGTGTGTATTTGCTCTCCATGAGACAACTCTGTGATGAGTTCTTCACAGCTGCTCTCATTATACACCTATGGAGGACTGAAGCTTCTCACAGGCTCAAGCAGAATCATTCAAGTAGAATCATGCCCCTAAATGGCTTATCTGATTACCTTGCTCAGGCTTTTATAGGAATATGAGCCGCAGACCTGAAATACGGCCTTTGTCACTCACTATGAATGTAACCTTTACTCTCATTTGCATGATTTTTCTCACAGTTGAAGAAGTTAAAAGGGGTAGGAGGCTTAAATCAGCCAGGTGCTCAGCTTTAGTCAGTAATGAAAACATTGCAGCACTTGCATTTAAGAAGGTTCAGTCATTAGGAAAGGCTGTGTGTCCTTGTGTTTCATAAGCTCAAGTCAGCCACCTAAGCATCCACTGCTTTTCACCATAATGAGTCCTACATGATCCAGTATTAATAAACTATATTGGCTTTTACTCACAGGCCCAAATGACTGATGCTCTATTCACATTGTCAGGATTCATTTTTGAGTGTAACCTCACTACCAATTCCTAGTATCAGCCAATAGATTTGAAATATCTTGCTTTTAATATTGAATTTATCAGCTGATAAATGACACAAAGTCTTGCTGTTACAAAACAAAGAAAATTACAGAATGCAAGAACAAAACACTGCTAATGTATAGGAAACCTTTCTGCAAAGTGCAGCTCGATTAAGTGACCTGACCTGAAGCTGGAAATGTCACTTTGTGAAAGGGGATCGTTTATAAACTATAGAATGATTAGGTGTTGAAATGAAATTAAAATATAATACATAAGCTCCCAGTAGACCATTCAGCGGTAGTGTGGGGCAGTTATTAAAACTCCTGCTGTGATTAATTATATTGTCAAGATAAGTTTTGTTAGGTTTTTGCTCTATAGTATACACAGTCCCCACTCGTGCAATTAAGGCTGCATTATTACCTATGCATGCGCACACAAGAATGTGGTTTTGCTATTAAACAGACAGACCGACCCTGTGACCTACTGTGGATGAAATGTCATTTTTATTTTCTTGTCTTCACTGCAGTAAACTTGATTTGTGTGTGCTTTTGCACTTGATCATTTCTTGCAGGAGTTCGACAGGCTATATTGCCTGTGGCCCAATCCCTATTTCATGACAAATTATTTTATTTCATGTTTCAGGTCACCTTGGCACAAAGTGAAAAAGTTTGCCGTAAGAGGGTCTGTCACCTCTTAGAAAAAAGAAAGGGGCAAATTAAAGCGATAGTTCACCCCAAACTTTTAATTTCTATCATCATTGACCTTTATGTTGTTCTAAACCCATATTAATTTCTTTCTTCCATAGAAAACAAAAGGAGTTATTAGGGACTGATATTTTGTTTTATTGCAAAAATATTAGGGACTGGCAGCCTCAGTTGCCATGTACTTTACATGAAAGCCATTCTTTGTGAATGAAATGCAATTCATTATTAACGAGTTTCCTGCAGAATGTTTATTAGAGACAAAGAGGTTTCATGCACAATCACAAATTCAAGTGTCAACACTCAATTAATGCATTTGCATTCATGTTATTTCGCAGCTGTAGCCAAAAGTGTCTTTTAAACCGTATGTTGCTAATTTTCTGAAGTATGCATTTGAAAACAGTGTTAACTCCATTGCATGCTTCAGGAAAACATGCGCTTTGTGCATATGGCTATGGATTGTTTGCCTAAGATGGGAATGAAAGGAGAGAGAGACTTTTTGGAGTCTTATGGCTCCCAGAGGCATTAGCTGTGGCAGGATATTTCCTTAACCACTCAGAATGCATCTAATTGATGTTCGGTAGGGTTTCACAATGATGTGACAGAGACATTTTTAAAAGTGAGGGGTTCAGTTTGTCTCTTAAAACTGCTTGAAGAAAGCTCTTGTGATTTGAGACTTGTAGGTGGGTGAACTTTAGAGGTTTGTCAAGTGCAGGATGGCACCACAGAAAATCTGATCTATGCACCGCTAAAACGCCTGGCACAGTATCAGAGAGGCTCATGGGAGGTATTTGTGTCTCAAACATCTCAAACACGTAATAATGACATTGATCTGGCAAGCGGGTGTTATCCGGTAAAGTGTGTGAACAAAGCACTTAGAATACAACAAGGTTAGTGAGTGTTTGCTGACAGTTCTGCACTTTTTATGTATTTATTTTTGTTATTTCAGATAAATTGCTTACACAGTGGGCCCAGAAAATATTTAGACACGTTTGGTCACTGAAATCACTCTTGAAAACATCTTAATTGTATTGCATTGCATACAAAATATCAAATATGGTGCTATATGCAAAAAAAAAAAAGCTTTTCTCAGAACTAATTTCACTTTTCTGAGCAATTTGTTTTTTAATTGCTTTTAACTAAGTGTTTTCAAGGTGATTGTTCTGTGTATGAAGTCAGTTCATACAGGTATAGAACATCACATTAACTACGCACGTTCCACTAATGTTTGGCAACCAGAAAGATCCCAAACAATCCGTACTGTTCAACTATAGTTCTATAATTGGAATCTGAGGCCACTGTATTTTTGATAGTTTAGATGTGCTACATTACAAGAGGATCTGTTCATGGGTCTGCAGCCGTATGTCTGGCCCCCTGCCAAGACCTTTACGGTGGAAGTCATTGAGCTGGAGGGTGCAGTTCAAAGCTGTGCGAGTCTCTGAGCTCACAGCAGTCAACATGTTTGTGTCTTGGACTCATCTTCCCTGTCAAAACACACACCCAAGGAACCAAGAGATGAAAGCTTTTTGCTGTTAATAGTTTTTTATATATGATAAAGGAGGGCATGCATCGATCAAGCCCCCGCTGCTTTAGCTTTGCTCATGAAGGTGGACTTCCCTTTCACTCTCTTTTGGTTACTGTCAATGTCTTACTATGATATGCATTGTGACTGTAGGGTACTTGGCTTTTTTATAGCCTGCCAGCTGATGCCATTTTGAAGTGCAATTAAGAACACTCTCTCTCTTTCTCTCTCTCTCTCTCATAAAAGTATAAGCTGCAGATACCTTTTTGTTTTCTGCCACTTGAGCACTCACTTATGAGCCAAACCTATATGAAGCTTGCACAACATTCACAAACTGCTTTGCAGCTAAAGCTGTTTATTTTCAGTTGAGGTCATTTTATCTGTCTTTGCATTTTGAGTATTTTCATGAAGGGTGATTTTTTTTTTTTAACGCATACTTTTTAAATGCATAAACTCCCTGTCCATTTTTACTCTTTTTACCCATTCTCATTTGTTTTTTTAAAGACAACATTAAATCAAAATTGAACCTATATATACATATATATATATATATATATATATATATATATATATATATATATATATATATATATATATATATATATACCACACATATCAAACAGTAATATCCAAGAATACATCGATGCAAGCCAACACAAGCATTCATATACACTCATCTCCTTCAGCTGAAAACAAAACTGTCCATTTTCTTCTTTCGCTCTCAAAAACTTGTTTTTTGAGTAATAGTAGGTATGTGAGCCTTTCCAATTCTTTAACTTATGCCACTATTTGCACATTTCATGTTGTTTTACAAGTGTTTGTGGTCCAAAGCCAGCCATTCATAATCATTTTCAATCCACTTCTATTCCTACATTCAAATTAATTTTTCTTTTAGTTGTTTGTCTACTCCTCCTTAAGCCCTGTTCACACCACCAGCAACATTTTTGCTTGATGTCGCTAGTCTTTGCTCTATGAAGTCGCTAGTGGGTGTTCCTGATGCTGTCACTCTTCCGTTATTGCTGCACAACTGACCATAACTTTAGAAAATCTGATCACAATTAGATGTACTGAAATTTAAACAAAGATATCATTCTAATTTGTCTAGGAAGCAATTATTTTGCCTCTAAAAATGAACATTCTGCAAAGTAGAGTGTTTTATATGACATTTTATGTATGACCTTTTCTGTTGAACACAAACAAATATTTTTTAGAAGAATAGCTCAAATCTGTAGGATCTGTTGGATAGTGTCAGAACTGTGAAGGTCCAAAAAGTATGTAAAGGCAGCATTAAAGTAATACATACGATTCCAGTGGTTAATCCATATCTTCAAAAGCAATATTATAGCTGTGGGTGAGAAACAGATCAATATTTTAGTCCTGTTTTACTATAAATTTTCCTCACTTCCCAGTAGGTGGTGATATGCACAAATAATGCAAATCACCAAAAATAAAAGAAGAAGAATATTGAAGTTAAAGTGGACATCTGAGATGGGATTAGGGCATGAGTAAATGATTAGAGAATTCTCATTTTTGGATGAACTATCCCTTTAACAAGAAGAACAATCTATCAATACATTAGTAAAACTCACTTAGAATGCCGACTGTTTCTGACATGGTTTCCTTTGTTTTATTATATCCATGCATGTGGTTACAGAACGGTGAAAACCCTCACAACATTATAATTTCTCCTCTGTCTTGCGTGCACTAGACACCAGTATCTCACAGAAGATGGATGATGTGAGCCCCATTGGTAGTCGCTCCCGTATGTCACTAGTCATTTGCATAAAGTTAAACTTTTCTCAGTTTTGTTTTGTCACTTAACACAGCCACATCTTGTCGCCAACAGTCACTGAAGCTTGTGTCACTAGAAGCCTCTCTGTTCTTATTGAAAACGGATGAGATCGTGTCTCTTTGTCGCTGTGTTTATACTGTCTCTATCCTTTGACCTCTAGTTCTAATCAAAACCTGCAAGAAAGAAAGTGCTGTGCTAAATCCCCTCCAGATAGTCTTGTGTGTTAACCCAGCAACCAACCTGTTATTTAGTTTCTTACTATGTAATGGCCTTGCTGTTTCAGGACTGTCCCACATACAGTATAAGAGGTGCTTTCCTGTTATTTGTTTTAGTGATCTCATTGCTGTCAAACAGGCAGAGGAAATCTCAAAATTTTAATATATTATATATATATATATATATATATATATATATATATATATATATATATATATATATATATACAACAACATCCATAAGTTCAGAACTTGAACTAACACCTCATGAAGACAGTGCACTGCATCAGACCCAAATATGAGTTTATCATATTATCTATCACCGCTGAGTGACTTCGTAACCCCAAATGCCCTTTGTGTTAGTATGACATGTTATGAAGTCCTCTGTCTGGTGTACTTATCTGCTGGTGTCAGAGGTCACTGCCTGCACTGGCTCCTTGGCTTTTTGCCCCATTCTCTTTGGCTTGTTTGCTTGATAAATTATCTCACACACTATCACAGCACAAAGGAAAAATGATTTAATCGTTAAATATTATGGATAAAAGTACACAAACTAGCGGCCAGAACTCAATTTAGCACAAGTTTTAAGTCATGTGTTGTAACAGTGGAAAATGTAGGACACTGTTAGATGCATTAAACACGGCTAATTGAGACAAAATGCTGAGTGCATGGTATTCTAATGCCATTTCAGTGAAGAAGTCATGTCCGTTTGTCATGCACAATTTTACATTTCTGCTGGATTTGTTGCATAAGGCACTCGCAAAAAACAACACACACACACACACACACACACACACACACACACACACACACATAAAACAAACAATCAAGCAAGCAGACATGATGCATTGTTCGATTCATGGTTTATCACTAAGAACATTGATGTTCTACAGGGCTACAATACCACATACAGAAATGCATACAGCCAAAACATCCCCCCTAGAATGTGTAAAATATTCTAATTTGGATAATCTGCAGGGGGTCGGGTTTCATGCAGAGTTTGCTTCATTCTCTTCAAACAAAGACCATCACTTTTTGTCTCAAAGTATGTTAAAATAAATAAATAAATAAATAAATAAACTAAGAACATACACTTTTTTATTTATTCCTTGCTGACAAAACAGCTCAAACCAGCCTTAGCTGGTTTGCTGGTCTTAGCTGGCCTCCCAGCACGGTCAGGCCAGTCTTTTGGATGGTTAAGGAGGCGTTTTGGGTACTTTTCAGTTGGTCCAAATGGGAGACCAGCTGACCACCTAGCTGAATAAGCTGAAGACCAGCATGGCCAAGCTGGGAGACCAATTAGTCCAGCTGAAGAACAGCTTGGTCAGGCTTAGAGACCAGCTAGACCATCTGAAGACCATCATGGCCAGGCTGGAAGACCAGTTAGACCAGCCGAAGACCAGCATGGCAATCTTAGAGACCAGCTGGACCACCTGAAGACATGGATGGCCAGGCTGGGAGAAACTCTAGACCATCTGTAGACCAGTTTAGCCAGGCAGGGAGACCATCTTAAACCAGCTAAAACCAGCAATGACTAGCAGACCGGTTTAGGATGGATTAAGCTGTTTTTTTGTTTTGTTTTTTTAACCCGGCTTTGCCTCAAAATCATACAGACTGTGAGACCAGCGGAAACCCAAAACCTAAGACCAGCAAGCCATCTTGGCCTGATTTATTTATTTATTTATTTTTTTGTGTGTAACCAGGGCTTTGGCTGGTTAAATCATACAGCCTCCAAATCATACAGTTTTCAGAATACACTGTATGAGAGCTGCCATATTGGTTCCATTGTGTCAGTAATCATTGATTTAACTCTCTATGATTGGACCCTTCTGGCAGTTCTGGCCTCCTTCACCTAGTCTTCCATTTGTGATGCTTTTTTCTGAGTGTGACTGACTGCATGATGTATCTAGTGAAAACTGCTGACCACCTTACTCAACTCAGGGCACCCTCAGCCCCCCCCTCCTTTGCCAGCCATGATGGATATGACACCCCAACCTTCTGCACCAAATCCGTCATTTCGGCCAGCATGAGACAGCTTAAAAAACAACATGGAAGGATGCAGGGAATAGCATAATGAAAAAGCCAGCAAGCATATTGTTCTCTTCTTCCCCGTGGATAGCCCTCTGAGGTCGCTCACAGTTCAACAGTGGTGGATGGTGACTGATTTTTTTTTATTTTTTTTTTATTTTTTTAAATGCTGCTACTGTTGCATCCCTCTAAAAGTGGTGCTCCCGCATGGTTATATCTATGATTCACATCACTTCCTAGGACAGGGCCCTGCTCTGGGCTCATTAGGACATTGTAAAGGCTTATTTTTCAGGCTTCAGGTGATAGCATGCAAGTTATCAGTGCTATAAAATCAAAGCTTGGCAGATGTAATCTATACTTGTTTATTTTGAATACAAACAGCCTGCTCTCTGTCACCTCTGTGTTGAATGGGGTTTATTAAGGAAAAAAAAAAATCTAAAAGCATACTTTGAAAGATCTGCCAATATCATGTTTTCTCCCCACTCAAACAATGCTGTTCTTTGTAGTCATAAATAAAAGAAGCATCAAAACATTGATGCTATTTTAAGAAGGACAAAAAGCAACACAAAAGAAAGGCCCTACAAGCCCACGGCAGGCTGTTATTTTATGGCACCTCAGTGGAGAAAAAGAACACGTTTTCCAATGTCCGTTTGGACAGTTCTAGCCGGCATGTGTTTATGTAACGTTTGAAGCCGCACTTGTAATCCCGCAGAGAACGCGGGTCCTGCCTCAACTCTGCCGTTTGATGGAGACTTGAAATAGAATTTATTGCTTATCTCAATGATATGGTCTCTGAAGTTAAACCAGAAGTAGAGAGAAAATGTGTGGAGATTGGACAAAACTTTGAGAGCCTGGTATCAATTTTAATCAATTTTAATAGTTATCATAAAGTATTACAGTGTTTTTGGTGTGCTATGTGTGGTGAGGTGACATGCCTTGGGGAGTTGCCAATCTTAAAGAAGATGTCTTTCAGCAAAGGTTTTTTTCCAATTTTCTTGCTCTATATCAACAGGTATGTTGTCAGGTTGTTTTCTGATTTTACACAACTCATAGAACATATTGATTGGTCATTTGAAAAATAATGGTATTTTTTTATTTTATTTTTTTCTGGTCATCTTCGAAAACAATGATAAAATCAGAAATGGCAGCTCCATTTTAGGATAACTCCATACCTTCGACACACTTTCTTTAATAGTTCTTTATCAAATATTGTTGTACAGATGTAATTATAAAATGTTCTGAAATTTAATTACATTTTATACAAATTTCAAGTGAAAATGTCTAGTATACTGGATGTTTGGACTCAGTTCACACAGGCAGAAAAAAAAAAATCTGACTCAAATCTGTTTAGGTTTTTGTAATCTGAACAGGACAAAAACTTTTTACAAGCCTGACCAAACCACATTCGTAGGTGGTTTGGAATTTGATTAAAATCAGATTTTTCTTAATGCGTCTCAGTCTGAACTGTCAGATCGGATTTCATGTGTTTTTTTTTTAAGGTATTTTTTTTCCGTCATTTGTTGTGTGCGACGGGTTGTTTCGTCAGGGGTTACGATGAGAAGACATGTATTGCATTCCAAATGACATAAGCGATACCTTCACTGGACATTTCTAAGGGAAAACTATAATGATGGCCATGCTTTAGGATTGTTACAAGATAATTTTCAATAAAAATAACTTTAAAAGGGAGTTCAGAATGACCGTTTTGTTAAACCTTTCAGCCCTCCGACAGTGGTGAAGTATGATGGGAATCTCTTCTGACTGGAACGCACGCATATGTCATATATATTCAGGGTTGGGAGGGTTACTTTTGAAATGTATTCCACTACAGATTACAGAATATATGATGTAAAATGTCATTTGTAACGTATTCTGTTAGATTACTCAAGGTCAGTAACGTATTCTAAATACTTTGGATTACTTCTTCAGCACTGGTAGATTTTTTCACTTGTTTTGATCAATAAAAACTCTGCCAGTACAGTGAGACAAAATACACATGTTAAAAATACATTCTCTGAAAAACCTAAATATCTTATGCAGTGTTGTTTCTAAAACAAGATAAATCAAACTGATCTTGTTTTAAGGATTTTTAGATATTTTTACAGGAAAACTATACAAAAATCATTATCAAGAATACGGTATTTGCCCTAATATCAAAGGTCTTACTAGAAAAAGAGAAATTATGATCCAACGCAAATTTTCTTGATTGAAAAAATATGATCGTGCCTGGTAACATGCATGTAAAATGGCTAGAAATTGCATTTTTAGCTTAGCATAAATCTGACAATTTACACAAGGTTTATTTCTATTTCTTCTGCTCCAAACTTACTTCAAACTTATTTCTCTGTCTGCTTGTATGAATGTAACTCATCATAAGAAAGTGTTTCACCACTATTCAAATGCACTTTGGATCGCATCATTTATATGCATAAATGTTTTCCATCTGAAATGACTAAATATTAAATGAAACAAATGACAATAAAATGCAAAGTAATCTCATCAGTAATCAAAATACTTTTTGAATGTAACTGTATTCTAAATACCAATGGTTTAAATTGTAACTGTAGTGGAATACAGTTACTTATATTTTGTATTTTAAATACGTAATCCCATTACATGAATTCCGTTACTCCCCAACCCTGTATATACTGTATGTTACAGGGGAGCAAAGCAGTGCAAACCTCTTTTAAAATAATACAGACATTTACCCAAAGAGATGTGCTAATGTGCGGTAACACACCGGCTGCGAGTCACCACAGCGCAATGATGTTGAATGTCTCCCGCGAATACGGGACGCTTGAGCATTTTGAGTGCTTTAATATAGGAAGGGGGTCCTCTTCAAAAATCTCACTGTCTGACCCTTTTTATGCTTCAATATGGAACACAAAGGCTTCAATGCGGAACGCTAAAATAATAGGCATGTCCCATTTGGGATCAAATACGTGACGTCTAGCAAAAACTGACATTTGTAAACATTAGCAGCAATAAACATAGCAAATGCCACCTCTCCATATTGTATTTTAACAAAATAGCTTGTTTGCAAAGATTCATATCCCTGGATTGCAAAAGTTAAATTTTAAATAAAAATAAAAAAAATGTGGTGTGGCTGTGCTTATTTGCAAGGTACATTCAGAGGACAACTGGCAGTCAAAAATTAAAAGACAGGAAGAGGGACTGTATGCAGTCATATTTAGAAGTATAGACATGCATGATGTATAGCAGGTATTCAACAACCACATGCGATGCCTCTGCTTTGGATTTTGGATTGTTGTCATGCAATACATGCATTCTATTGTTTACTTGCCAGAAGCTGTTTTATATGTTGATACGACATGGCCTGTGAAATTAATGAGTTAGCCTCTAGCTCAAACGATCCTTCTGTCCTAATGAACACTGGCTGTCCTTTGCATAACGCAGATAACTTCCATTAACGGCAGGTAAATATTTAAAGCTTTTTGCATTCATTAAACTCAATTAATCTGAGTATATGCTGTTTAGGTTGGCAACTCACTAGTAGAGCTGTTCTTTCATAGATTTATTTAATTAATGCAGTTCAATTTATGGATCTACTGTAAAGATTTATTTTTGAGATGGTTTGTAACGTTAAAGAAAATTTGGTGGACAGCGTGGTGGAATTGGACATTATTGGTCATTGCTAGAGAGATAGATGAGAAAGTTATTTAGTTGATTGTCAAATATGATTAAATAAAAAGACCATTAAGATGATATTTAGTCCAGATATGTTTTAGCAGCAAACATCATCTTAAAGCCATGTTTCAGTTTTCTTTGCGACATGCTTTAATGGAAGAACATGTACAGAGAAAAGATTCTAGCTGATATGCTAATATTTGAGGGCTTTCACAGCTCTGTTAGTTAAGGGCAAACAGTCCTTGATTCAGTTCTCCATTTAGACTAAGTGAAGGAATTCAGACTCCACCCTTACAGACAGATCGTCAAATAATGTGAAATGACACACAGTTCATTAGACTTGATTCTTACGGAACACTGGAGAGAAAAGAGTCCTCTAGATTTGCCACTTCGTTCTTCATTTGCACTAAGAAAACTGATGAGACGTTTTAAAATCTTGTCAGTGATGTTGTTCTCCGTCTTGGCAGAGCTTGTGGATTTTTTGTCTATATGATGCTTTAGTTGTAGGGGAGAGTACGTGGGTATTTTTGAAGCTACCAGTGTTGGGGAGTAACTAAAAGTATCGATGTTACTAATTTAACTAAAGTAGCGTGACAGCTCATTTATTATTTTTTTTTTATTTTATTTTTTTTTAAATAGTGTAGCTTTTCCACAATTGATATATATATTTTAGCAGTGTATCGTGAGAAAACTTTACTTTGCATTTTATTGTAATGGAATGTACAGTAACAATGTAATATACGTGCACTTACATACAATATTACATTACATTTTATGTCACATTTTGTGCACACATCCTTGCAATCAAAAGTTGGATTCTTTATAATGAGTCTGGTCAAAGCAATTTTTTCAGCGATTCATTTATCACTTGTGTTCCTTTTTTTTTTTTGGTAGCAAAATAAATATTTCGTTTTAAATACACTTTGATTTCGATTCAGTTTTCATAAATTAGTGAATTTAGTTTTGTATAATTTTTTTTCTTTTTTTAGTTTAGTATTTGGTTTAGATGGTTTCAGTAGTTTCAGTGTCATAAGCTGCTGTCATAATGTCATAAGCTTTTTTTGTTAGTAACTTTCGGTTTAGCTAATTACTTTTCCAAATAGGATATCAGTCCACTTTTCAATCACACAGTTATTTTTTGGGAACCCAGTAAAGTTAAATAATTTAATTGTAATTTTATTAAAAATAAATAATTATTTTATATATATATATATATATATATATATATATATATATATATATATATATATATATATATATATATAAATACTTCATTATTATTAATAAAAACAGCAACATCAATAATAATAATAATAATAATAATAATAATAAATATTATAATTTTATTACACTGTAGTAATGTATTTTAGTCATAATAAAAAAAAAAATATATATAGGGCTTTTATTTTGATGGAACTGGACCTTTGAGTGTCTGTGTGGGCTAGTTCACAGTACTTTTATATACTTTTCATTAAAAATCTGGTGAATTGCTCCTGTACCAATCTTAATGCATGTTAACTGAACTATCAAACCAAACTATCAAGCATCTACATCTAAGATGTTGTTGGTGTGGAGTGCTCACACTTTGTGTGCCGCTCTGAGAGCTGAAAACGGCAGTGCGTCATCAGCATGTGTGTGTTTGTGTGACACAACAGAGCACCATTCATTTACTAAAGCGCACTGCGCATGTAGACTATATATTTATTTATTAAACACAGCCTTTTTGAGATTCGCAAAGCTTTTGTATGTCTTCAAGAGACTTTAAATAAAATGCAAGAGACCTATGGACTACTTTAATGGTGCTTTTATTGTTCTTTTATGCCATTATTTGGAGCTTGACGGTAACAACCATGACTGACACACATTATCGGCTTTGGATTGGGCTCATCATACCGACACCCGATCCTGTTAAACATGTCAGTATCAGAGCTGATAGGTGCATCCCTAATACCTTTATGTTACAAGTACGCTTGCGTATGAAAAATTTTATATTTGATGTGACATCATATTGTGCACACAGCCTTGCAACTAAGTTAGCTGAGGCAATAATCAAAAGACTTATTCGTTCGGGGCCTGGGTAGCTCAGTGGTAAAATACACTGGCTACCACCCCTAGAGTTCACTAGTTCGTATCCCAGGGCGTGCTGAGTGACTCCAGCCAGGTCTCCTAAGCAACCAAATTGGCCCGGTTGCTAGGGACGGTAGATTCACATGGGGTAACCTCCTCATGGTCGCTATAATGTGGTTTGTTCTCGGTGGGGCGCGTGGTGAGTTGAGCGTGGTTGCTGCGGTGGATGGCGTGAAGCCTCTACACGCGCTATGTCTCCGTGGCAATGCGCTCAAAAAGCCACGGCAACTAGGATTCGTCCTCCGCCACCCGGACTGAGGCGAATCACTACGTGACCACGAGGACTTAGAGCGAATTGGGATTTGGGCATTCCAAATTGGGAGAAAAAGGGGAAAAATCCCCCCCCCCACACACACTTTTTATGTGCTATTGCTATTGATCACACCACATGAAAATGTAAACACTTTTGAACTGAGGCAGAAATGTCTGATGGGAGATGGCTCTTGCTTGTCAGTAACTGCAGAATTGGGGTCAATTTCAGGGTACTAGAACATTCGGTATGTTGACTTATCGTGTGATCTTGTTGGTAGTGTAGCTAACTACTTTTTCAAATGGGTTGCTTGACTCTAGTTAGACCATGAATAGCTTGTAGTTTAGCAAGCTACAGTTTCAGTTTAACTTCTCCCACACTGGAAGCTAATAATTTGTCATGTTTTGTGTGCATGTGTTAGTTGTGTAATGGCACATGTAAAAAGCAGCAGAAAAGTTCTTCAGTAAAGCAGCCACTGGTGTTAGTATGCATGAGGCATGTGTGCGGGGGTGAAAGGTTGAATGGATGTTAGGTGCAAAAAGAGCAATGTGAGCTTGTAATGAGCTGACATCTGATCTCACCTGCTTCTCTCCATCCTCTGACAACTGCCTTCCATCTGTCAGGAGCAGCAGTGGCTAATCTTAGCCATTCTCCCACGCCCTGCGCCATCCCAATACCTGCTCTCTAAATTATTCATCTCGGAACTTTAAGTATGGTTCACCTCGGCCAAATGTCGGGCTGCAGGGAGACTGTGACGGACTCAGGCAGTGATGTGAGCCCTGACACTGTGGATGCTTTTACATCTCCTGTAATAACAAGACTTCTGCAACTTTGTGCTGTGAGGAGTGACTAAGGAAATGGGCTGTGTAAAATGGTCATGAATACATCTGGACTGCAGGCTAGACACTTTCACTAATGCACACTGCCACCTCCAGGCACACCGGTGCGTTCCCCTGCTGTAACAGCTTAGTTCTCTGTGTTGTTGGGGTTTTTTCCACCTTTTTTTATCTCTCTCTCTTTCTCTTTCGTTCACCGTAATCATTCCATGGAGCAGCTTTTGCATTCATTTACATAAATGCCCATTGACTAACTTTAAAATGTCATACTAATTCACACACACTCTCCTCCTCTTTATGCTATCTATAACTGTTTCTCTCTCTAAAACACATAATATTTAAAGGTAGTTTGGACTTTTTTTTCTTTCCTTTTCTCAGTGATAGATTGTGGTGCATTAAAATAACACTTTCAGTGATGCCCTATTCTCTCTCTCTCTCTCTTTCTCAGTTGCAGTTTAAGGTGCTTTATTGGCATGACAAATATTGCGAAAGCATTTGTAGCTGTTGCATGCAAATAAAACAAAGACAGTGCATAACAACTTTTAGCTTGATTGTTGCACATACAATTTTGCCAGAGCATCCATACGCATGCATACATAAATTAATTAATTAATGAGGAGCCAATAGTGGTAATAAAATAAAGACCGTGTATACAGAATACAATAAAGGCAGTATGAAAAATATATAATATAAATATAAATAATATACATGTATTTACAAATTTAAATTAACGTAAAGAAATAATACTAATGTACACTGGCGGCCAAAAGTTTGAAATAATGTACAGATTTTGCTGTTTCAGAAGGAAATTGGTACTTTAACTCACCAAAGTGTCATTCAATTGATCACAAAGTATAGTCAGGACATTACTGATGTGAAAAACAGCACCATCATTATTTGAAAAAAGTCATTTTTGATAAAATCTAGACAGGCCCCATTTCCAGCAGCCATCACTCCAACACCTTATCCTTGAGTAATCATGCTAAATTGCTAATTTGGTTCTAGAAAATCACTTGCCATTATATCAAACACAATTGAATGCTATTTGGTCTGTTAAATTAAGCTTAACATTGTCTTTGTGTTTGTTTTTTGATTTGCCACAGTATGCAATAGACTGGAATGTCTTAAGGTCAATATTAGGTCAAAAATGGTAAAAAAGAAACCGCTTTCTATAGAAACTCATCAGTCAATCATTGTTTTGCGGAATGAAGGCTATACAATGCTTGAAATGACCAAAAAACTGGTCATTTCATATGAAAAAGATTTCATACAAAGGTGTACACTACAGTCTTCAAAGACAAATGACAACTGGCTCTAACAAGGACAGAAAGAGATGTGGAAGGCCAGATGTACAACTAAAGGGGATAAGTACATCAGAGTCTCTAGTTTGAGAAATAGATGCCTTACATGTCCTCAGCTGACAGCTTCATTGAATTCTACCCGCTCAACACCAGTTTCATGTACAACAGTAAACAGAAGACTCAGGGGTGTAGGCCTTATGGGAAGAATTGCAAAGAAAAAGCCACTTGAAACAGAAAAACAAAAAGAAAAGGTTAGAGTGGGCAAAGAAACACAGACATTGGACAACAGATAATTGGAAAAGAGTATTGTGGGTCTTAACACCATTGAGCTTCAGATTACTCTTGAAGATGATGATCAAAGCAGTGATTGCTTTCTGAGGATGTATAACTCAAAAATGAATTGAACGGAAGATGCATGAATGCTAGACTGTGATCACTGAGCATGTATTTGGTAAGGATATGTCTCTGCTTTTTATTTCTGACAGTGAAGAGATACTCTCTCACACACTCTTACTCTCTCTCTCTCTCTCTCTCTCTCTCTCCTCTGCTGTGGGGAGATTAGGATGCTGTGTAGAGGTCGTTGCCGAGCAGCAGTTTACTTTTCAATTACCCTGCCGCTGTTTTCATGTCGCCGGAAACAAAAAGCCCAATTTAAAATGATAATGAAGCAGTTGTCGTCTGGCAGGGACAGGGAAATGTGGCGAGCGTAGCGTGGATCGTAAATCTCGTACCGTTACCCACCACGAAGAGATGAATCTCTGTTCCTTTGCCTGCATTTTTTTATTTCTCGCATTCTCTCCCTTGCCTTGCACGACTCGTCTCTCACAAGAGAAATGTCTGCTTGAAAGCCTTAATGTGGTAAACAAGTGGACTGATTAATCGAGGTGTCAGCAATACTCGTTTACGATCAAAACATGAAAAAAACAAAGCAAAACGTATAGAGGGGTTTCAAAAACATTTATTAAAGCGTTGCTTCATTTTAGGTCTCAAGCAAGCACAACTTTCAGACATCAAGGCCGAGAACATATATGAGTCCTTTCTATGTGTGTTCAGTATTTGCATTGGTCAGGGCAGATTTGATTCAAACAGATTCAATTTGAGCAGATTCATCAAAGACGTCACAGACCACTTGAGCTTGAGTGGGCTTGTTTGATTTCTGCTGTGGTCTCCTTATTGCTCTCATGCAACAAAACCCCTGTTTCTTTTTGGTATAGATGTGTTAAATTTAACCCTTATTATTATAGTTTTTTGTGCAGTGTCAGATTTAAAAACAAAACAAAACAAAAAAAAAAAAACACTCAGGACCTTAGAGGACAAAAATGTCCACATCAAAAAAACTTTCATAAAAATATTATATATTAATATTATTTTCCACTTTCGCTGACTTAGATTTTTTTAACCAACATCAGTCCTGATCGTAATTACCAAATATTCATTCATTTTCAGGATTTTAACCCTTTAAATGCCAGTTTGTTTACATACTGCCACTGTTGTTTTTTTACACATACATATATTTCTCAATACACACATACAAAACACACTCTGACATCCATACCAACACACCCACACAATTTTAGCTGCATCATTTATTCAATTGGCCTGCAGTGCTCTATAATACAGCAAACAGAAACTAGGGGGGAAAAAGCATGTATTTGCTCCATAGGCTAAACATGAGAAAAATGGCGCCATCTGGTGGAAAATATTAAAAAAAAAATGTAAATTTTGAAGCCAGGGCTCGGGAATGAAAGCATAATATCATAGAATTCATGATTTTATGCTTATATATATATATATATATATATATATATATATATATATATATATATATATATATATATAAAATATTTCATTTTTAATGGATTTCAATGGGGACGTTTTTGTCCTTAAGGTCCTGAGTGTAACTATTTTGTGTACACAGTGTATTATAGATGTATTATAGGAACTGAGGTTGAAATATCAAAATTCCCCCCAAAATACACTCCTTTGGCAAAAATTATGCGGTTGGCATTAACACGAAAAAGCAAAAATAAAAAAGACAAAAATGTCCCTAAGGTCGCACAAGTGTTAAGTAATACAGTACTGTGGCCATGCTACAGTATACTGAATATAGTAATGGCTAAAAGGTTTTGACACGACACACAGTAGCTACTACATAATAAAAATATTAAGGACCAAAACTCACTTTAAAACATTATTTTACTGAGCAAATCCTGAGCAAAGCCATCCTTCTGCTAGAAGATATAAAGTAGTTCTTGGCATGTAAACCTACAGTAGATACAATATGTTGTTAATGTTAATATCGGCTTTATAGTTACTGCACAGTGATATTACCTATAAGCATCTAAATGAACATGTGATTCACGTCATGAATGTTACTACGATGTGCATTTTACTGCTGGAATGCTGTATTGAGCATTCAGCATCCAGGAACAGAACTATCTGTTTTATAAGAATGTTGGTATTAAATACAACATGATCAGAAACCATTATAACTATCTTCACTTGTTGTTGTAAAACCATAGCCAAACCGTTGATTAGAGTACGGGGTGTCTGTGATACTGGATGTCCATTCATAAAGAGGGAATTCACGTTGGACATATGGATTACCCTAATTTAAAGTTGAAATGTGCATTCCAGACAAGCTGGTATTACTCCAAGGACTGGGGTCAAAGGGCCTGGCATACCAGCTTCTGTCATGAGATCCATGCAGAGGTCAGACACAGGGAATGAGGCTGATGAGACAGAAAATGGCATTCACACTCTAAAACAGTAATCCCAAAACAAACCTTGGTGATCATTTCCAGAGGATCTGAAGAAGAATATAAAAACCGCTGTACAAGAATGAAGTACTTTGTCACCCTGTGTGATCCCCCAAAATGTGTTCCCATTCAAGAAGATTTCCTTACTGCAAATATGGTAAAATGTTGGTTTTTAAAATTGCCCAAAAGAAAATAATTTCTCTAGAAACTCATCTCTCCGTTGTTCTTTTTAGAGATGAAGGAAACTTGAAAGAAGAAAGCAAACTAGATCTAACCAGGACAGAGAGAGAAGTAGATGGCCCAAATGCACAACAACAAGAGGACAAGCATATCAGAGTCTTTAGTTTGAGAATCAGAATCCTCACAGGTCCTACACTTGCAGGTTCAATGAACAGTACATGCCAAACAGCAGTTTCTTATACAACAGTGAAAAGAACACTCTGGGATGCTGGCATTAAAGATGGGACTTTGCTATCACCATATAATGTTTGTGGCAGTATTTTTGATCAAGTAAAAGCTATCTTGGTGAGCAGAAATATCAAATTCTTAAAAAAAAAAAAAAAAAAAAACTAAGATGTTGTGGCGGGTTGAGCAAGAGACAGACACAGTGGGTGTGGCATCAAACCTCGGAGAGGCATTTATTGGAAATAATAATAAACATAAAATGTCCAAAAGGGGAAATAAAGTGTCCATTAGGGAATTAGTGTCCAAAATAAAGGGAAATCTGGCGTCCTCGTGGTGAAAGGGGGCTTCGTGTAGGATGAGGAGGATCCAGAACGTGGGCAGGGTCCGGCGGCCACATGCGATCCCCTCCATGGTCTGTGGTGCGAGGGGCGGTGGCTCCGTTGGCGGCCTGTCTTCCCTGGATCCGCGGTGAGTGTGAGGGTAGGGCTGCCCGGCATCCCTGCCTGCCGGCCGCCATGCGTGCTCCAATCCCCCGGTGTCACATCTAATTCGCGCCGGGAGTCCAGGCATCTAACTTGGCCGGAAACTCCCCGCTCTGCTCCTGGATCTGCTAGGACGCCAGTGTGTGCACACAAGGAGATAGAAGCCAGCTCCCTGAGAAGAGGCGCACTCTGCATTTTTATGGCGGCGTTGATGAGGCTCCATCTAGTTCAGGTGAGCTTCATCATCCGCTGCCCCAACGAGGCTTATTAATTATGCGCCTCTTCTCCTGCCCAACTCCCATCGTGGACCTGGCTGAAGGATGGCCCTAAGAGGTGGGGCAACGATGAGAGGGAGGGGTGGGTTGTTCACACAGAAATGCTACTTCCTCAACCAGGCCCTAAGGTCGGAGTGGGCATATAGAGGAATCCTCTCCAAGATAGCTCACCCCATCGCTTGTGTTTAATTTTTACACTTGTTTTAGGGTTTGTTGGCACTACATAATCATGGTAACAAATGTTATAAACTTGGCTGTAACTTTAGGTTTAAAGGTTAGTAAGAGATTTTCTCACACTAAGATCATGTTAATGCACTTATTGTTTGTGTCTTGTTGCTATACTTTTGAAACTTCAACATTTACAGATTGACCCTCATTCACTTACATTGTAAGTGCCTTACTGGAATCCAGATTTTTGCTTTTTTAAAGAAAATGTTTTATATTTTTGTAGTTCTCAATATACTGTGTATACCACAAATGCTGTCTATTGAGTTTAACTTGTACTGAACCTGGAATATTCCTTCAATACCTTTGCTTTAGTCTGGACCTGAATGCAATTGCATTAAAATGGAAAATTAAAATACAGAAGAGAAAATGAAACCAGCGCACTATGTAATGAGACTGGGTAGAGGCGCTTGGGCCGTATTTTTACCTCATTGTCCTTTTTGTTTTTTCCTTCACCACATCCCTTCATTGGTGATGTGCCTCATGAAAGACACTGTGATCTTAAGAGTCATGGACGGGCAGATCCCGTGGGTTTAGTGGGAGGACAATTACAATACACTTGTTGAATATTGATAGCTTGCTCCACTGGGAATTTATTTTCCTTGTGTAAGGCGATACATCTTTGGGATGAGATGATAAAAAAAACATTTTTTTTTTTTTTTTTCCACTGTACTATTGCTGAATAAGTTGGCTCTGTTTCAAAACCTAGTGAGCTGTCTTGCTTTCTACTGCCTACATAAGCAGATGCATTTTAAAACAGCATCCTAACTGAAATAAAACTCATAAGTGACCGATTTGGAGCGCTCTAAATATGCAGCAACTCTGTACAAATAGCACTCCTCACATAAAGCACACAGGGGTTAAATACTCCAATGAACATAAAATACATAGAACACACAATTATTGGGTAATTTTGATAAATATTGGGTCATTTTTTATTAAAATTGAACTACATTGGTATTTATTACAATGCAAAATTCTGTTAATTTCTCTGCCAAGGATACATGTGATAAAGTCTGTAACTTTGAACAACATTGAGATTTGAATGGATAGACCATTTTGGAATGTGGAGAAGTTTCACAATTTTCAATCTCCTGCATCTTTCAAGAACCTAATGGCTTTTCTGTCAAGAGGCAACTGTTTAAAAAGCAAAAGGCCTCAATTCCTTACGATAAGATCCTTAGAATAAATTTATTATTAAGTGTTTCTATTTATGTGTATTCCACTGGGATGGCTGACATATGTGATTGTATTTGATGATGAATTGTTTAAACAAAATGCATCTCTTCCTGCAGCCAATAAACTGACATAAATGACATTTTATGGGAGAGAGAGAGACAGACAGAAAGGATTATGGAGGGTTTATGGCTGAAAAAAAAAAAAAAAAAAAAAAACCTCTTAGAATGGATTATGGTATCACGTACTGTATTATTAAAGACTTCAAGGAACCTGAGGGCAGGCTTTTGAGCTCTTGTGTCTTTGCTTGTGTGTTGTGGTTTCAAGGCATTTCTTTTTGTTGCATTTATTTGTTAGAGGTGATTTTTTTTTTTTTTTCTACGTTATTTTATTTTTTTTTCTCCTATCTCTGCTTAATATGCAGTAAGTTGATTCCCCCAAAAGTATTAACACTGTGGCTCTGTTTGTTTGAGCATCCAGACCAGCCAGATACAACAACATTGGCTCAACCAATGGTTTGAATTTGGGTGGAACTATCTGTTTGGCTCACCAATGAAAAAACAAGGTTTAAAATCAATAACAATTATATATATATATACACACACACACACACACACACACATACACACTGCCGCTCACTGGATGTTTTTTTTTTTTTTTTGGCACATTCTGGGTAAATTCTAGAGACGGTCCAAATCACTGAGATCAAATTATTTCCCCATTCTGATGGTTGATGTTAACATAAACTGAAGCTCCTGACCCGTTTCTGCATGATTTTATGCACTGCACTGCTGCCACATGATTGGCTAATTAGATAATCGCATGGATGATTGTTGGTACCAGACAGGCTGGTTTGAGTATTTCTGTAACTGCTGATCTCCTGAGATTTTCACGCACAACAGTCTCTAGAATTTACTCAGAATGGTGCCAAAAAAAAAAAAAAAAAAAAAACATCCAGTGAGGGGCAGCTCTGTGGATGGAAATGCCTTGTTGATGAGAGAGGTCAACAGAGAATGGCCAGACTGGTTCGAACTGACAAAGTCAGTCCAATTGTCGTGAGTAGAATAGCATCTCAGAATTTATCACATTAAAGGGACGGTTCACCCAAAATTTTAATTCTCATATAATTTACTCACCCTCATGCCATCCCAGATGTGTATGACTTTCTTTCTACTGCAGAACACAAACAAAGATTTTTAGAAGAATATCTCAGCTCTGTAGATCCTTACAGTGCAAGTGAATTGTGACCAGACATTTGTAGCTTCAAAAATCACATAATGGAGTCATAAAAAGTAATCCATATGACTCCATTGTTTAAATCCATATCTTCAGAAATTATATGTGAAATTTCAGATGTTAAAGTGAAACTAAACAGGCACCACATTTGACTTTTCGCTTTAAAAGTGAAAGTGAAATTAGAGATTTAGATAGAAAAGGACTTAAATATTAATCTGTTTCTCATCCACACTTATCACATCTCTTCTGAAGACATGGATTTAACCAATGGGGTTTTATGGATTACTTTTATGTTTCCTTTATGGGATTTTTGGAGCTACAATGGTCTGGTCACCATTCACTTGCATTGTAAGGACCTACAGAGCTGAGATATTCTTTTAAAAATCTTTGTTTGTATTCTGCTGAAGAAAGTATGTCACACACATCTGGGATGGCATGAGGATGAGTAAATGATGAGAGAATTTTCATGTTTGGGTGAACTGTCCCTTTAAAATCTGGTGAAGCATAATGGATAATAGGTATAAAAAAAGGAACTCTCTACCTTTTGTAAATCAATGTGAACAATATTTTTTGATATTAACATTTTATTGATTCACAAAACAGGATTGAAGAAACAGAACATACACACACTGAATCAAATTATATCAGTTATAATACCCCTCACACTACAAACATCCAGTGGTCTAACACAAAATGAAAATATACACACGAACAAATACAAATAAAAAATAAAAACAGACAAGAGGAAACACTTAAGAATAGATAAAAAATAAAATCATATATTTAAAACTACAAATCTCCCTCCACTGCTCCTCCCGAAGAACCCTCCAAAAAGGCCAAATAGTTGCCCCATTTCTTATTAAACACATCCATGCTACTTAGCCTTCTATATGACATTCCCTCAAATGCCACCACCCTGCTCATCTCTGTGTGCCACTCTCGAAACGAGGGCACTCCAGCCGACCTCCATCCCCTAAGAATAATTTATCTGCCAACCATAACACTGGCTAGTATTTATTCCCTATATTAATGACCGCCCCATCACCTAAAATACAGAGTTTGGGGCAAAGGGAAATTTGAGTTCCCAGTACGTCACACATAAAGTTCTGAACCTTCAACCAAAATTCTTGGATCTTAACACACAACCAAAAAACATGGATTGTGTCCCCATCTTCTGATTTGCATCGCCAGCAGGTGGGTGTGTCTTTATGACCAATCCTATACAATCTAGAGAGGGTCCAATAGAATCGATGTAAAATCTTACATTGCATAAGGCACACCCTTGCATCTCTAGATGTAGACTTGATGTATTTTAGAATCTTAGCCCACACTCCCTTCTCCAATACCAAGTTTAAATCTTTCTCCCATAATCTCTTGAGAGAAGTTGAAGTTATGTCCCTCAGACTCTGAATTATCAGGGAGTAATACACTGATGCCTCAAGACCTTTTCCAAAGGCAGTAATCACCACTTCCAGAGTGTCTGCCGTTTTAGGGGGGTGTATGCTACTTCCAAAAATAATACAGAGCAGGTGGCACAGTTGTAAATATCTAAAGAATTGAGACCTGGGAATCCCAAAATGTTGAACCATATTTTCGAAAGATCTCAACACTCTCATATAGGTCATTAGCATATTAACCTCCCTCACAATCCACTCTGTCCAGCAGAAAGGGGACTTATTAATACATAATTTTGGGTTCAGCCAAATGCTCGAGGCAACATTTAAATAAATATCTGAATTAAATATTCTAGACACATTTGTCCATACCAAATGCAAATGCGAGATAATGGGGTGTAACTTCTCCGGTTAGATGATAGAAAGGCTTTGCAATGGCAAGATAGGGGCAAGACCTTCCTGTTCAATACAGAACCAGGGAGGGGCTCTCTCAGGTGGAAACAACCAATAAGCCAAATGTCTGAGACCAAATGCATAATAATAAAACAAAATCTTAGGTAGGCCTAGCCCACCTTTCTCAACTGGCCTATGTAACTTACTGATGTGTAATCTGGGACATTTATCATTCCAAATTAAGGACTTCCAATGTGCACAATATTAATACCCTCTTCCTTGCTTTGGTGTGCTAACCTGACTGCAAAACGTCCAATTATCTGATCCCCTCAGTGTAATTGCTTTAACCTGTCAGGAGCAATGTCTGTAGCCCATATGCCCGCAGTGAACAGATAGTCCCTCATGTCTGTGAAACTGTGGCAACTACGATATTAATTCAGCTTCTGTCGCTGTTGTCTCTGGGAATTTTATGTCATCAGAGGACCCTTAGTGTTCAAATTGACAGAATGAGTGTGTGTATGTGTGTATGCATTAGCAAATAGGAGACAAGTTTTGCTAACACCAAAGCCAGTCGTCTAAGCCATTCAATTAGCAGTCCCTGCAATGTCCATGATCCTCATTGTTATCTGAAATTAGGTGGTGATTGAATAAAAAGCTCCTGTCAGCTTTTCATTGGTGTTGACTGCATAAAATCCAGCTCAACCCAACAAAGCAAGTTTCTGCCTGTCTGCATGGCGTGTTTGTTCACTATGAATATACCCATAGATTGCATCCATCAACACGATGGTGTTTGCAATGCGTTGAGCATCCACTTCTTCAGCATCCAGGTGCGTGTAGGCGAAGGAGGACTTCTTAACTCAATGGAAGGTTATGTTAAGTAGATGCTAACATGAAACTAAAGTATTAGCAGGACGTGCAAACCCATTACTGCTAATGAAATACTTTACCAATTCAGATCTTCTTCATGTAAAGCACCATCCAAAAATGATTAATCTAAATTAGTTTTAAAGGCCCACAGATGGATGAGATGTCTTTTCAGTTATTTTGGAGGTAATGGGATTACAGGTGGAGCTGAATGGTGTATTGTTCAGCTTCATATGAGTCGTTCCATGTGGCCTCTTGGGGCCCAAATGCTGTTGGGCCTTCTTCTCATCCATCTTAATTAAATGAGATAATAAGGATTCCACATTTGACCAATCACATGTATCCGGAGCAGAATTGCTGTAGGGTCAATTACTACACAGATCCTTCATTTCATTTGTTTCTTTCCTCCCCCCTCCATAAATCAATTTCAGGCCCGTAAACAAAGGTGGCATAAAATTTGGCTGTTGATACCATGGTTTGAAGTCCAAATGGCCTTTTTTCACTAAGTACCTCATAGTGCTGGTTTAGGAGCAAGGTGATGCTAATTTTTCTTGGCAGTTCAATTGCACTCCCTCTGCCTTCTTTTCTTTCTTTCCTTCTCTCTCTCCATTTCTGCTTTTGAAAAATCGGCTTCTGTGAGAATTTGTGGAAGTGAAGTACCAAGAATGCGCGCAAGCAGCAGTGCCTGAGGGAGCCCTTTCATTTGTTTACAATTCACACGGCATAGAACATGGCTCCACTCAAAGACATGCAATACGGAGATGAGAACACATGAGGAACAAGAAGATACTTTCTGAACTGGTACAAGTAGCTTAAAAGAAGAAATGGAAAACAGGTGCATGCTTTTTACATGTGAAGGAAACATGCCAAGCAGTACATTTGTTCTCTTGCATTGGCATTTTCATTTGAGCTTTTTTTTCCCTAATAAGAAACCAACATTTAGGTTCCAACAATGACACATGACATAATAAAAATGCTTGAGGATCTGATGCTTTGCTTATACTGTATGTCATAGTCATCAATACATTTTATTTCAGTCAAATTGATTATTTTACCAGGTATAATCTTCCACTGATTTTAAAAACCACATGAACTAAAAATTGAAGCTTTGTGAATTTTAGTTCATATTCAATTTGCTTTGAAGCTGTACAGATGCTAGTCTACTCATACATTTTTCTCATAAATCAAAGTTACTTTTATCAAAAATAAAAATGCTAATTTTACAGTCTATTCCATGAAAACGGATCAAAAACATTGATGACACGTCTTGCACTACACTTGTCCAATCAGATGGTCTGAAATGAGAGTGTCCCTCCCCCTAATACCACCTGAAACTGACTTGCAAGTAGAAAATCATGTTTCATGGCGTAAAGTTAACCAAAGCTTATTGGCTATTTTGAAAAAAAATAAAAAAGGACAAGCCCTTTTATATGTCCCTCCCAAACGTGCTGGTGCATTAAGAAATATGTCAACACAGAAAAGTTTAAGAGCAATATTTCATTGATAGCATACCTTCTTGAGCATCATATTGTAGTTTATATATAAATGTTGTTACTATACATTTATTATGTATTGTAGTTTATGTAACTATACTGCTGTATAAATTTCATTACTATGTCATACTTTTTATAATTGCATGCTAAAAAAAAACTATTTCCCAACAAAAGAACTTGCTGCAAACCAGTGTAAGGTATCACAGGGTTTTGTTAGTATCACATCTGTGCTCGTCTGATTACAGCGCTGTGACTTCAGCTCTAGACTAAAGACTGGCGAATTAATTGGGCTGTCAATCACAGCAAACTCCTGCTCTTCGTTTCACAGAGCAATGCTATGAGGTGACAGCACGCATCCAAAATAACACACAGATGCCTTTCTGGAGTAAAAGGTGACATCGCTCATCAGAGTCTGATAGGTGCTCAATAATGATCTGAGGAACTGTGAAAACATGTGGAAGTCTTCTGGGCAGGGAATAAGTAATAACGTTTATTATTGTCTGAGATGAGGTTGGCTGAGTATTTGGATGTCTTAAAGGAATAGTTCACCCAAAAATGGATGTTCTGTCATTATTTACTCACTCTTTTGTTGTTTTAAACCTGTATGACTTTATATCTTCCATAAAACACAAAAGGTGAATTTGTGAAGAATTTCCAGACCACACTTTTTCATTTTAATGAAAGTGAAAGTGATTAAGGACTGGGGGCTGCAGAGCTCCAAAAATGACAAGGCCTTACAATAGCTTTGTTTGAGGAACAGACTGAAATTAAAGTCCTTATCCACCCTAGCCATGACAGAAGTAGTGATGTCCGATTCATGAGTGAACCGTTCTTTTGAGTCAGATCTTTTTAATGTATCAGTTGATCCTGTTCACAAAACTGTTCTTAAGTTGTGTGATTTATATATATATATATATATATATATATATATATATATATATATATATATATATATATATATATATATATATATATATATATATATATATATATATATATATATATATATATATATACTATATATACATATCACACACACACACACACACACACACACACACACACACACACTCTTCCGGTCAAAAGTTTTGAAACACTTACTCATTCTTTATTATAATTTTTCTTTTTTTTTTTTTTTTTTTTACATTTTAGAATAATAGTGAAGTCATCAAAACTATGGAATAACATAAATGGAATTATGTTGTGACTAAAAAAAAATCCAACATAAATCAAAACAGTGTTATATTTTAGCATCTTCAAAGTAGTCACTTTTGCAGACATGTACTCTTGACATTTTCTCAACCAACTTCTTGAGGTATCACCCTGGGATGCTTTTTAAACAATATTGAAGGAGTTCACATCTATGTTGGGCACTTATTGGCTGCTTTTCTTTATTATTTGGTCCAAGTCATCAATTTCATTTTTCTTTCTTTTTTTTTTTTTTTATATTATTATAAAATTTTAGTTTTATAATGAAATAAATTTATATGTTGGCACAATTATATTTTTGTCTACAAATCTCATTTCAAACATTTAAGCATACGCCTTCAGATCAAAAGATTTTTAAGATCATAAGAAACATTTCAGTCAAGTGTTTCAAAACTTTTGACCGGTAGTGGGTGTATATATATATATATATATATATATATATATATATATATATATATATATATATATATATATATATATATATATATATATGGTCAGCCACAACATTAAAACCACCTACCTAATATTGTGTAGGTCCCACTCGTACCGCCAGAACAGCGCCAACCCGCATCTCAGAATAGCATTCTGAGATGCTATTCTTCTCACAACAATTGTACAGAGTGGTTATCCGAGTCACTGTAGACTTTGTCAGTTCGAACCAGTCTGACCATTCTCCGTTGACCTCTCTCATAATCAAGGCGTTTCCATCCACAGAACTGCCCCTCACCGGGTTTTTGGCACCATTTGGAGTAAATTCTAGAGACTGTTGTATGTGAAAATCTCAGGAGATCAGCAGTTACAGAAATACTCAAACCAGCTCATCTGGCACCAACAATCATCCATGCAATTATCTAATCAGCCAATCATGTGGCAGCAGTGCAGTGCATACAATCACACAGATACAGGTCAGGAGCTTCAGTTACTATTAACATCAACCATCAGAATGTGGAAAAAAATATATGATAGTGATTTGGACCGTGGCATGATTGGTGGTACCAGATGGGCTGGTGTGAGTATTTCTGTAACTGCCACCAAAACAGCATGTGTGTGTGTGTGTGTGTGTGTGTGTGTATGTGTATGTATATATATATATATATATATATATATATATATATATATATATATATATATATATATATACTTTTATGACAATTGTTTGCCATTTTGGAGCTTGACAGCCCCAGTCCTCATTAACTTTCATAATATGGAAAAGAACAGCCCGGATATTCTTCAAAAAATAAGCATTTGTGTTTTGAGAGATTTGGGTGTGGAACGACATAAGGTGGAGGAAAAATTACAGAATTTTAGTTTTTTTTTTTTTTTGCGAACTATTGCTTTAAATCTTGTAAGGTGTTTCTCTGTCTTTCTCTATTATTTTCTTTCTTTATTTTTTTCAATTTGGTCGTCCAACATTTACCCATGATGAGCTTTTTGACCATGATCATCAATCATTTCCTTTGTTACATTAATCTAACTAGTTTTGCCTGAGAGGTCAAAGTTCAAGGTGAGATGTGAACGTTTGTGAAGTGTTTTGATTTAATGGAATAATTGTTCCCAACTGTCCTAATTAATGCAGCTCATAGATCAATAGAGACTGATGTGCATTCATCTTACCCCTCACTACACCAACGATAGTGCTTGCCATTGTTGTTCTGAAGCAACCATGTTTTCTTCTCTAATTGCTACAGCTTAAGCAACATATGCTTTGACATGTGCATGTTTATAGCATTAGCAATACAAGCTCAGTCTGGCATAAAAAATAAATAACAAAAGACACTTATGTTCCTTAGTTTTCCCCCCCTCCAGGTTGAGATGTATTGTCAACAAGCCCTTTTGTTGCACCTGCTGTCTAATAATGCATGTTTCCACTAAATGTTAATTATATTGCCATGCCTCTCTTTTGTGTCCGCTCTGCCATGCATGCGATTCCGGCACGCGCCTGCCCATTGAAGCTCCATTCAAAATGTCAGCATTGTAGTCAAGTGTGCAGAGAGTTGTTTCCGAGGTTCCTCAGGCATGCTGTGGTCAGGTTTCTGGCCTACATTCAAAGCTGTAGAGTGCCATCGTGTAACAACAATGGAAGGGAAATGGATAGGGCTGTTGTGTTGACAAGTATGCAGGAGAGTGTTTACAGTATAACATTCATAACCTTTGAACATGTAAATGCTCTGTGAGAATAAAGAATTGTAATGGTATGTGACTAGTTAGTAGTTGGGAGTTGTAGAACCTGCATTGATTATCACATTACTGTATGTGTCCATGGACTTCTATCAATATTAAGAATTTAGATTAAAATGTAATTTTTATGAACCTATAAGATAAATTTTAAAAGGTCCTATGACTGGTCACCAATTATTTTACATTTATTTATTTATTACTGTTTTTAATTACCTTTTTGCCATCTTTAGCTAACAGTCCTGCAGCGTTACAAACATATTTTGAAAAATACAAATATTCCATATAGTTTCTCAATTAATATAATGATATAAAAAACTGCATTCATAAGTAAAAAAAAAAAAAAAAAAAAAAAAAAAACTTTTTGTTTAAATAGTTTTAGATGAAGTATAAAATTTCACCCTGCAGGCCATGTAAACATTTCAAAAGCATTTAATGTAATTTACCCTACTACTGTAAACATCACTACTGTTATTGTATTATTATATTATGTATTATATGTATTATATATTTTTTATTAATTTTCTCATTAATTTATTTGTGCTACGAACATGAATGATTTCAAATCGTGAGTTGCTGAGCGAAGTTGTGCTATTACTTTCATATATATTTCATATATTACAATCATATTAAAAAAAAACAAAAAAATTCTGGTCAATGATAAAACAGGAAAAAAATAAAAATAAAAAATGATCTTATTTTAGAGACTTGAAATGACATAAAAAAAAAAAAAAACACGGCATGTCTTTAGCACGTGTATACACTAGGTGATGACCCCGCCTAGTTTAATAGTATCATACATAAATGATAGTAATAATATGTTTTCTGGGCCGCATACTGTGTCATCTCTCAAGCTCTTTTCCTCATCTCTGTCTCTCTCTGTCTGGAGCAGTGAGAGGGTGGAGCTGAAGGACTATTGAGAGTGGCAGTAATTATGGTGTCATAGTGCTGTGTCAGAGACTGGCATGTCAATGTTAATGAGCTCTCCTTTGACTCTCTCTTCACCTCCACGGCTTTGATGTCTCCACATGTCAAACGCAGAGATGACACTTCTCGCTCACGTTCTCCATCCTCACTCTCCAGCTCTTCCCAGTGTGTCGGAGTATCTGTGTCTGTGCTAAAATTCCTCTTTATTTTCTTTCAGTCTCATCGCTCACACTTTTACTCTGTCTTCCGTTCTAGATGTCCCCTTCTCAGAGAGGTCCTGTTTAAGCTGCGTGAAGGTGGCGAGTTAGACTGATGTGAAATTGCAGTGAAAGGGCTTCAATCAGAGTAATGTGTGTTTTAAGCTTTCATGCTCACAAACTTAAAACGTTCTGCAGGTTCGAGCTCCGTGCAACAGATAGAAACTACATGAGTAAATGTATAACTTTATTTTACCTGTAATTAATAATATTTTTGGCTTCCTTGATCTGGGTTATCTCAGATAATGTGCATATTACAGGTTTTTCAAACTTGGAAATATCAGTCAATTTTTAAATTATGATTTCCAAGACTGGATTCTGTCCATCCGTCCATCCATCCATCCATAAATACATACATACATGCATACCTTCTTTCCATCCATCCATTCCTTCCTTCCATCCATTATCCATCCATTCCTTCCTTTTCTCCTTTCATTATTCATTCCTTCCTTCCTTTATCTCTTCTTTCTTTCCTTTCTTATTTCCTTCCTCCATTCATCCATCCATCCATCCCTTCATTCACTTGTCCATCCGTCCATCCATCCATCCATCTATCCATTAATTGCTGATATGAATTGCTTATACTCAAGAACATGCCAGGTTCAATTCCATTCCTGTGCTAACAACAACTGGATTTATCAACAGCTTAATGTCATTTAAGCAGCCATGCTCATAAATATAAAGAAACACCTATCGAATTCCAGTCATCCCCTTGTTTCCTCACAGCCTAACCCAGTCGCATGACAAAATTACATCACGGATATCGAGCAGACTGTTGTGAGATCAGCTCATTTGTTTTAATAAGATTGTGCTAACAGTCCTGATGACCACAGAGTATGGGCGAGGACAAACAGAGAGAGAGCGAGAGAGAGAGAGAGAGAGAGAGAGAGAGAGAGAGAGAGAGAGAGTAAGAGAGGGATCTGTGAAGAATGAGGCAAAATGCTCATTTGTTGTCATTAAATGCTTGTCGAGGGTCACTTGATTTGTGCGTTCCAAAACGTGCATTGATCACCATGGCCATGCAAAGCACCAGACAGTGAAAGATGCATTTAATGGGAGATGCTGTATTATCCTTTTATTATAACTCAAGGCTTGTTGTTAACGACAATTTGATTTCCTGTTAATAAACTGTCATTAGCTGTTGGTATATTCTGTTTAAGTCCCCTAATACATTATAGTTGAGTGGTTTTTTTTCATCATTTTTGATGGACTGTCTGCCGTATCATGATTAAAATCTTATTGTATTGTCTTTTGAAAAAAAAAAAAATAAATAAATAAATAATGTTTTTTTCAAGCAGATATTTTATTATTGTTGTACATGTTTTTGAGGGCCCTTACAGGTGTGAAATGGACAGATTTTTCCCTTATTTGATGCCTTTGATGTCACAGCTCTGGATAGTAGCTAGTGATGAGCTTAGGACTGTGCGTGTTAGGTGGCGTCAACCAATCAGCGATTAGTTACATGGCATTTATGGCTCAAAAACATGCAACTGCCATTGACATGAATAGGAATGCTAATGGATAGCTTTCTCAAGGTATAGTATTATAGACTTCCTTGGGTGTAGCAGGCTTGTATTGAGTAGATGGTAACCAATAAGTAAAACCTTAGTTTTTGAATTATTGAATTTGAGAAAGTTATCTTACATCCACATTTTTATTTCATCCAAGCAATTAGAAATAACTACAGAGGTGGATTTGTTATCAGGCTTTGTGCTAATATCAATTTGTGTATCGTCAGCATAGCAATGACATAGCATGTCAGTCTTTTATTATGGTATGATACATCTCCGATAACTCCGTCCCTAAACACCCCGTAATGACAAAACTGACTGTGATTAATCATGTTACATGACAGTTAGATGGATTTTCCTGGGTGGTTCTTGGCCAATTGAAGTGGCTATTGACCCTAGACCAATGCCGCAGTCATAGGTCTGTCTACGCGTAAATATTACAGTATATGGTGAAGCAGGGCAACTGGATCATTTTTATTTTATTGTTTTTGCCCTGTGCGCACAGAACATTAACATTAATAGAGATTGCTCACCTAAATAGCACTGCTAATAGCTACAGACTATAGCTGCTGGAAAAATGTCATTCTTTCAGTTGTTTGATACTGTATTCAGTGAGAGTTGTAATATTGATTATATGTGGCAGTTATGTGGAGAGCCCCAAGAGCTGCTTCATCTCAAATAAGAGTCTCCCATCAGACCCTTGTGGGCAGTTTTGCCTACAAGTCTTTCCTTTACATCACAGGGAATCTTTCTGGAGAAGTCCATTGCTTGAAGTTCCTGCTGAAAGCCGATCATCCCTTTTCTTCTTTGTGGTTCTTGTTTTACAGAGTTTGGCTTCCTTGCCTAGGATTATTATTGTAAACTTAAACTAAAATGAAACTACAGAAAATTAAATAAAAATTGAAACTGATTGGTACTGGAAAACATTTAACAAATCCAAACTAATATATATATATATATATATATATATATATATATATATATATATATATATATATATGTGTGTGTATATATGTGTGTGTGTGTGTGTGTGTGTGTGTGTGTATGTGTGTATATATATATATATATATATATATATATATATATATATATATATATATATATACAGGTGCATCTCAATAAATTAGAATGTCGTGGAAAAGTTCATTTATTTCAGTAATTCAACTCAAATTGTGAAACTCGTGTATTAAATAAATTCAATGCACACAGACTGAAGTAGTTTAAGTCTTTGGTTCTTTTAATTGTGATGATTTTGGCTCACATTTAACAAAAACCCACCAATTCACTATCTCAAAAAATTAGAATATGGTGACATGCCAATCAGCTAATCAACTCAAAACACCTGCAAAGTTTTCCTGAGCCTTCAAAATGGTCTCTCAGTTTGGTTCACTAGGCTACACAATCATGGGGAAGACTGCTGATCTGACAGTTGTCCAGAAGACAATCATTGACACCCTTCACAAGGAGGGTAAGCCACAAACATTCACTGCCAAAGAAGCTGGCTGTTCACAGAGTGCTGTATCCAAGCATGTTAACAGAAAGTTGAGTGGAAGGAAAAAGTGTGGAAGAAAAAGATGCACAACCAACCGAGAGAACCGCAGCCTTATGATTGTCAAGCAAAATCGATTCAAGAATTTGGGTGAACTTCACAAGGAATGGACTGAGGCTGGGGTCAAGGCATCAAGAGCCACCACACACAGACATGTCAAGGAATTTGGCTACAGTTGTCGTATTCCTCTTGTTAAGCCGCTCCTGAACCAAAGACAACATCAGAGGCATCTTACCTGGGCTAAGGAGAAGAAGAACTGGACTGTTGCCCAGTGTTCAAAAGTCCTCTTTTCAGATGAGAGCAAGTTTTGTATTTCATTTGGAAACCAAGGTCCTAGAGTCTGGAGGAAGGGTGGAGAAGCTCATAGCCCAAGTTGCTCGAAGTCCAGTGTTAAGTTTCCACAGTCTGTGATGATTTGGGGTGCAATGTCATCTGCTGGTGTTGGTCCATTGTGTTTTTTGAAAACCAAAGTCACTGCACCCGTTTACCAAGACATTTTGGAGCACTTCATGCTTCCTTCTGCTGACCAGCTTTTTAAAGATGCTGATTTCATTTTCCAGCAGGATTTGGCACCTGCCCACACTGCCAAAAGCACCAAAAGTTGGTTAAATGACCATGGTGTTGGTGTGCTTGACTGGCCAGCAAACTCACCAGACCTGAACCCCATAGAGAATCTATGGGGCATTGTCAAGAGGAAAATGAGAAACAAGAGACCAAAAAATGCAGATGAGCTGAAGGCCACTGTCAAAGAAACCTGGGCTTCCATACCACCTCAGCAGTGCCACAAACTGATCACCTTCATGCCACGCCGAATTGAGGCAGTAATTAAAGCAAAAGGAGCCCCTACCAAGTATTGAGTACATATACAGTAAATGAACATACTTTCCAGAAGGCCAACACTTCACTAAAAATGTTTTTTTTATTGGTCTTATGATGTATTCTAATTTTTTGAGATAGTGAATTGGTGGGTTTTTGTTAAATGTGAGCCAAAATCATCACAATTAAAAGAACCAAAGACTTAAACTACTTCAGTCTGTGTGCACTGAATTTATTTAATACACGAGTTTCACAATTTGAGTTGAGTTACTGAAATAAATGAACTTTTCCACGACATTCTAATTTATTGAGATGCACCTGTGTATATATATATATATACATACATACATACATACATATATACATACAAACACACACACACACACACACACACACACATATATATATATATATATATATATATATATATATATATATATATATATATATATATATATATATATATATATATATATATATATGTATATATATGTATATATGTGTGTGTATGTATATATGTATGTGTGTGTCAAAGATGTGTTAACAACTTATTTAATTATTTAGCTTTATAGTAATTATGATAAATATATAGTATTTTTTATTACTAAATAAATAAGCTATAATTAGCCTGAAAGCTGAATTAGCCGAAACAGATCAGCTCACACGATTGCTGAAGTACACTACACTCTCTACCTTCCTGGCTTCTGGACTAAACTTCTCCATTGAGCTGTGATTAATGGTTGTTCCAGTTGTAGTAGGGTTCTGTTCCAGACCATCCTGATTATGAATCCCTTATTCAAGCTGTAGTACTGGCATTGCTGGTGTGTCCGTTGGGACCCCCGGTGAATTTCTGGCAGAGTGGCACTGGGACTCGGTTAAGGTTGTCCTGGGCACTGTTATGGAACCTCTGGTGCTGCGGAACTCATGTGCGAACTGCTAGCAATATTACAGACAGGCCAGCGGCCACCCGTGGGAGTGCTAAAACTTATTATCCCATTCCTCTTCTCTTGACGTACTGCACAGCAGGCTAGGAAAGACAAAACTTCCAGTCTCAGCTCTCTTTGTTATGGCCCATCTCTTTCATTCTCTCTTTATACATTTATTTCTCTTTCTTCCCACTCCACTCACCCATCACACAGGGATGTTGAAAGTACTGGTAATACAGTACTAAGTCATTACTAAAACAATAGTAATAATTAAAGTAACAATACTAGTCTTTCTACAGTCTCAGTAGTAGGGCTGGGTGTATAATGAAATTCACAAAAGGATACCATTTTATTAAATGAATAACATGATCTGTGCGCTTTAGAATGAATGGTTGACACACTGTTCTGCAGTGCTGCAGGTACTTACATTCGTAAAATTCCAAACATTTGTAACCGCTACAAGTTATTCTACAAATTTAAAAACACAATTGTAATGAGGAATGAGGAACATAGTAAACTGTCAAATAAACACTTCAATTCCAGTTTTCTGGCTACAGGTGAAGTAAATACAACATAAATACTGTAAATTACTGTAAATATCATCCTCAAAATAATAATAACTCAGTATTGTAGTATAATAGTATTCAACATTTCTAACAAAAATTTGTATAGTAAAAAATATATGTAGGTATTACTATGCATGTAATTATTATGCATTGTTGTGTGCATATAAATGAAAATTATTTAATATAATTTATTGTGTTCATTTAGTGAAAAATTGTAGAAAAAATTTAAAATTTGTACTTTATGCATTAAACATTTTAAATCAGTTTGTCTACAATGGCTGTTTGGTTGAAATAATGGTTCCTCTGATTTAAAAACAAAAAACAAAAACACTTTTAAAGAGCAAATTTTAGAGCAAATACATCATTATTGAGATATACTGTATATAGAATATCTTTCATCGAATAATATATATATATATATATATACATACACCGATCAGCCACATCATTAAAACCACCTGCCTAATATTGTGTAGGTCCCCCTCATGCCGCCAAAACAGCGCCAACCCACATCTCAGAATAGCATTCTGAGATTATATTCTTCTCACCACAATTGTACAGAGCGGTTATCTGAGTTACCATAGACTTTTTCAGTTCGAACCAGTCTGGCAATTCTTTGTAGACCTCTCTCATGATCAAAGCATTTCCATTTATAGAGACAAATGCACATTAGGGTTATGCCGGCAGACGATGATCTCGGGAATCGACGATGGTCAGAGTGATCACCAATAGCTGATGCCTTTGACCATGTCAAGACGATATTTGGCTCGTTTTCCCATGTATTAAATAATAATAATTATTTATTAGGCTATTATTATTATTATCAAATTAATATTACAAATAATTTGCCCGTAGACACACAAACAGGCGCTTGAAGAAACACACTTTATTATATTATTAAGAACAGATGACAGAAAAGCCATCTATGTGCATGTATGATGTGCTGATACGGAGACGTGCTGTCTCGTGGAACACGTGCATCTAAAAGGTTCTCACTCTTTCTTTGTTTCTGTCTTCTGAATTGTTCTTTTTTTTTTGCAAGAACAGTATCGTCTATGAGTGCTGCAAATGACATCAGACATCTCATCTCAGGAGGTGCTTTGAGTTCAGTTCACTTTATTTCCACAAATCAGTAGAATATACATCTATACATCTGTGATTAAATCATAAAATAATACAAAAACACATTCACCTCGAACCATGATTTATATTTCAGTCATTTTTATCATCATTATCATTATTATTTTTACATTTATAATCATGAAAGAGGGAACAAAACAAATTCATACATATGATGTATTATCCTGGATAACGAAATACCCGACCGGTAGAGATTGCACAGATAAAGTAGGTTCTTTGCCAGAGAGATGTTGACAACTAAAACTTTATGTGGAGTTTTTTCTGTGACCAACCGGCCAATCAAAACTTGGTCGACCAAGACTCTTCTCATCGACTAACCTTTGGTCGACTATCAGGGGGCAGCCCTAGTTTTAAGTGATTGTAAATAGGTGGGACAACAAATTGATTTTCAAAATATTAGATCTGTGCTTTAGACTTTGCAGTGTAAATGCTGCCTAATAGACCTGCCTCTGTCTATTATGTTGTTTTTAACCAAACAACATGTGGTGAGCAGGGCGGAGCTGAGCGACGTCTGGGCACAGCGAGGCTGGGAAGATAATTGGCAAATGATTTCCACCTACGCACCACACCGGCCACAGGTTCCAGCGAGGGGAGGCTGAAATATTTAAAGAGAAGAGACAGTGGCAGACGGGAGCGAGATGTACGAAGCTTGTCCGCATGTCTGAATGTTTTTATGATTTGACGCAGCTGGCTGAAAAGCAGTGCGTGTTTTTGTTGCTTTGTACACTGAAAAGTGTCATTAAATGTCTATGTGTTTGTAAAGCCGGTCCCAGTTTCCTCCTTACCTTCTTAAGTGTTACACAACAGTACTGACAGGAAAAGAGAAAATCATTGCTCATAATTGATTTCTTTGTTTTTTTTTTTATTTAACACAATATTAATTACTTAATTTATTTTAATATATTTGAAATAAAGGAGTGTGTTTAATAGCAAAGTAGTGTTGCGTTGATAAGGAAAATTGTGAATTTTATTGGTATTGACTACTGTGTTATCTTGACAGCCCTTTTCACACAGAATAACATTTCTGTCTCTTCTTTTTTGTTACTTTTTTTATTTTTTATTTTTTTTTATTTGTCAGATTTGTGAAACAGGCTGGATGCTGGATGAATGTGGAATGAACTTTGACAAGACAATCTTTAAAAAATCAAGAGATGTTGCATTTCTCTCTTTGCGAGCAGTGATTGTGGGGCTCAGTACACAGTAGCATGGCCTTTCCTCGCATCTGCATGCTATGTGCGATTGCAAATTTCAATGCAATACAACAGCAGCGATTTGTAAAATGACATGAATCAGTCGTTGTCTCAAATCTCATTATTTACTTGCTTAAAATTGCCTTTTTTTAAGCAACTGCAGATGTGTGTATTTTTGTCCTTGTGTTTTATCTTTGATTTAACCATGAAATTTAATTTCCATTATTTCGTTGAGCTCTCCGTTGTGTCTCTGTGTTTGTCCTTGGTCTGTGTTATTCAGTCTCAAGAACATCATGTGAGTAAGTGAGTGAGTGAGTGCCTTTGATGGGAAGAGCGCACATGATAGCAGAGTGGTAACCAGTCTTGATTCTGTTTATACTGCCACGTTTGATGAAGTCGTTTGATCCTCAGTTTCAAAGTCATCCAATGTCCTTGTGAGAGCCTTTATGCTTCCCACTGATAATGATGGAAGTGACTCTATCTCCCTTTGTTGGGCTCTCTTTAAGTTTTAACTCACTGTTGTAATGTTCTTTACAAATGTTTTGGCAGTTCTTTATAAACAGACAAAGACACTCTATTTTGACACGGATATAAATTGCACATCATGGCAGTTTCCATGTTCAATGACTCTCCCCAGTAGTGTAGTTAGCAATAATTTATTTTCATCAGATGAGTTTATTTTATTCTAGACTTCTCATTTGATGTCTTCTACACTTAACAAACAAAATTAATTTAAAAAGAGCAGCATTTTTTTTTTGTTCTTCTCTTTTTCTTTCTTTTTTCACCTCTTTATTTCCTTCCTTTTTTCTTTTCATATCCTTCTTTCTTTCTTTTCCTTTCTTTCTTTCTTCTCTCTCTCTCTCTCTCTCTCTCTCTCTCTCTCTCTCTCTCTCTCTCTCTCTCTCTCTCTCTCTCTCTCTCTCTCTCTCTCTCTCGCTCACTAACATCTTATGACCAAGAGTTTTGATCAAACTACAAGACTTCATCTTGCATATGAGCAGTTGTAAAGATCCTCATTAGCTGGATTTAGTGTGATGATGTGTTTCCTTTTTTAGTTTACTGAGGAGACCCTGATGTCACTGAAACAGACTGTAAAAACATTAACCTACTGTTGCCCTCCAGGATTTTATGTCCCTTTTACTAATAGATTGCAGAGATGTCAATGAATAATAATCAAAATGCCCACAGGCCAAACATGTCTGTAGAGATACAGTAAAATTGCTCCAAATCATACTGTAGGAAAATTACCCCCCTCCATAATGAAGTTCACTCTGCCAGCAGCTCTCTTTGAAAATCACTACACTAGAGTGCTTTGAGATGAACACGAAAAGACTTCTGCAGAAGGCCAGAGAGAAAGAAAGAAAGAGAGTAACTCCCACCCCCGTTTTCTGTCATCTTCAGTCATTTCCTGCATCATAGTTGCCGAGCTCAGTGGTGAGAGCAGCATTGCATTATTTAGATAGGTGATTGCTCAGAAATTCCACTGTGTTTAGCCTGTTCCAAGGCATACCAGGCTAAAAATATCAGTTTGGGCTTTTGCTCCTGTTCTCTACGTCCATGTAATGAAATATCCAGGTGTAGTTATTCATCTATCTCTCGTTCTTTCCTGTGCGGCCCTCATTCATGGTGGCATTGTTGCCGTGGAGATGGATGGATGCTCTGCCTTGGAATAAATCTGCATTCGTTTAATGATGAAACTGGCCTCCTGCCGCACAGGTGTCCTGTCGTACTCGCAGTCAGAGCGATTTGTGTGGCGGCCACATATGAGACACCAGCCTGAGATGATTAGCACTGATTGGATGGACAGAGAAGAGCTATGGAGGAGAAAAATGAAAACACTCCTTCCATATGTGCAAACTTGGGGGTGGTTTGTTTTGTTTGATTGTGTGTCTTTGTGTCCATCTTAGAGCTTTTAAATTTGAGTGTCTAAGAGAAGAGCAGAAATACAATAGATGTTGTGTTCACGCTGCTTTTTAATGGGCCTAGTTTAGAACAATGTAATGAATTGATAAACTCCATTCCTGCCATTCACTGGAGATGTGATACATTTATAAAGACACACTAAAATGTGTTGTACACATATTACATTGAATATCACGGCTCCAGTTGTTGTGTTGCAATTCTGTAATTGATTACACGTGAAAAACAAGTGCGTGTAATTTGTATTTTGGGTAATATCGTAAACATTACAAAACAAAGTGCTACAGTTAAACAAATGTTCCTAACATGGTTTATGACAGTGGAATCAGCAAACACATTTGGTGTATTTTTTCAGCAACTGTCTGTATTGTTATGGCAGAAACAGATGGCATTTCTCTGTACATTACGAGTGTTTCTATGCAATTTAATAGCACTAGTACAAACAAAGCATTAGGTGTGTGTGTGTTTCTTTCTTCTTTTATTTTTATTTTTTATTGAATAGGGGGTTTAATATGGAATATTGTGTGTTTACATCATTAACAGTGTCAGAGTGATTGGTGTCACTTGTGATATACTGTAGAGCAGTTGTTTCACAGACCATCATGTTGCAGCGAGGTTTAAACCCGGTGTCTGTCCACTATCCATTTAATTTCCTAATGAAAGACTAGCATGGATGAAATTGCATTCTGTTAATTCCAGGCCGCCTTTAACACACACACACTGATTTGTTTGCATGCAGTGTAAGAGCTGTGAAGATTCAGAGAGCACATAAAACCTGAGACAATTAAATCAACTTTGTCAATCCCTTCCTTCTGTTTCACTCTAACATTCTGTTGCTCATTTTGATACCTACAGCTGATCAACTTTGCACTGTGTGTGTGTATATATATACTGCATAGAACTGTATATAGTTGTCCCAAAAAAAATGACATGGGTTTTTTCAATCATTACTGTGTGCCATTTTTGCAAATAAGGTTATATCCTGTTCAATATAATTAGTGTGCTGAATCAATCTCTTTAAATGCAGCTCAAATATCACAAAGACAGTTGAATCTAATGACTATGTGATTCAATCTTTAGAGAAGCCAATTTCTGTAGCTCAACTGGTAGAGCTGGCACTAGCAACATCAAGGTCACTGGCTCAATTTCCAGGAGAGTTGCTTTACATTAAAGCGTGTAATGAAAATGCATGTGTTTAAATATGCAGAAATACAAATATGTATTCCTGTTTGAACCCACATAATAATGTTGTCACCACCAGTCAATTTCTTTAATTTACAGAACTTGAATTAACACAAATAAATGTTTTTGGTAAAGCTAGTCAGCTAAACACAATTAGTTAGAGAGATCTCAGTTTTTTATTTAGTGTGTTTGCTTTACTAACTAAAAATACCAACTGTAGTGGAATACAGTTACTTATATTTTGTATTTTAAATACGTAATCCCGTTACATGTATTTCGTTACTCCCCAACCCTGATTGTTGGTGCCAGACGGGCTGGTTTGAGTATTTCTGTAACTGCTGAGCTCCTGGGATTTTCACACACAACAGTCTCTAGAATTTACTCAGAACGGTGCCAAAAAAATAAAATCCAGTGAGCGGCAGTTTTGCGGACGGAAAAGCCTTGTGATGAGAGAGGTCAATGAAAAATGGCCAGACTGGTTTGAGCTGACAGAAAGGCTATGGTAACCCGGATAACCACTCTGTACAATTGTAGTGAGTAGAATAGCATCTCAAAATGCACAACACGTCAAACCTCGAGGCGGATGGGCTACAACAGCAGAAGACCACGTCGGGCACTTTATTAGGACCATAGTTTTCCTAATAAAGTGCTCAAGTGAGTGTATGTAGTGTGTTAAAAGTTGTGTTAAAGGTTAAGGTGAGAGTGTTGAATGTTGTTTAGAGAGAGAGGAATTCTATTTCAAGTCATCAATGTTAACATGATGTCCATTGAGATAGCAGGGGGAAGTTAGAGAGAGAGATTCCATTTGCAGTGACCAAGCTGGGCATTCATCTTAACTTGGAGGAGCAAAGGCATATGACAATTTCTGGTGTAGAGTGTGGTTTTATCACACACAGCTTTATTCTCAGCAATATGTGTGTGTGTGTGTGTGTGTGAGAGAGAGAGAGAGCGAGAGAGATCATTACAGAATAGGACAAAATATGAAGGATACACAGTGGGAGGCTGCTGGTCACCTGATTCAGGTCAAACTGCAATATAACACATGGCTTAAATTAAATTATAAGAAGGATGTTCTGACTAGGGATGGGACGATATGGTTATCTCACTATTTGGTTTGATATACAATATGAGGTTCGCAATTCATTATCTCAATTTGATGTGCTGTAATAACATTTAAATGACACAGTATGACTGATAATTGTTTCTTTTTTGGAAAAAAAAAATGTTTGAATAGAATGCACAAAATCTCATCAAAATAAAGTTATTTAATACACAGTATACATATTCAAAGTTTAAATAATTATAATTCCTCATATACCTTTCTCTATAAGAAAAAACAAAATCACAAACAAATGAACCCTCAAAAATAGTGGGCTACATTGATCAGGTGCAGAGCAAGCACCGGTTATTAACAAGAGAGATGTCTCTTATATATGTCTTATTAAAAACTTATTTTTAAATATTAAAAAAAAATTTTTTTTTTCCTTTTTTGATCTTACTGTTAAGAACAGAAATTATATTAAAAATACATTATTCTATAAAAGTGGAGTGTGCGGATTTCATGTTTGATGGACACACGTTACACGGAAGAGCACTTTTCAAAAAACAAGGCAGTTTTCCAGGTATTCCCATTCTTACATTTCTAAAAGCGAAATTTAAGGACTTTAAGCACTTCAAGGACTTTGTGCAAACCCTGTAAACAGTGTAGAAAAAAAGCACAGTAGAGGTAAACTCAAGCAATTATGATGTTTGATGGGTCATTTCATTTATGATATCATAACATCGAGTTTGCCTCGATATGGTTCGTCATTTTTTTTGTTTTGCAATATATCGAAATGCAATATATCATCCCAAGTCTATCTACTGTAGGATATGCAATTTTTTTAAAATATTTTTTTCCTCCAGAATTCCATATGGTGACGCATATGAGGAACATTCCTCACATTAAGCCACCACAATTAAAATATTAACAACAAAATCCAAAGCAGTGACATGGAGGCTAGCTTGAATATGATTCTGCAAGTGTTACAATGTACAAGGAATAAAATAAATAAATCCATCATCACAGTGACAAAATATATATTTTTGATATAAAATAATGCACTATAGATTTTTTTCTTTTACATTTGGCCAGCTTAGCAAAAAGTTGTACCCTTTCTTCTGTACACACATTCTTTGTACAAACACATGCACACACATTCCACAGTGCTAATGAGAGGCTACTGGGAAAATGAGTTTCATTCTAACAAAAGTGGATCCATGACAGATAATGCACAGTCTACAGTATGTGTGGGTAAAAATGTGTGTAAATACATGTACTGTATGTCTCGGGAACTGGAGGTCAATAAACCACACCCTGCCTCACATAGGGCCAATTCCCTCCCTTCACTCATACGGATGACAGCAGCGAGCCAGACAGTCACTAATTCCATTTTTCAATCTCATTTGCCTGGACCTCCACCCCTGTCTTGCCCCTTTGCTGCCAGGCAGATGGTCACTTATTAGTGCTAATTAAAACTCCATCATTGATCATAGTTTGTAAACATATTTAATTTGAGTCCCGTTAATAATTAAAGGGACAGATATATATTGCTGTCATTTAAATGCAGCATGGGATCTCTGCAGCCAACAGAAGATGCTCCCTCATGCCTTTACATATAATGGTGAGAAATGGACAGTTTTACATGCTGCTCTCCGGCTTATGCCGGATTCACATATCCTCCGTGAGTGGGGCGTGAGTAAGACGTGAGCAACGGGTTGCGTTTTGGCTTTCACATTGGCCGTTCTAGGTTCCTACGGCATCAGCGGGCAGTCACGTGCACTTGTTTATCAGTGTACTTGGTCGTGATTGGTTAATATATCAAAATCCCTTTCAAGGCAAGCCAGTCCACTCGGCAGTCATCTTTGGAACACTCTCAGGCAGGCTGGGCAGCTATTTTCTTTGTAAACAAGCGCCATAAAAGTACAGCTCCTATCTACTTGAATGGGGAAAGACTGAAATTTCCAAAAAGGTTGGTCAATTTGCAGACCTATAAATTGTAGTGTATTGTTGGTTTAGTTTAAATATAGTTTATTTGTTTTTGCATCTTTTCTTAAATCTCCTGATTATTTTAGTTTTCTACTGCACCCAGAGTCGCTGAGTTCAGCGTGAGCAGCGCGGCAAAAATAGGCTCGGTGCCGAAAAGATCTGCTCACTGCCACATCATGGACGCTTCACCTCACGACTCACGCTTGCAGTGTGAAGGGTGTAATCTGTTAATATGGGCGCTGAAACGAAAACGCACTGCTCACGCTCCCCTCATGGAGGATATGTGAAACCAGCATTAGAGTATCTTATAAAAAGAGTAAAAACTAGATCTGGATCAGATGAAGTTTGAATGCAGCCTACTCCCAACTCGTTCATAATTTATATGCACTAGTCACTTGTCGATTTCTCACAGATTCTGAAAGATGGCAAATAACGCAAAAATAATACACAGCTACCAATCATAGATTTTGCCATTTCTCAGTGTGTAATGAAGACAGAATGGATGCCTTTAGTGTGGCTTTTTAAAGGAGCTCAGACTGAGGGATCCACAGCCGTTTTTGGAACTGCACAGATGCTGTACATGGGGAGAAGCAAGCCGCCTAATTTGCTAACATTGTCATTAGGATAACCGAGGCTTCAGTTCACCACCCACATCAAAGTTTTAGTTGATATGCTTTTCAGATTTGCTCAGTAAAGAAATTGGAAAACAGCTGATATTGGTGCTCTCTGTGATGTGTTAAAAACATGCTTTTAGTTTAATACATTGTTTTTTGTTGTTGTTGTTTTTTTGTATTTGGGGCTGGACTATCTGTTTTTATGACCAATTGAAAATGGGGGAAAACAAGTAAAAAAAAAAAAAAAAAAAATATATATATATATATATATATATATATATATATATATATATATATATATATATATATATATATATATATTATTTTTGGTGACACAGATCACTTCAGCTTTAAATACAGGTAGCATAAAAACATGAAAGATATGCATGGATTATCTAATGTGCAGTTACTACATCAGGCCTGTCAGTTCATATGTTACCTGCTGAGGTATTCTTCTTTTCTTTTTTTACTTATTTCATCTCTCTTGCTCACTCTCTAAGGGGTAAGTGAAAATGAGTTCATCTGTTCATGGTACCTTAAGACTATTCTCACCCTTGATTTTCAGACTTAAATAGAGTCTTCAAATTCTTTATCTCATGTGGCATTCAGTTTCAGTATGAATTAAATGCTCTAGAGGTTGCCTGCATCAAACTAAGTGTTGTTAATTGTTGATTTATTTATGGTTCTTTGAACATTTTACACTTTAATATCACCAGTCACATCAGAACAACTAAAAAGGAAAGCTTTAAACAGCAATTTTTGTGTTTTTGTATAAATATAGCATCCTCTTCTCTACCACTTTAAAATGTGACTCATTTCTAGACTTTAAATAATGTGTATTGTGCATTATGTTGGCTGATTGTTGGTATTAATTGGTGATGGAACATCTGCTGTGGCCCACTCATCTCCTCCACAGAGCCAAGAATGTGATAAAACTGACCTGCTCCATAGATAAACAAATAAATAAAACACTCTGCTAATAATATGTAATATTTACTCCCCATTTGACAAATTTTTTACCCTAAATTATGAATTGGTTTATTTGCAATTTTTGCCCAAAAATAACATCAGTGTACACCACTGGTCAAACATATTGACACACTTAACTGAAATTGTTTCTTTAGTTTAAAAAAAATATATATATATAATAATAATAATAATAATAATAATAATAATAATAATAATAATAATAATAATAATAATAAATAAAAAAAATTGATCAAAAGGCATGTTAACTGAGCATACAAATCAATTTCATTACACAATGGAAATATTTATTTATTTAATTTTAATGGATGACTTGGATAACAAGTTACCATTAAAACAATTATTTAAAAAAGTGGCACCTCATGACTTTGGTTGAGAGAATGCCCATAGTGTGCATAGCTGTAATCCAGATATAACTTTGAAGATAGTTTGGATTTTTGGTCACTCTTAACTCCCATATTTTCATTTCTTAGATCATAGTTTTAATGACTTTTCAATTATCCTAAAATGTGAAAAATAATAATAAAAAAAAATAAAATAAAAAAAAAATGACTTGGAGAGTAGATCTGTAGTGAGGGAGTTTTTATTGTATTTATTTTTTAGCGTAAAGTTTAAAGGCAAGTTTAAGAGTACAGATATAGACAGTGTAGTATAAATGTATTTACTTCGATTTAGAGCCAGTGAGACACTGACAAGACAAACTAATGACTAGAAATCCTGTCCAACTGCACTGCCACTCACTTATCGATTTGTTGCCATGGATATTGGATAAAAAGAAAAAAAAGAAAATTCATGGCACAAATCCAAATTCACTCTTGACCACATCAGCAGAGTAACCTACAATTAAAAGCCATCGTAATGGAAACTTGTAGTGTAAGACCAGCCATCTGGAACACAACCTGTCTCTCTTTCATGGATACAATGAGGATCATACTAACAACACATTCTAGGCCTCTTCCAAAACATAGTAAGGCAGTATCATAAAAGAAATGGAACCTCATAAATGACTGATTTGGAACCATACATACGTAGGTAGCAACTAGCAACATTGACATGTAGCACACAAGTAGCATTCCACATGGGAAACTCTACTTTAATGTTGCTAAGCAAATGATCATCCTGTCAGGCTCAAAGCAGAGCAACTTTCTGAAATAAGATATGAATTTAACCATTGGAGTCTTATGGATTACTTTTATGGTGTCTTTATGTGCTTTTTGGAGCTTCAAAATGTTGGTACTCATTCACTTGCATTGTGAAGACCTACAGAGCTGAAATGTTCTTCCTAAAATCTTTGTTTGTGTTCAGAAGGGAAAAAAAGTCACACATCTGGGATGGCATGACCATGAGTAAATGATGAGAAAATGTTCATTTTTGAGTGAACTATCTCTTTAAAATGCTACTTATGTAGTTAGTTCATAAGATTTAGGAACAGAGCTTCTCTCTTTTCTGCTTTTCTCTTTTTTCTTTTTTTTTTTTTTTTTTTGAGTAAAGGGGTAATACAATTACAATAAATTTAAAATATTACCCTCGCACCTCACATGATTTGTGTGGAAGTCATTAAAAAAAAAAAAAAAATGACTTAAATGTTGACTCACACAAGAAGGCCATAATGGAATAAATTGACTACGCGAACAAATGCAATTACAACAGCCAGATGTGCTCGCATGCTATTCGACAATTATGCAAGGTGAGCTTCTGTTTAATTATGTCAGGCACACATTGTACCATTGCCTCCCTCATTCACATACAAAACCCATCAGCCATTCAAAATCAATGAAATAAGCAGTGTCAGAACATGACATTTTATCAAAAGTAGCCTTTAGTATTGTCGAAAGCATTAGTTGCTATAAGTGTTTCCACCTGTTTTGCCAACTTCCACCCTTTTGCTTACTTTAACCACCCGTCCTTTTCAAAATCTTGCCCTCTTAAATATGTCAACAAACCTGATATAAACAAAACCCACATTTGCTAAATGATTCACTATCAGAGAGTTTTTTTTTCTGATTGGCTATATTCATGACTTGCTAGGTTCCTGATTGTTTGTTTCTTCTGTTTACGGAGCCCAGGGATGACAGAGAGACATGTTTTAATTCTCAGGACACATGCGATATCTCTCAGGAAGTGTGTGTGTATATATATATATATATATATATATATATATATATATATATATATATATATATATATATATATATATATATATGTATGTGTGTGTGTGTGTGTGTGTGTGTGTGTGTGTATAATATATATTTTTTATTTAATTCTTGCATCTGTATGTTACATTATGACAAACAACACAATCCACCTCCATGTGTACACTCACGGTGTTACCGTTTACAGCTTGTGTAAATATCATAAATCTATGAACATCTTGACATGTTTGAGTGTAATTACATTGCGTGCAACTTCTCCATATCCCGTCTCTACAGTTGAGTTACACTAACACTTATTGTGTATTTGCAAACAGCAGCTCTCTTTGTTCATGCCTTTAGAAGTCAGTGCTGTCACCAAGGATGTAAGAACACACAAATACCCTTTTAACTGTTTAGAGAGCAGCGTACAAAGTGTGTGAGTTTGCCTCTCTCTCTCTGATATCTGCAGCCACCACATGCTTGTATGTTGCTGTTTTTCTCTCATAGAAAAACATTATTCCTTTGAAAAGTGACAATCCCCTTTTATGGCCGTATTCCTCCTTCAGCGCCGCGACGGCACTTTTGTTCGTTGATAAGAGTTCATGTCTGAATTATTCTTTGATCTGCCCCTAGCGGGGCAGGAACTGTAGAAGGTTTAGCAGCGAGATGCTAATGTCGGGCTTGAGTGTACTGATATCACCTCCCAGGCCTGTTTTATAGTACAAAGACAGTCTCAGCCTCTCTGCTGCCTGCTGGAGAATTCTGTTGACAAGGTTTCTGTGCTTTTTTTTTTCTTTTGCTTCCCTTAATGGCAGTTTAAACGTAGGAGACACACCATATGTAAAATTAATACAAAGTAATACTACTTAATTGAACAAGTATAGATGCCTTTTTAAACAGGCTCCTCCGGGAACCTGGATTATTCTGTCCTCAAAACAGCGCAAATGCAACCAGACTTTGGACTTCCAATGAAAAAATCTGCTGGAAAATTACTGTTCACTGAAAGTAATTAATACAACTTCCTGATTTATAAAACATTAGAGAACATACTCTGGCTGAAGAACTTGCTGATGCTTGGGTAAAGCAGCATTAGTGTAAAATAGCAATCTGTTATTGCTAAGGCAGGCATAGAGTAATAGCACAACCACAAATAGTTTTCAGATATTAATAATTCCATAGTGACTCAGCCAGTGTTTGCACAGATAAATTCATATGGATTAGGTGGTGTTGATTTATCAATTGTAGATATGTACTTTATGTTTCTACTTAAAGGTACAATATGTAACAATTTTCATGTAATATTCGCCTTTTTTGCCAATGTGTGAACGGCTTGTAATGCATCTTAAAAAATGAGCCCTTCCAGGACTTCCTAGGTTGCCTATTAAAGCCTGTAGACTGATTTTCATGTGAAGGGAGTGGGTCGCTTTTGCCCATCCAAAGGATGTGACGTTTATGCACGCTCCCGAGAGCCTTGCCTCAGACAGAAGCTTCTCTTCCACTATTCAACAGCGACAACAAACTGCAACACTAGGTAGTGTTATCTTAGAGATGGAATCCAGCAAATGTCCGGCTCCCAGCACAATACCGACTCCTACACAAACTCAGAGTAAGCCAAAAAAAAAAACATTTATCTACTGTATCCCGTCTAGCTAAGCGGGAACGTGATCATGGTCGAGCGAAAACTAGAGTGAATATTGGCAGGGCATTTGATTCCTGGAGGGACCTTCGTTCGGTTTTGGGGATCAAAACCGACCCTGAATTGACGTTCTTCTTATTGGACTGGTAAGCTTACATAACTGCAAAGCATGTGAAATATAGTGCTATAAGGATTGATCTGTGTAATTTTAGCTAACTTGATCTTGCCTGCTAACACTGACAAATTGTAAGCTACTTGCTTCGTAACTTTCAAATAATTTCAACGATCTTCTCTTTATACTATAAGTCAGGTATACAGGATAAATTTAAGCAAATACGCTGATTTCTTATTCGTAGTACAACACATGACATACAAAACATACAATAGTGCAACATAACAGTGCAGTGCAACAGTAAACTGTCTGGTATAGTTCGGTAGTATGCAGCTGTATGTGTGTATCAGTATGCTATGTTAGCTGAAGTAGTTTTAGTTTAGTTTCAAAGTTTGTAGTAAAACAATCATAACTGTGTAATTTTAATTATGCTACCTCATCTGTCAGCATGATGACAGGGAATCACGTTCAGCCTCTTTGTACGTTACATCATTGTTTTGGCTGATGCTCGCTCACTCCCATTCCTGTGGAGTGTGTGCACCAGCGTGAGCACGAGCAACAGGTAGCTGGCTGCAGTTCACTTAACGGCCACAGGTGTCATTAATAACAAGGGTTTCTGAATCTTACGTACTGCGCCTTTAAGAAGTCATTAGCAATTGAGTTGGCTTTTACATTTGGGATTTGGGATCAAATAAGAGCATATTGGGACTAATGATGTACATTTTCACTAGGTGGGGATGTGAGTTTGTAATTATTTTGCCAAGACCAAATTATAATATTTTTCAAGCTTTACAAACCCTCTTAGAAGGAATTGTTATTGATTCATTCAGAATCTGTCCCATGCTTTGAGCTCTAATCTGCTGACCTTTCCAGGCCCAGGAAAGCAAAGGGCATGTCATATTTACTAAGGTATGGATCGTTTGTTGGGAAAATAATTCAGAAAAGACCCCTTACATCCCAAAGTGGAGCAAAAAAGGGGTGTTACACATCTTGCAGTGTCCTAACCAGCAACAAGCGATAAAAGCTGTATCTTCCATGCAAATCGGATTTTTTTTTTTCAGCTGTGACCACGATCAGCGCCAAGCAACATGACATTTTGTTGGTTACTTGATTTCTATTTATGCAGTGTTGCTCAGGGTAGCTCCACCAACAATGAAATGTCAGTGGTCCAAAATCTCACTCCATTTAATTATATATTTAATATCAAATGTGTTTTGATTGGCTGTTATTGTGGCACATTTCTTGCTGTTTTTGCTTTCAATTTGGATAAACAAATTACTGGAAACTTGTCACCTCTGGTTAAGAGTACTGTGGTCACTTCAAAATGTCTGATATGTACGGCGTGAACATGGCCTTGCTGAATTAGTAGATGAGTTAAGGTAATGCATGCTCACAGTGTTTTATTTGTGTCTACCATTTGTTACTCATTTTGTCATCTAATATTCTAATGCTTATATGAGAGTATTATGGAAATGTAAACCTTGATCTAAAATTACTTCTTAGAAGGTCGTCTGGAGACAATAACTGACTGTTCTGCTTTGGTGGAGGATCATTCTGTTGTGAAGTTACATGAGTTGAATATTTAGCTGCCAGGTCTATAAGAATATTGTAACACCAGTAGGAATAAATAGTTCCTTCCTGGACACATGGAATATAACTCCTATTGTCTTGACCTCATGTGCCCCTTGACCTTCTGTTGACTTAAAAATTATGGTTCATATTAATCTGAGGGCATTCATTGATGTTTCTTGTTGAGAGGGAAAGAAGGAATGCAAGTTCATTAATATATAAACAAAGAAATTTAGTCCTTCTACTACCCTTGATTTTCAGTGTGAAAGTTTTTTTCTTCCTAAATGCTAGCCATCTGGTGCTGAAACGGGGATAAACTGGACTTTGGACTGAAAATACTAGCTCTCTTCTACCAATAAAGATGCTTTTGTAGGGAAGCAAATCTAGGAATTATTAGGAATTTAGAAATGTCTCTTGTCACTTGTATTGTATTGTAAACCTGAAAAAAATGTTCTTTGGTTTGGGGTTATTCCATGTCAAATCAACCAAATTTCAGAATCTTCCCAGGCTGAATTTTTTGATTTTGTTAATACTTTTTTTTCTAAAGAAAGATGAGAAAAATGTGTCTGAAGGTCCTGACTCTTTTTTTTTTTTTTTTTTACTGGTGAAAGAAATACATAAATGATGATGAAAGCCAATGGTTAATGGGTTTATGCACTGCACACCACTGATTATTAGTCTTTAATGATTGCATCTATGCAATAATTACTTGTCACTCTATTTCACTTTGAACAAAGAACTTTATGTTGTGTTAACATACTAGATGTCTGTAGTCACAGATATCATCTTTACAATGGCCACACTCTCCTCCTACTGTCTTCGTCACACTCTCACCCACAGGACAATAACAACAGCAGTGTGATCCAGAGTTCCTGATCAAGAGAGATGAGAGCCACATCACTTATTGAACTCTCTGGATCAATAAATCAATTGGGCGGCTCCAGACATCTCTTGGGCATCAGCAGGCTCTTTTACTTTCTTCTTTTTGTGGCCTGTCAGTCCCAGGAATCATTCATCCGACTGGAACAAGTAGATGTTTTTTGTGAATTTTCATTAAGTTGTTTTCCAATGAGAGGCTTGGAATCAATATAGCAGCGGACTTGACTGACTGCCTCACATGCATGATTCTCTGTTTCCATATGTGTCTGAGCCCATGGGTTTCTCTAAAGAAGACAGAGGTGAAAACAAGCAGCACATTCTATGAAATATCTAAACAAACAGTCATTATTTCTAATTACACAAAAAAGTTTGTTCTGGTCCTCTAATTTGATTGGCCAAACAATCTTTCTTAGCCTGCTAATATTAATAATAGCACTGGGATATGTTTTGTGCAACCTAGTTTCTTAGAATGAACGTTACTATAACATAATTTTTGCCAACATTTACGAGCCAACTTCTATGTTTTGCTGTGTTTTCCTGGTGAAACTAACACTAGAGCTGCTACAACTACTGTGCGTATTATTTACTTTTACACAAACTACGCCTACAATGTCTGATTTTGACTTTATAAACACTTATATTTTTTCTATATTACTCACACACTGCTATGTTATGATTTTGAAACACCTTTACTATAACGCATCATTTAAAAACAGAAGACCATGGCTCATACGTTTTACTCATTAAAACCCCCGACTAATATTCACCTGTAAAAACCTTGTCTGAGCATGACACCATATTACTTGCATTTTGCGCCCCCTGCTGGACATTTCAGTAGGAATCTGCAGCTAAACGTGTAATGAAGCATGTAATTCCGTTTCTTCATGTTCATGAGACCAGTTTGGTTTTGTGGCAATTCAGATCAGAGTATATGAGCAGGGAGAGGAATTTAATTTAAATGATGAGCAGGTTATTTGAAAGTCAAAGTGTCGGTGCTCCTGAGCAGTAAATGGAAAATCTGGAGTGGAGCTGGAGTGGAATGATTGCAGAACACTTTGAGTATTGAGAGGAAATTGTTGTCGCTCCACTAATGCTTCGGCTTCTTTTGGAACTATTTTTGTTGGTGGAGAAAATATATGAATGTAAGTTGCTCAATATTAACTTATTGTTTTCAAAATTGTTGTATTAAAGCAGTATCAAACTAGCAAGACTGTACTGAATATATACAGTACTGAATATTGCTCTTGTTATACTGCTTAAAACGTGTTAGATACACACATCAATAACCTAGTAGAGCAAAAAGTGGAATAGCGAACTCGACTTCAGGATTTGAGTGTAGTAATTATAGATTTTGTCCTTGCTTGTTTGAGACAAATCTGGTATAGATGGAATCATTCCTCAAGTGTGCTCTTACTCCACCTACTATCTCAAAACAACCACCAATTGTCTTCCGTACTCTTAGTCACTTCTCAGTATTGTTGGTGAAGGCTCATTCACAAACCTGCCAGACATAACTGCCTGTTACCCTTTAATTCATAAGTGTTTCTCTATTGGGTACAGAAGCAAAGTGCTTTGTTCATTTATTTCCCACCTACTGTCTTTTCCTCAAAATTACTTTCTGAAACTTTGCCAAGGCAAACCAATCAATAGTTCAGCAACTGGAGTTCAAGGCGGCTCGGTTTCAGTACCTCTCGACTTGACCCCTGGAGATAATTTCCTTTGTCCATTTTCAAAGGGCAACTGTTCTGAGGCACAGAAGTCTCATAGCCACATAAAAGGTGGACATGAGTGTTCCACTTTTCCATCTGCAATGAAGATTATTAGTCACCACCACCACCACCTCAGAACTGGCTGTTTTCCCAAAACTGATTCTTGCACCGTCCTTCCTTTTTTAAAGAATTAGACCACTAGTGAAAATACTACTGCATTTTTTTCCAAATTTAATACAAAATGTGCATATACTCTATAACATAATTTCTTCATATTTGGGATGTTCCCCTGACAGCATACACTCAAGCTGGCATGGACTCCCAAAGTTTTGTGCAAAACCTGATGATCCATGTTTCAGAATCAGAAAGAGCTTTATTTGCCAACTGTGTTCAAAGGAGTTAACATGGTCAGGGTCACAAGTTGTACATTTGATTGTTGACCTAAAATTGTGCAGAATCTTAATTATTTCTTCTTCATTATATGTCATAACTTTTCTTTGTTTTAATTCCTTTCATTTTAAATTAAGAAATATATATATATATTTCCAGGGTAAATGGGGGTAAGAATTCCATATTTTCAATGTAGTCTCAGACCTTAGGAGCCCCCATATTTTGTGTTTGATTGCCTTCTTTATTTTCAGTGTTCTTTTGGGAATACCACTGGGTGGTTAATGAAATGCTTGCAGGCTTGTAGTGCATTGAGATCACATACTGCTGAAGGTGCCCAATGTAAGAGACAGATGAAGATATCTGGATGTGACATCTCAATCAAAGATGAGAGCAGAGGACTGCAGTTCCTTTACACCCTTGATCAGAGTTTCTTATCCTTTCTTATTGCAACTTACATTTATAAGTATCACTAGCTTTGAATTTAAGTGACCTTAAAGTTTTAATAGCTTCATTTTACAGGCTTCACTAATAAAGTAAAGCCCCTCAAATCTTAACAAAAGTATCATGCCCCTGTTTAAGAAGTCTCAAACACCAGTAAACTAAATAGCATTTCTCTCATTAAATTGTTTCAAAATATGTTTGGGTTTCACCAAAGTTATACACTCTGTTCCAAAACCTAGTATAAATGAATGAACGTTACATTTTTCTGACACTACACTCATATCGCTTAACATTGTGAATAGGGGACTTTCCTCAAGCACCACCAGTGTACAGCATCCACCTGGATGATGTGACGGCAGCCATAGTGTGCCAGTACGCTCACCACACACCAGCAAGTTGTCCCTATTAAGCTGACAGATTTGGAACGCTCTACATAGACTTCAGCTTTTTACTCCACACAAATAGCTCTCTTCATGAGAAGCACATGGGAGACTCAACTCACTATTGATATCTGTAGAGTTTGCTACTAGCATGTTGCTAAGCTAAAGGTAACATGCAGCACTGCTGTAAATTTTGGACAAAAGAATGTATCTTAGAAAATGCCGTCTACGTTTTGGAACAGACTTTGCTTCGGAAGCACACCTGTAGTGCCTTAAAATGCTGTCTACGTAGGTCACTAGGTTATAGAACAGCCATAGAAACTATAATGTCAGTGGGTGTTTCAAGACATGAGGGGGCTCCAAGCACATAATTGAGGAAAAAAATAAAAAATAAAAATTACTGAAATGCCCTTTTTACCTTAATAGAACGTAATAATACATATAATAATTGTAATTATAATACAGAGAATAGCAGGTCCTTTGCTGCTTGCTAGTTTTTGTTTTGTTTTTTTGTTTTTTTCAACCAAAGATTCCAATATCGTTGTAATGTTTTCATGCAGAATAAAGGAATGAATGACAGGGGAATGCACATGTTGATTGCACTTCATTTTATATTTTCAATTACATATTTGACTTTCAAATAAATACGTAACACTAGGTAAAGCCCCGTGGGTGCCGGTAGTACAGGGTAGCTCTGAAACGAGTTCTGAAGAACATAAAATACTATCGGTTTGAGAAGAGAGAATATAAAATAGAAAATGGTAACAGTTCACAATAAGGTTCTTTACATTAACATTAGTTATAATACAACCCCAATTCTGAAAAAGTTGGGACAGTATGAAAAATTATAATAAAACAAGAAGTGATTTGTAAATTATATTCACCCTTTGCTATATTGAAAGCACTACAACTACACATGATATGATGTTTTACCTTGTGAATTTCATTGTTTTTTGAAAAATGTACAGTAATTTCAAATCAGATGATTGCAACACGCTCCAAAAAAGTTGAGACGGGGCAATTTAAGACAACTAACAATTTGACGAGTTTAAATAACAAGGTGATGTGAAACAGGAGATGTTAAACAGGTGAGGCAATCGTGTTTATAGGTAGCCTCCAAAAACAGCCTAGTCCTTCAAGAGCAAGGATCGTTCAAGACTTGTCAATTTGCCAACATATGCTTCAGCAAATAATCCAGCACTTTGAGTACAATGTTCCCCAAAGACAAATTGGAAAGATTTGGGCATTTCACACTCTACAGTGCACAATATAGTTAAAAGGTTCAAGGAATCTGGTCAGATCTTGGTACGTAAAGGGCAAGATGAAAACCACCTCTGAATATGTGTGATCTTCGATCTCTCAGGTGTCACTGTCTTAAAAAACATCATTCATCTGTAATGGATATCATGAACATGGGCTTGGGAATACTTAAGTAAACCTTTGTTAGTCAACACCACTCCCCGCTGCATCCACAGATGCAAGTTAACACTTAACTATGCAAAGCAGAAGTCATATATCAACACTGTCCGTATTCTCTGTGCTCTGTCTCATCTTAGATGGAAAGTAGATCAGGGGAACCGTGTTTTTTGGTCTGATGAGTCCACATTTGAAATAGTTTTTGAAAAACACAGCCGTCATGTTCTCTATGCCAAAGAGGAAAAGAACCATCCAAGATGTTATCAGTGTCAGGTCCAAAAGCCAGTTTCTGTATGGGCCAGGGGTGTGTCTGTGCCCATGGCATGGGTAACTCGCACATGTGAGAGTACCATTAATGCAGACAGATATGTAAACATTTTGGAGCAACATATACTGCCATCCAGCACTGTCTTTTCCAGGGAAGTCCCTGCATTTTCTAGCAGGACAACTTTAAACCGCATACTGTACGGATTACAAGTGCATGGCTGTGAAAGCAGAGAATGTGGGTGCTAGATTGTCTTGCCTGCAGTCCTGACCTGTCTCCAATTGAGAATGTGTGGTTCTTTATGAAGTGCATAATATGGCAATGAAGGCCCTGTACAATTGTGCAGCTTAAGACCTGCTTAATGGATGAATTGGGGAAAATTCCACTTTCTAAACATGTGTCTTCAGTGCCCAAATGCTTAATAAGTGCTATAGTAAGAAATGGTGATGTTTCACAGTGGTAAACAGTCAACTGTCTCAACTTTTTTGGAGCGTGTTGCAATCATCTGATTTGAAATTACTGTGCATTTTCCAAAAAACAATGAAATTCACAAGGTAAAACATCATACAATGTTTAGTTTTAGTGCTTTCAATATAGCAAAGGGTGAATATAATTTACAAATCACTCCTTTTGATTTTGTTGGCATTTTTCATACTGTCCCAACTTTTTCGGAATTTGGGTTGTATTAGGTATCATGAACTAACAATAAACAAGATGTTTTTACAGCATTTACTAATCTTGGCTGATGTTAATTTATTAATTTACTATTGTTCAATGTTAGTTAATGTAAGTCCATAATGCATTAACTAATGTTAACATAAATATATTTTAATATAAACAAAAAAATTAAAAACAATATTAGTTGAAATTAACGTTAAATGAATATTCCCGTTTGAAAGTTTAGCTCAATCAACAGCATTTGTGGCATAATGTTGATTACCACAAAAAATCCCTCCTTTCCTCTAAAAAACACAGTGAGGCACTTACAAAGGAAGTTAATGGGGCCAATACGTAAACATAGCAATACTCACTGTTTCAAAAGTATAGCCACACAATGTAAAAAAATATGCGTGTTATCATGATTTTAGTGTGATAAAATTGCTTACTAAACTTTTCTGTGTAAAGTTATATCCAATTTTACAACTTAATTGCTATGGTGATGTAACATCCTAAACCCTGTAATCCCTGTAAATGATGATGTAAACAACAGCTCAAATAATACACCAGTTTTAATGGAATTGCATTTGTGAAATTCTAAGCTTCACTTTTCTGCCTTTTAAACCCTCCAAATTTGGGCCTATTCACTTCCATTTTAAGTGCTTCACTGTAACCTTGAATTTTTATTTATTTAATTTTTTTATTATTTTTTTTAAGAAAAGAAGGGAGAGGTCAAAATAATTTTGTGTGGTAATCAGAATTATGCCACAAATGCTGTTTATTGATCTTAATTTATATTGAACCCAGAGCATTATTTACCCAAGATTATTAAATGCTGAAAAAGTAGTGTACATTGTTAATTCATGTTAACTATTGCAATAATTAATGTTAACATATGCAACTTCATTGTAAAGTGCTACTGAGAAAATTTTGACCAAACGACAGTGTTACTAGATGCATGACTAAACATAGACATTTTTTTAAACAGTATTTTCTGGAGGTTCCAAAGAGGATTTGCCTCGATTTACACTGTTGTTTTAACTTTTTACACTGAGGAGGGTAATCTGAAGAACCTGATTTCAGACTGGGTTATCAGCTTCTTTGTCACTCAATCACAAGTCTTTGGCATATCAATCACTCTGCAGGGGAAACTCCAGGCAGTTTCCTGTGCTCAGCCTCATGGAAGAGATTGGTCTAAAGCCATTACACAGACATAATTGATCTCTCAATGTGGGCTTAATTAACCCAGAGAGGAGTAGAGATCTATAACCATTTTATACCTTTTAGCCCCTACTACTGTTAGAAGTCATAATAGTGTCATCTATATAGGCTCTGATTCCTCATCTCAATGTCCTATCGAGAGAGGTCAAAGTAAAGGAGCATATTCTTGGAAATGAACAGATGTCTTTAATAATGTGAGCCGTGGCCACAGATCATTATCTTCTGCTCATCGCCCTCTTGCTGACTGTTAAATCTACTGGAAGAAAAAGAGGATGTCCACAGGACCAAATGGTCCTCCAAGGACAAATCTACATCCCTGATCATCCCAGTGGACCTAGAAAATGGGCTCAGTGATTGTAAATTTACAATAACAATGGCCTCCTTAGAGGCCATCATTGAGATACAAGATTGAGGCCTCTTGGTGGAAGAAGCATGTGGCTATTGAATTTGCAGGAGAAGCAAGAGGTTATTGATCGTCAATTCCTGCTGATCACTTGTTTTTCATTGACTTCTTGTAGTAAGGACAATGGGAGCACCATTGGTTGCATTGACTAGGGAAGCCATCCTTTCTTTTGCCATGTCAGATGTTGGGAGCAGGGTTTCCTATTTTTTGAGCACTGCTTTTAATCTGGTGAGGATGTACTGGTCAGCATGACTTTATTCATGGGCAATTTTTGTAGACATTTTACCAGCCCAACACATGTCACCATGTTGGAAAGGACTGTATTCTCCCCAATGTGTTTTGGTACTCTGCTTAGTACTATCCTCACAGCATATGTGATTCATGTACATGTTTATAGATTAATTTCCCCTTTGTAAATTGATGTGAGTGGTGGCTTTCACAAGCATTGCTGTCATGTGTTTGTGAAAACCCATTGATCTTTGTCATTTTTGTGCTAAGATTTGCCATTGAATAGAATCAGTATTTTCATCAGTTCATACTGATGAATCTACAGATCCAACAGCTTGTGATCTAAGGCACAGTTTAGCAAACCCCTTGGTGTTGATGATGGAAATGCAGGGGGTTGGAGAGGTTGTGATAGAAATCTCAAATTATATTGCATTAAAACGTGTCATTTTTCAAATTTAACACTGACCAAACTGACTGGTTAAATGTATTATTTAACCAAAGGTTGGAATTATCAGGGGGTACTTTAAGTACATTTCTTAAGTCATATAGTTTCATATGATGGAAAAACTGTTGGGGGCCCCTTGTCTAAGGGATCTCTGGTTTATCTGTTTTGATGTTGAAAAATTGACTCACTCCGTGATTAGCTTAAAAGTGCTGCGGATCAGAGCATATCCGTGTATGGAGTTGTCTTCAGAAAAAAATCCCTCTCAGTGACTGACTCAGGCCCAAAGTGCCAGAGGATGTTATGGTTAGTTTAAATTAGTTCTCAGAAGTTAAATCCTGCAGTCTTTCTCAGATGTGTTTTTGTGTACATCTGGGATTGTTGTAATGATTCCAGGGAGTAGTTCGGATTCCATGGTCTTAACTTTCCCCACTCAACATTTGGTCTTATATTTCACCCCTCAGTCACTGCACTCACAGGAAATAACTATAACATTTATTAAACATGATCCAAATAGGGTGCTATTAGTTAGAATTCTAAAGGGGAAAAGCAGACATCTTTAGGTGTGTTACAGATATTGTGCTTAAAGGAAATTTCACATAGAAATATAATAGTTACAGTGCTTTAAAGGTATGTTCCAGATGCAATACATGTTAAACTGTATCAACACTATTTCATTGGCATCATGTTAATTCAGGATTTACTTGTTTAGTTATTTTTAAAGTGAAAATTGTGGTTACAAAAAATTGTGGTTGCACTTACAATGGAAGTAGAGGGGGCATACACTTTAAAGGTTTAAAAGCAGATTATTTTTGATAAAGCATTTAAATGAATTATTATTTAGCTAACAGTGTATTATTTACGTCTAAAATGCAAATTTAACGATTGGACTACCATTCTAGGGTGTTTCTTTAACTTTGGGCACTTTCAGCCCTTTGAATTTCCAGAGAGCAAAATCCTGTTAAAACATTTTTCACACTCTCACTATTATATTTGCCTACTAACAATGTCCAATTGTATGCACATGCATCACATGAGATTTATGCTATTTTTGCCTTTTTTATTTGTATTTTCCATTTCCCTTTTGATATGTAACTAGTAGCACATAATAAATATGAATAAATAAATAAAATCTAGAGCAAATATTTTTCCAAAAAATAAAAAAATATATATATATATGGCAGCAAATGTGGACAGCGGGACTAAGTTTTGCTATTTTAAATAATACCATGCTATAGAAAAATGTTTCCAGGAGTGTTGGTTATTCATGTTTTTAAACTGTTACAGACATTACATCAGAAATTAGCACAATTATTTCTGATTTACAGAAATGGCCAGTATCATCCAATCAATGCCAACCATGTTAAAATAAAATTATACATTATAAATTCTGAATCTGTGTTCTGATTACCATTGTCCCATGTCTGCCAAACATGTTGAGTGGTCCAAACATCATCTGCAGCCTAAAACAGAATTTTGGATAGGAAGTTTGGATTGAATGCACTATCCTGCATAGAGAGCTATGCGATGCTCCCATGCTCCCTATTTAGTGAATTAATTAACCTCCAGTATGCTGTCTGTACGCACTGGTCTCAGAACAGTTTGAAATGCACCTTATTTTCATCCCAACTCCATAGCAAGCCTCTGATAGCAACATTTTTCAGCTTTTGGATAAACCCACTGATTCGCAATGTGATACTGCACAGTAAATATAGAATTTCTAAGGAAAAAAGTGTGCTAAAGTACACAGTGTATATTGTGTTTAATAGCATGGCATTTCACCATAAATCACTCAAATATAAAAAATGGCATATCGGATGAAACTAGACTCTAATCTTTTGACTCAAACAGGTTTCAATGTAAAACTAAATAAGGTTTCTTACAAGATGCAGTTTTTTTTGGTGTTTCTCCCAAAGACAAACTCCGCTGTGCTCATCACCATGTTGTTTTGTCACATGACTCCGTGTTGTTTTGTCACATGACTCCGTGTGACGAATGTTTAACCCTTTACTGACAGCACAGAGTCTCCTGAACTGAGATCAGTCGGTATAAATTAATTTAAATTATGCGTTGCATATAGCGAAGCCATGTTTAAGTTGTGTGGCTACACTTCTGAAACAGTGTGCATTTTAATGTTTATTGTGTCCTGTTCACTTCCATTGTAATATGTTGAAATTATTACATATACATATGTATGCCTCAAATGCTGTTGTAAGTGTGCAAGTTTATGTTACAGCAGTAAAACCATATATATATATATATATATATATATATATATATATATATATATATATATATATATATATATATATATATGTATATATATATATATATATATATATATATATGTTTTTTTTTTTTTTTTTTTAAGAAATGACCAAAACCCACTTGACTTCAGACTTGACTAATCACTACAGTAGCCTACTTTTACATTTGTTTACTTTTGTTGTGCTGTGTTTGTCAGTTGGATTTCCTGCCTCCTCCCTCCCCTGTTTCAACATGAATAAGTTAAGGCCTATTAGCAAAGTCCACGTATTTCTGTCCTCCATTTCTCGAACATCTGATCAATAAATGCTCTGCTGTGCTCATTCACCGTATTGGTAATGTCAAATTCATCAGCTGCCACTGGTAACAAGAGGCTTTCACAGCCACATAATAATTTGCTTTTCTTTGCAGGAATCCATATAGTCACCTTTAGACTCTACCTGAGAGCATGCTATTTAAGAAATTGTTCATTTAAACATTTGAATTCAGAAGAGTTAATCTTCTTTATGCTTATCAGAGAGAGAAAATGAGATCTGGTGTACATGGCAGTCATGCTTAAAATGTAGTATGGATTTTGTGTAGTATAAGGGAGGTTAATCTCAGCGTCATTAGTAATTACCAGTGGTAAATGTTCCCACCTCTGAGTTCATTGCATGGTCAGTAATCTGGCTTGCTCATGTTATTAGAATTAATTTAACTAATGCAATCCTCCATGTTGATGGAGATTCTCCATTCAGAGATGGATTAAGATCAATTTCTTGGTCATAAGCACATTGCGGTCTAACAGGGGAAGTGGAACGTAAAACCAGCCAAATGTTAATTACTCATTTGTAGGGAAATGGATTTTTACATTGTGCTTCATCTACTTTAGAAAACATGACCTTTCATCTGTAATACCTTGCTTTTGGCTCTTTGGCAGCCATGGTATAAAATTTTACAGAATTTTCATCTCTACTTGGGCTTATGAGTGATTCAGATGAGGCTTATTTTCCATTGTGCGCTGATTAAGGGTAAATACATTCTCCAGCGCCCTGCAGGTCAGCCACTTCATTGGACTATGGGGGTTTGTCGTGTTAAGAGCCAGGTTTCTTTCTCTAGCTCTTATGTACAAGACAAGCATATGTTTTAGGCATGCTGTGAAAAGGGCCCACCTAGCTAAGGAGAGTCTGTAATTGCATTTTCAATGGAAACACACTGCAACGAGACGTGGATGGAAAGAGATGTGCATGGAGCATCAGGCACAAAGAAAAAAGGTTTATGAGGACTCAAGCTGGGCAGTTAGGCAAAGAAAGAAACGGCATTTGGTTCTAAACATCTGCACCAAGCAGGCACTTTCTCCTAATTCCCTGATTCGACACGAGTGCAAGGAGGATGCCGTCGAGAGTGTTTTAAGCAGGGCTCACCCAGCTGCCTCTTAATCTGATATGTGTTATGCAAAAGCTTGTTTCTAAGCAACAGTGATCCTTAAGTTCCTGCTGTATTCATATTCTTTGTTTTGGTAATTGCTTCCCATAGAGTACAACTTAGTGTTTGTCTCTTTTCTAGCTATTTTTATTGGTCATAAGGGATTTTATCAGTAATGGCAATTGTCTATTTTTTATCAAAATAAAGGTCAGTAAGATTGTGTCTTACTGAATTTGGTACTGAATTTGGATATCGTACCAAAGGCCGGAGAGGACAAGGGACTTGCCACCTGGACTAATGGTGGCTAGACTTGTATAATGTTCAGTGAAGTTCAGATGTTAGAAAAGCTACTTGAGGAGGGGGGTTGTGTTCATGGTTGGAAGGGAGTTAATTGATATACAATGCTGTGCAAAAGTATTAGGCACATCAGATGTTTCACAAAAACATTTGTCTTATGTTATTTATATTTTCAGCTTTAGTGTGTCAATTGGAAATATACATTTTACTGTGTGTGTGTGTGTGTGTGTGTATATATATATATATATATATATATATATATATATATATATATATTGTGTAGCTACCCTTGTGCCGCCAAAACAGCACCAACCCACATCTCAGAATAGCATTCGGAGATGCTATTCTTCTCACCACTATTGTACAAAATGGTTATCTGAGTTACTGTAGACTTTGTCAGTTTGAACCAGTCTGGCCATTCTCTGTTGACCTCTCTCATCAACAAGGCATTTCCATCTGCAGAACTGCCCCTCACTGGATGTTTTTTGTTTTTGGCACCATTCGGAGTAAATTCTAGAGACTGTTGTGCATGAAAATACCTTGAGATCAGCAGTTACAGAAATACTCAAACCAGCCCGTCTGGCACCAACAATCATCCATGCACGTATCTAATCAGCCAATCGTATGGCAGCAGTGCAGTGTATGAAATCAGTCAGATACAGGTCAGGAGCTTCAGTTAATGTTAACATCAACCATCAGAATAGGGGAAATAAAATGTAATCTCAGTGATTTTGACTGTGGCATGATTGGCATTGATAGATGCCTATACGCCCAATTTACCGCTTTGGCTACTGTGGGCAGTGTTTAGAATTTTGGTATGGGCAGACTGATTTTAGCTAAAGAAAAGTTATCCTACTATTTCACTCTAAGAACAGTCTGGATTCAAAAGGATTTCTGTTATTGAACTAGCAAATAATGCTGGTGATGTTTAACTGTTAATGATTGTGCATCAATCATGGGCATGTGTAAATTTTCTGAAATTCATAAACTGTATGTAAATATTTGACATGCAAATGTCCGGTACTTCAGAGGAATAAAGCTTGTAGACAAGATTTTGGGAGCCTTGTCCATTTCATCCCAAAAATCCAGAGAATTTAAACATTTTTGGTTGGACATTGGCTAACAGTGTTTTGTACTGATATCAAGGATTTCTTTTGATTCTTTGTGGTTTTCAATTTCATTTTTCTGCTCACTAATGTGTCATTAATAGCATGGCATAAGACGTGCATTTTATTGAGTGATTATACACTATATTGCCAAAAGTATTCGCTCATCTGCCTTTAGACGCATATGAACTTAAGTGACATCCCATTCTTAATCAATAGGGTTTAATATGACGTCGGCCCACCCTTTGCAGCTATAACAGCTTCAACTCTTCTGGGAAGGCTTTCCACAAGGTTTAGGAGTGCGTTTATGGGAATTTTTGACCATTCTTCCAGAAGCGCATTTGTGAGGTCAGACACTGATGTTGGACAAGAAGGCCTGGCTCGCAGTCTTCGCTCTAATTCATCCCAAAGGTGCTCTATCGGGTTGAGGTCAGCACTCTGTGCAGGTCAGTCAAGTTCTTCCACACCAAACTCGCTCATCCATGTCTTTATGGACCTTGCTTTGTGCACTGGTGCGCAGTCATGTTGGAACAGGAAGGGGCCATCCCCAAACTGTTCCCACAAAGTTGGGAGCATGGAATTGTCCAAAATCTCTTGGTATGCCGAAACATTCAGAATTCCTTTCAATGGAACTAAGGGGCCAAGCCCAGCTCCTGAATAACAGCCCCACACCACCAAATTTCACAGTTGGCACAATGCAGTCAGACAAGTACCGTTCTCCTGGCAACCGCCAAACCCAGACTCATCCATCAGATTGCCAGATGGAGAAGCGTGATTCGTCACTCCAGAGAACGCGTCTCCACTGCTCTAGAGTCCAGTGGCGGCGTGCTTTACACCACTGCATCTGACGCTTTGCATTGCACTTGGTGATGTATGGCTTGGATGCAGCTGCTCGGCCATGGAAACCCATTCCATGAAGCTCTCTACGCACTGTTCTTGAGCTAATCTGAAGGCCACATGAACTTTGGAGGTCTGTAGCGATTGACTCTGCAGAAAGTTGGCGACCTCTGCGCACTATGCGCCTCAGCATCCGCTGACCCCGCTCTGTCATTTTACATGGCCTACCACTTCGTGGCTGAGTTGCTGTCATTCCCAATCGCTTCCACTTTGTTATAATACCACTGACAGTTGACTGTGGAATATTTAGTAGCGAGGAAATTTCACGACTGGACTTGCTGCACAGGTGGCATCCTATCACAGTACCACGCTGGAATTCACTGAGCTCCCGAGAGCGGCCCACTCTTTCACAAATGTTTGTAGAAGCAGTCTGCATGCCTAGGTGCTTCATTTTATACACCTGTGGCCATGGATGTGATTGGAACACCTGAATTCAATTATTTGGATGGGTGAGCGAATACTTTTGGCAATATAGTGTATTTTGAGTGCAGTATATCATATTTTGGACTTCATTGAGGCATAGTTTGGAGCAATATTATTTGTGTATCGTCTCAGATTTGTTTGCTTTAATGAAGAATTATTTCTCTATCTTTTTAATTCATTAATTGAAGTACTGGAAGTGTAAAAAAAATAGAGAAAACTGTTTTGAAAATTGCATGTTAAAATGTTGTAGAATCTGAAATGGAACAGTGCTAAGGAATACATCTTTCAAATTAATATAATGAAACATGAGTTTTTGGCGAGTCCACGTGACGCCATGCGAGCTCTGCTAGTTTTTTAAAATTATTTTCATGTTATAATTCGGTGAGATTCGATACACCCAGTTACATACTTGCTCTTTGAGGTAAACATGGCAAAGAAGTCAAAATCCTCAGACTCTGGAGACATTAAAAGACACTTACTTGTTCAAGCTGAGGCCTCTGACGGGCCTGCGGACCGGGGACTCGATTTGGATGGCACGTCGAGAGATGAAATCCAGTGTCAACTGTCCAACATCTCGGTAATGCTGAAGAAGGTTGTTGCTGACTTGGAAGATCTCTCTGTAATACGTCGATCGATTACAGCGATGGAAACAACATTTTCTGAATTGGTTACAAGAGTGACAGAAGTTGAAAAATGAATCGATTATCTTGACTCATCGGAAAGGGAATTATCCACTAATCTGCCTGTGTCCAAAACAGATTTGGAATTAATTTTGGGAAAACTGGAATATTTTGAAAATATGAGCCGAACGAATAACATACGAATTGTTGGAATTCCTGAGCATGAAGAGGTCAGAGATATGGTGAAATTCCTGGACGAGCTTTTCCCGAGTCTGCTCGACATAATAGGCCATAAACTGGAAATCGAGCGAGCTCACAGTGTCCCGGCTCGCAGAACTGCTGTGGGAGACGGGCCCCGATCGATTGTGGCCAAATTTCTGAAATCATCCGATAAAGATCTCGTGTTGCGCCAGGCGAGGAGCAAAGGAAAGCTTTCTTGGAGGAATCACAATGTTTTCTTGTTCCCGGACTTTGCAAATTTTGTATAGAAGCACCGGACTTGAGCAATCCGATAGCAAAGTTGTCGTGGGGGCTCTCGTAGGCGTACATGGACTCTTTGAGTTTTAAGGGATTGACGCCGGTTGGCACTGACGTGCGCGGGGTTAATGCGCACGTTTTTCTTTTTTCTGTTTGTTTTGTTTGGGGGGAAGTTCAGGGTTTGATTGTTGCATTAATGGGAAATGTGGTCTGTATAATCTTGCTTTTGACACACAATTTATTTATTTTATTATATCAATATGTCAAATGTTAATATGAATAAGTTGTCTCTCTCCACATGGAATGTAAATGGGTTGGGGTACCCTATAAAAAGAAGGAAGGTTATTACTTTTCTTAAATGTAATAAATATGATATTGTGTTTCTTCAAGAATGTTTTTTTTTTTTTTTTTTTTTTTTTTTTTTAATAGACCTTGAAGGGAGGCTTCAAGCCACTGGCACCCCGCATGATATAGTATTGGGAGGAGACTTTAATCTTTTGATGGTCTCAGTCCTTGATCACAGTGAAGCCAAAGTGTGTAAGCTCCCTAGAGCAACAGTGACACTTCACAGGATGTGTAAAAATCATGGTCTTGCAGATATTTGGAGACTTTTGAACCCATCTGTTAGAGACTATACATTTTTTTCATCAGTCCATAAGATTTATTCTAGAATATTTTTATTTTTTTTTGTATCTAAGTCCCTCATTTCATGTGTTGTTGACTGCTCAATTCTAAACATCTTAGTCTCGGATCACGCCCTGGTGAGTTTGGAGATGTTGCCACATACTGAGAAAAATAAATCATATAGTTGGCGCTTTAATGTATCCCTTTTGCAAAATCCTGATTTCCAACAAATGTTAAAGACCGAAATCAATGTTTATATGGAGACCAACTGGTCCTCAGTATCCTCTGTGGATGTGGCTTGGGAGGCATTTAAGGCGGTTCTTAGGGGTCGGATCATACATAATGCCTCATTCACCAAAAAATCCAAAGCACGAGAACATGTGGAGTTGGAAGGGAATATTAAAAGTGCAGAGCTGAAGCGCAGAATGTCGTCTGATGGCCTCAGAGAATTGATTCGATTGAAATACAGATATAATGCTATTTTGTCGCGGAAAGTGGAGTTTTGGTTATTCAGGGCAAGACAGTCATACTTTGAGTCGGGGGACAAAGCAGGGAAGCTTTTGGCTAGATATATAAAGCAGAGAGAGTCTTTTTCTACCATTCCCTCAGTGAAATCTGCTGGTGATGAAATTTTTACCTCGGCCACTGATATTAATAATGCTTTTAAAGAGTTCTATTTTGAATCTTTATAGTTCCATGTCTTCGTCTACTGATGAAGATATTAGAAACTTTGTGGAACCATTAGAACTTCCTAAACTGACGACTGAGCAAAGAAATTGTCTTGATTCTGAGATAACCTTGGAGGAACTTGACGAGGTAATTAAGGCCTTATCTACAGGCAAAGCTCTGGGGCCAGATGGTTTTGCTGCTGAATTTTTTAGATCTTATGCTACAGAACTGGCTCCGCTTTTGTTAGAAGTTTATACAGGCTCATTAAAGAATGGAAAGCTTCCTCCAACTATGACACAAGCCCGGATCAGTCTGATTCTTAAAAAGGACAAAGATCCAAGTGTGTGTAAAAGTTACCGTACAATTTCCCTGATCCAGCTAGATGTAAAAATGTTGTCCAACATTTTGGCTAATCGTTTAAGTAAGGTTATGACATCTCTTATACATATAGATGAGGTGGGGTTTATTCGGGGCCGCAGCTCTTCTGATAACATCAGGCGTTTCATTAATATCATGTAGTCAGTAGCGGATGATCAGTCTCCGGTCGCTGCCATTTCACTTGATGCCGAAAAGGCATTTGATATGGTAGAATGGGATTATCTTTTTAAGATTTTAGAAATGTATGGGTTCAGGAGTACATTCAATGGTTGGATTAAGTTATTTTATAAACACCCGGTAGCAGCGGTACAAACAAATGGATTAATTTCAGATTATTTTACTCTGGATAGGGGCACTCAGCAGGGTTGCCCGCTTTCCCCATTATTGTTCTGTCTTGCCCTGGAACCATTAGCAGCCACGATAAGAAAGGAGGATGATTTTCCAGGGGTGGTGGCAGGACGTGTGGCGCATAAGCTTCTGCTTTACGCAGATGATATTTTATTATTCATCTCTGACCCCACTGGATCTATGCCTTGCCTCCACAGAATTATTAATTCCTTTTCCAAGTTCTCTGGATACAAAGTCAACTGGTCTAAATCCGAAGCTTTAGCTCTGACTGCGTACTGTCCAGTAACGGCCTTTTAGCCAGGCGCCTTTCAGTGGCCCAAACAGGGCATTAAGTATTTGGGTATTTTATTCCCAGCAAATTTGTCTGATTTAGTTAGAGTTAATTTTGACCCTTTAATTAAAATGTTTTCAAGCGATGTGGTCAATGGGGTTCATTACATTTATCAATGATTGGGAAGATTAATGTTATTAAAATAAACTGTATTCCAAAATTCAACTACCTGGTACAGTCACTCCCTATAGATGTCCCCCTCTTTTATTTTAAGCAATTTGATAGAATTGCGAAGTCCTTCATTTGGAATTGTAAACATCCCAGACTACATTCCAACAAATTACATAGGCCGATTGACAAAGGTGGGTTAGGCTTACCCAAAATTTTGTTTTATTATTACGCATTCGGTCTCAGGCATTTGGCTCATTGGTCGCTTCCACCTGAGAGAGCCCCTCCCTGGTTTTCTATTGAACAGGAAGTCCTTGCCCCTATTTCACCATTGCAAAGTCTTTCTATTAAACTAACCGGAGAAGTTAAGTCACACCCCATTATTTCACATTTGCACATGATTTGGACAAGAGTGTCCAGAGTATTTAATTTGGACATTTATTTAAATGTTACCTCAAGCATATGGCTGAACCCAAAATTATGTATCAATAAGTCCCCTTTCTGTTGGTCAGAGGGGATTGTGAGAGGGGTTGTTTTACTCGGCAACCTGTATGAGAGTGGACTGTTGAGATCTTTTGAGAATCTGGGTCATCATTTTGGGACACACACCCCCTTAAAGTGGCAGATGCTTTGGGAGAGGTGATTACTGCTTTTGGAAAAGGTCATGAGGCATCAGTGTATTACTCCCTGCTGGTTCGGAGTCTGGGGGATGGAGCTTTAGCTTCTATCAAGAGATTATGGGAAAAAAATTTGAATTTGGTATTGGAGGAAGAAGTGTGGACTAGGATTCTAAAAAATGTCAAGTCTGCATCTAGAGATGCAAGGGTTCACCTTATGCAATTTAAGATTTTACTTAGATTTTACTGGACCCCCTCTAGATTATATAGGCTTGGTCTTAAAGACACACCCAACTGCTGGCGTTGTCAATCAGAAGTTGGAGACACAACTCATGCCTTTTGGGGGTGTGTTAAAATTCAAAAGTTTTGGATGAAGGTGCAGAGCTATTTGTTTGACGTTTTGGGCACTCAAGTTTTGCTTTGCCCCAGACTTTATATTTTGGCCGACGGAGCGGTCATAAATTTGGGGGACAAATTTATTTTAAAAAATGGGTTTTAACAAGTATTATGATTGGCAGATAAGTCATTTTAAGGGGTTGGAAGTCCGACGGAGCGCCATCATTTCCAGAGTGGTGTACAGAGATGGGGAGGGTGGCAGCAATTGAAGAAGTGGTATCTAGAGGATTGGGTAATTTGGACTTGTTTATTCAAAGTTACATTCAAAAAGTATTTTGATTACTGAAGAGATTACTTTGCATTTTATTGTCATTTGTTTCATTTAATATTTAGTCCTTTCAGATGGAAAACATTTATACATATAAATTATGTGATCCAAAGTGCATTTGAACAGCAGTGAAACACTTTCTTATGAAGTGTTACATTCATATGAGCAGACAGAGAAGTAAGTTTGAAGTAAGTTTGGAGCAGAAGAAATAGAAATAAACCTTGTGTAAATTGTCAGCTTTAAACCAAGCTAAAATGCTATTTCTAGCCATTTTGCGTGCACATGTTACCAGGCACAATTGTATTTTTTTTTTATCAAGAAATTCACGTTGGATCATAATTTCTTTTTTCTAGTAAGACCTTTGATATTAGGGCAAAAATCATATTCTTGATAATAATTTTTGTATTGTTTTCCTGTAAAAATATCTAAAAATCCTTAAAACAAGATTGATTAATCTTGTTTTAGAAACAACACTGCATAAGATATTTAGGTTTTTCAGAGAATGTATTTTTAACATGTATGTCTTACTGTACTGGCAGAGTTTTTATAGTGAAAACAAGTGAAAAAAAATCTGCCAGTGCTGAAGAAGTAATCCAAAGTATTTAGAATACGTTACTGACCTTACAAATTACATTTTACAGCATGCATTCTGTAATTTGTAGTGGAATACATTTCAAAAGTAACCCTCCCAACCCTGCTAGTATGTAAATCATTTTGGATTACACATCATATTTGTTAATATGTTGAAAAGCAGCAGAATGCACACATTCATTTAGAAGTTGCCTTGACATTATATCATTCAAAAATTGTGCTTTAAATCAGTGTCAGGCATTCAGGATTCTCTTAAGCAGCCTGACGGCATCTTACTGTCAGGATTAAGCAAGCATTTGGCTCATTGCCTTCAGAGCTGACAATACCACCATTTTAAGGCCTTAATCTTCTAGCGGATGACAGCCAAAATGTTCTGTGGCCCACCAGTCGTCCTTCTCCTGAGCTCCTCTCACAAAGCTGTTCAATCCTTATCTATGGCAAAATTTATTCTGTACAGATATGATATACAGTGGAGAATCGTCATGTCAGCAGACTTGCTGAGTCACATATTCCTCCAATTTTCAAGTCCCTGTCATAGGCAGGATGTTTTTCAAGTTTGCTCAGCCTGGGATGATAATAAAGACTCTACAGGGAAGGATGTAAAGATAACCCACCTGGCCCTGCAGGAGACAATGTGTGTTAATTTCTGAGATCTTTTTTCGAACATAAAACTGCAGGTTAGGATGTTAGATGTGAAACTTTTTCTCATTCTTTCCTTTAATTAACTCCTTCTTTCCTTTGCTAGAGACCGGCGAAAGGTGTGTACGTACTAACTGCAATTAGCAGTATCAAAGTGACCAGAAGTAATTGATTTTCATTGAGAGATTTAAGGCGACATGACGACATAGTCTCATCACAACTCGTAATAATTAATGTGAGATGGGAAGGTAAGATATCGTACTTTATACTGAAAATTTATGACTTTATTCCCATAGTGACCAACCTATCAACAAGCAGAATTTTACATCTATAACATACAGGCATAAAACTTTATCCTGTCTCCTATGCAACACTTTATAAAAAAAAAAAAACAAAACAAACAAAACAAACAAACAATGGAAACATCTGTAAACAAATGTGGTTTCTCATTCTATATTTATTTATGCAGTACAAATGACTGATGTATGTCAGTAGGAAAAATCATTAAAAAAACAAAAAAAAAAAAACATTGTTTATTTGTTTGTTTTTACTATGGCAATACATGTCTTGCTTTTGTACAAGCCAGCTTATATGATTTCTTACGATTTCTCCATCTCGTACTAAATTGTACTAAAATGAGACCATGTTGGACATGGGCAACAGCGACCATTAGTGATGCACAAATTAAGACAGTGTTATTATCATTAATGAAAACTACAAATTTATTTAAAGCATTAGTTCACCCAAAAATGAAAATTCATGCCATCCCAGATGTGTATGACTTTCTTCTGCTGAACAGAATTTTAGAAGAATATCTCAGCTCTGTTGGTCCTTTCAACGCAAGTGAATGGTGGCCAGACCTTTGAAACTCCAAAAATCACATAAAGGAAACATAAGCGTAATCCATACGACTCCAGTGGTTTAATATACAGTATGTCTTCTGAAGCGATGCAATCATTTGAGAAAAAAGATACATATTTAATTTTTTATTTTTTTTATTTTATTTTTTTGCTATAAATATACACTTTCACTTTCAGACTGTGAAAGAATGTGAAAGTGGAAGTGGAGATTTATTGTAAAAAAGGACTTAAATATTGATCTGTTTCTCACCCACAACTATCATATCGCTTCAGAAGGATTTAATCACTGGAGTGTTATGGATTGCTTGTATGCTGCCTTTATGTGCTTTTAGAGCTTCAGAGTTTTGGTCACCATTCACTTGCATTGTATGGACCAACAGAGCTGATATATTCTTCTAAAAATCTTAATTTGTGTTCAGCAGAAGAAACAAAGTCATACACATCTGGGTTGGCTTGAGGGTGAGTAAATGATTTTCATTTCTGAGTGAACTATTCATTTAAATGGGAAAATTATGTTACCTCAAAGAATAACTTAAACTAACATAATATAATTGGGAAAAGCTGAAACTAAACTACATTTCCCATGACTTGAAAAATTAATTTGAGTTTGAGTTTTTGATACACTGTATATTATACAATTTGAAACCTTTACAATCCACCTTTATTAAACATGAACATGACACTATCCCTTTCTTTCCATCTCATTCACTCGCTCTGGCTTTGTAGCATGCAGTTGCGAGCCTACATTTTTTTTTTTTTTCCAGACACATTCTCATTAACCGTGACTACCATCAGGTCCAACATTTATTTTTTACTGTCCAAAGATACACGTCTGGATGTCAGCATCCTTGATTTGTGTCTACTACAACTAAACCACTAATAGTCCTCCATTCAGAGGAACTCCCTGGTTCAATATACAAGAAGCACTTCTCTGAGTAATGCTAAAATGGCTGCCATTGTCCCAGCGTTGGAACAGTGATAAGAGGCTAATTAGCGTTTGGATTCGGCTTCAACGGAGGTCATGAATTATACACTGATGCATGTGACACCCCAAAGCTACCTGGGTACCTTTAAATTAACTCCATAAGCCTACCTCGGTAACAAAGACTCTTTTTGTGTCAGCACCACATTCTTTTTAATGCTTAACCCTGAGAGTAGATGGCAATGGTTCTCCAGTCGTCAATAAAAAGGCTTAGAAATAGTGCTGAGACCTCTATTCTTGCTAGCATGGTAAATGAGTGACCTTTAGAATGAGCATTCTGGGGATCTGGGAGAGGAAATGGGCTACTAGTTTCCAGCTAAAGCTTTCGCCCCACTTTGACCTTGAGCACTGGTAAACATTGGTCTTTGTTTGTGTCTAGATCCCCCTATTTATTACCATTTAGGTACTTTTAGGGTTGTAATGAGGGAATGACATTCTTGGGAAGATTATTAGGTGGGTGAAAAACTGTAACTGTGGGTCATAATTCTCCTGTGTTTTGTGATGGAATGAATGTCTCAGAATTGGACCTTTGTGAAACAAGATTGTAGCTACAGTTTCCACCAAAATACTGTATTAAACTGTGGTAATGATATTATTTGAAACTATGGCTACCATGGTATGTTTACATAAGGGAAGGGTTATTTAAGGCATTGTTTCAATTTCTTATGCAATGGCAAAAAGGTGCATACGAATTCACTACATCAGCAGTCATGTCTTTCCATGTCTTTCCAATGACTATTTGAATGCATGCATCGATCGATAGATAGATGGATGGATGTATGGGTGGGTGGATGGATGGATGTCCCTTTGCATTATAAAAAAAAAGACAATTTTTGATTTGAAAAATATGTAGCTTGCAATACATTACCCTTTAATGATTCTATTTTGTGTTTATACTGACTTCCCCAGCAAATAATTAAAGTGACACATGTAATTGAGGTTTCTGTCCAATTACAAGGTCGCTTTATTGGGGTGACACTTTACCTTTCCATTAATCCAGAATGCCATGCTTAGGTAGTTTGACAATGATGATTGATGAATGTTTAAGAGAGGTCAGGTTTTTTGCCATTTGAGTCCCACCTTCCAATAGTTGCTTGCATTCTTCAGAAATAAGGTGAACGTGTACGTTGAGGATGTAAACAGATATGAACTGGCTGTTTTTACTGCTTCTCAATCTGAAATGTGCTAAATGGGGTCTGTTTAAGGATAACTCTGGCGGTTATGTTTGAGAGCCAACAAATTGCAATGTTGTTAAAGCTTTGGGCTAATTTAAGACAGCCTTAAGGCATAACTAATTAGCATTACTTAAAATTTGATTTTGAATAGCAAGTTAGGGGGTCACATATGAAGTTGCGGTTTAATTCTTAAGTGTGGAAATTATTGCAAGCATGAGCAATTTTTCATTTGAGTTGACCAGCACATGCACTGAAAGGCTCATGGAACAGGTGTTTATGTGAGACTGAGATGACATTAAACTCTTTTTCTAAGTGGAGGATCACTGTAAAACAGTTATAATGTAGAGAAGAGTGTGAGGGTTTTCAACTGAGGTGTTGAAACCAACAGAGCGCATCAGGGTCTTGGATTAAATTAATTTACTCAGGTTGGGTTTCTTTTTTTTTTTTTTTTTTTTTTCATTGCTTAGGCTACATATGAAAATGTGTCTGAGGTACGCAGTTCCCTGCAGATATGTAATATCAGGTCTGGATTACTTAACCAAAATAAATTGAAATGCAAAGAGCCACTTAGGCCAAAGAGGAAAACCAGGTTGTGCTACATACTTAGTGGTACATACAGCACAGTTGACACTTGCTAGTCCATGACAGCATGATGTTTTTAGGCTGTGCTATTTTGAGCAAATCAGTGGATAGCAAGACATTGTGTGTAAATAATGTTCAGAAAGAGAATGCAAATAATTTCAACCACTAGGCTGAAAAGACTTGTATATTACACTCAGACCTAAAGACTACCAGCAACAGAGCATTTCACATCCACCGCACCCCCCCCCCCCCCCCCCCCCCACACACACACACACACACACACACACACACACATCACATGGGTCCTTGTTCCTCTTTCTTCACACTGTCCTTTGAAGGAGAAAACCTCTGAACTGTTACAGTTGCCTCTCTGCAGGTGATTACTTACCTTCTCTCTGTCTTTCAGTCTTTCTCTCTGCTTCTCTCAATCAATTCTAACTCTACATTGTCCATTTTTTTCTGTCTTTGTCCCAGATAACCTTTATTTGATACTTTTTCTTTCCTCCTTTGTCCTCAGTCGATCCCTCACTCTAGCCTGCTTCATTTGCTCTTTTCCCTCAAGCCCAACTGCCCCTCTTCTTACCCCACTCACTTGTTTCTTCTCTTTTATTTCTCTCACGCCTCAATTGTAATGAGATGCATTTCTACAGAGACAGTCTTGGTCTTTCAGATTCAAAAGTATGCAGTGTTCCTTGAATGCTCTGCTGACATCTCTACATGAAACAAAACAGTCATCCCACCTCCCAGAGACAGGCAGTGTGCTCTGTTGGAAACTTCTGTCTTTGCTTGAACATTATTTGTTTTGTTTTCTTCATTTACTCTTCTGCTTTTGTACAAAACAGTTAAAAAAAAAAAAAAAAAAAAAAAAAAAAAAAACACAAAGGATTGGGACTCAGATAAAAAAGAAATGAAACATATATGGAACAGCCTCCTTCCTGCCCTGCATAGTTACATAGCATAATGGCAGTGGTTATGGTTGTATGGTTTTATGTCCACCCCAATCTCATTTGAAATGTTGTAGGGGAGAATGAGCTAGTTGTCACACTTTTTACTCCCAAGGAATGATTTTAATTTTTAAGTCAGTTTCTTTAAAGCCACATACTTTAAAGACTTGGTTACTGAAAATAAATAAATAATAACATGAATTAAAAAAAATAAATAATTGAACACCTTCGCTGTTTGTTGGCCTATGGATTCATTAGCCACTTTTCCACTATTGGGCAAAATAAGGGTGTGCCAGGGCCAGTTGTGTTCCCATTGTAACTGCCATTACTTCATCGTGCCTTCTTGGGGCTTCCTCAGGGCCAACGGTACAGGTACAGGTTCGGGAAAAAGTAAAAAAAAAAAAAAAAAAAAAATATTCGGACACAATACCGTACGTGTATACCGTGTTCATTTTGAGGTCTAGCTAGCTAGACTCCAGATTTGGGTACCTCAGCTTGTGCTTCCATCTTGCTTGTGAAATGGGTGGGGTGTGTGATGTTGGCACCAGGGTGGTGGGTTTTAGGGCAAGCTGCAGGGTTGTAGGCCCTATGGTGGGAATGCCCTAGGCTTTTCAGTGAAATTTAAACAGTAAAACAGTTGTGAAATACACAACTTTATGAAGCAGCAAAATGTGAAAGGTAACACACAAAAATTTCAAACCATCAGATAATGTGAATTATTGTATACAAATACAACATTTAAAACTGGTGACTTGACCAACTTTTTGATTAAATGTACCTTTATTATATAGTTATTAATTGTCTAAATGCATGCTAGTGTTTATCCAACAGCTATTGCAAAAATATGGTGATATTTAATTATTAGTATGGGGGCAGATTTGATTTGACAGGATATAGTTTGTTAAAATATATTTTACCTGCACTTAGGCTAGATCTCATCTGACAAAATGTCAAAACAAGAATCAGTTTGCTCTTGTAAAAACTAAAAGATAAAGGCTTGTGAGACAACTCTCAATGTGATCATTTGTCTATTTGGCATAAATTATTTTATTCATTCAAAATATGATGGAAAATTAGGCATGTATTTTGATTTTAAATGTGAGTTTAATTTTTAACAGGCATGCATTTTCTTACATGTTGCAATGGGCCGATTAGTAAACCCTTTTCTAACAAATGTACTTAAGTGCTTTATATTTTATTAATTGATCTTTGTTTATTATTAATTCATTTATTTTTAAAGAAAAAAGAATAAAGGCAGCACAAGCCAGCCACCCACAAGCAGTGCTCAGATTCACTCATTGCACATGAACATCTGCACACACTCCACCTTAGAACCACAGCCAGAAACAGAGTAATACACATGATGATTGATGAGTGAGCCATGACTACATAGATTGAATTTACAATCTATCGATCTGTCTGTCTGCCAGTCAGTCAGTCAGTCCGTCCGCACTTTAAGTAAAAAAAAATAAATAAATAAAATAAAAATGCTTTACCACAGAGAACTATCATTGCCCTTCAAAGAAATGGTTTTGGCTGTTTAAGTTAATTGGTTCTTTTATTTTGAATGAATTTTCAAGAGCAAATCAAGAGGGTGGAAGGAAAACTGGCTCTGCTGCCAGACCAAAAAAGCAGCAGGAAACTGTTGGAAATTAAGAGCAAAACTGCATATTATTCCTCCATCTGCGTCCTGTTAAATCCTTATCTGGCTGGCAGTTTATGGACTGCATAGCAGTGGCCAGACATTGCACTCAGTCAGATGGGCTCCCAATTTTGGGATTGCATTTTCACTGCCTGTGGCATCTGTTGCCAATTGTCAGAGACATAGAAAAATGTGGCAGGAATGTTGCTGGTCTACGAACTCATGCGCTGGGTTTTTAACTCATCTCTCTCTCTCTAATATCCCTCCAATCACCCCTTGACATCCCTCAGTCCATTCTCAGCACCGTTGCTGTGGAAGCTAGCTGCTTGGCAACTCTCAGGGCTGTCAGTAGCTGAGTACTGTGTGATTAAGCTTCCGCTTCAGTGCTGTTGATGGTCTGTAACTGTTAAAACTAGTATCTCTGAGCCAAGCTAGTCAAAATGTCAAAACTCTAATACACCTCAATAAATCAGAGTAAACATTAAAGATGTGCTATAGCACTAATGTGGCAGGTAAAATATCACCAAAGGAGTGCACAATTGAAATTTGTTCTCAAAATACCATAATTTTTATGCCATTGAAGGTTGGGTTTAGGTTTGTATTAGTCATAACGGTAATACAATTTGCATTTCTGTTGACTGTATTACATAATTTACAACTGGAAACACAACTCTGGCACCACTCTGTGGATATTTCACCCAGAAACTGGAGCTTACATGTGCCCACAACACTTCCAGCTACAGCCACTAGGGGTCAGTGATTAGAATTTCAGTAAGCACAGACAGATTTCAGCAGCCAAACTTTCGGTCTACTGCTGCCGAATTCACAGTGTGATCAGTCTGTTTACACAACAGTTCTATTAACAAACAAGTTAATTTTGAGGAAATTACATATCAGGCTATGTCCACATTAATCTGGATACATTTGAAAACACTGTTTTCAAAAGGCTCTCCGTCAACACTGCCGTTTTCAAGCATTTTCCAAAAGTTGCTCGTTCACACTGAAACATATTAAAATGCTTAAGTTCCCTTACCGTGCATGGCAAAAAAAATCACTGTTCCATGTACGGTCTGAAACGCAATTGCGCTCTATTTACGTCGCCGGACAACAATTCCGAGTAAATTCCCCCAATTGCATTTGAAGGAATGCAATGTGAAGGTTGTACAAAGTAACCTTTATCTTTAACAACGCTACCAAAGTGGATAACAGTCACAATAATGCCACTACAACATGGGATCTTGATTGTTTTGGGTTGAATGAATCACAGGACTGTGTCACATGAGAACAAATACATCATCGTTTTCAGATATATCTGTTTTTACGTGTCCACATTACAACACGAAGACAGTGTTTTCAAATTTATCCATTTGGGAGAGCATTCTCAGTCTCGGTGTGGATGGATGGCCAAAACGGAGAGAAAAAGATGCGTTTTCAAACGAAAACGTATTAGTGTGGATGTGGCCTTAGACACAATATAACCACTTATTCGCCAATAAATGAAATTTACCACTTTAAATTTTCCAAAGGAAATAAGGATAATTCATTGTGTGTTGCCGTGCAACACACAGACTGGCTGCACAGACTCGCTGCGAACACAAACAACTCAAACAGGGAAGCAGTTAATTGATGCTAATTAAATATCAGCTCTCTTGGAACACTGCTTGTCCAATCAGTTCAGAGCATTTGAACTAATTGAATATCAAATTGTTTTAAGTAAATAAATGTCCCACGATAGAATTAATATCTCAACTGGCAATTTGTGCATGTTGTTTTTGCCGTAGCATGTCTGTTGTTGATACAAATATGGAGAGAAATGTCATGTCAACAGTGAGTTGGAAACAAACTTGTCATCTCTCTCTTCGGTATTGCTAACCACATTTTCTTCTAATTTTGTTCTCTCTTATGTTCTGCCTGCTTGGGCCTGACTGATCGACCTCACTCGATTGAACATCATCTCATAGGTAAGTCATACCTACATATATTACTTCTCTCTGTGTGTCTTATTTGATCTGATCTGATTTGATCAGAGTGCCATGTGCGTATAATGGCTCCTCGTCGCCTGCTGCGGTTTGGGGCATGTGCTACTAAAACTCAGCTGTGTTTTCATAAGAGGCCCCTTGCGGTAGCAAAAACAGGCGTCATCTGCGACAGATTAGAACAACAAGGCGGCATTTCCTGTGCCAGCACATTTTTGCTTGTGGTGATTTTGGGCTATTTGCTTTATTATTTATTTTTCTAGGCTGTTTGTTTACCACTTAGTAATTGGCACGACTCTGCGTAACTCTTGTGACTTGTCAGTCATTCGCTGATTATGTAGGGGTGTTTCTTCTCTTCATCTTATTAAAACAATACAAAAACTTTTTACCAAATTTAAGCTGAGCAAATAAAGCATCTTGGCAGCCCAAATTTGTACTTATTCCCTCCAAGCAATTACGCCTCAGTGGCATTGGCTAATTACATTAGCTTGTTGCACCCTGCTCTCATTGTTCACGACTGTTTTGCATGTGGATGACTAAAAACAATCATTTGTCTCATGACCGACTCTTTAATTTCATTGTTTAGTTCATTTGACTTTGACAACATCAATACGGCGGTGTATTGGAGAGCCCGGGGGGTCCGCTGTTGTCAGTGAATAATTAGATATCTTTGTGTTTCAGGGCAAAGCATCTAATGTGAGGTTCTCTGTGAGGTTCTTCGGGCCCCTGTGTCTCTTAATAAGATACAGGAGCACTGCAGATTGTCACAGTATGGTATTGTTATAGAAATAAGTGAATCAAAGATACAGAGAAATTTGCCCCCTTTAGATTCATTAATGCAGCTTTGTAAAATGTGAATGTGTACAATTGAGGGAACTTCATTGCATAATAATGCAGAGACACTGTGTACAGAATTATGTGGTTCGCTTTGTACTTAATTAGCAGCACAAACTTGGAGATACTGTGTGTAGCTCTCATTATTAAGACAAATATCCACTATGGACTTTATAACCCCATAACGAATGTATTCAGAGCTGCGTCAGCACATTTTTTATGTTCTGTGATCTGTAGCCAGCACATATCTGTGACAGTAACATCTGTTCGCGTGCTGCAGTTTAAACACCATTTGTCATTGTATTGACACAATGTTATTGATAACAGGAGGCGAATAAATCTCTTTGCTATGCTCAGAAATATGAATTGTATGTCCATTGTTCCAGAAGGATTAAGTAGATAGTCTGTGATTATTTACTCACCCCCATGTCATTCCAAAACCATGTGCTGTTATTTTTTCCTTGGAACACAAAATTAATATTTTGAAGAATATTCACACTGCTCTTTTCCATACAGCTAACCATGTCTGTCAAGCAGTTCATATGACTTGTGCTGTATTCTTCTTAAGTCATTCCATAGCTTTATGTGAGGAACAGACCAAAATTCAAGTAAGTCATTATTCGGCAAAGAGAATCATGGAGTCAGTGAGTGAGAACCGAATCTGATTCGAGAGTGAATTGTTCTGTCCAGAACTTTAAATCGGATCAACCAGTTCATTGAAAAGAACTGGCTCAAAAGAATATTTAGTTCATGAATCAGACTAATCCAGTTCTTGAGTTCAGCTAAACGAGTCAATGATCTGGTCGCAGACGTTCTTATGTTTACAGTTCACTGTAGCTGACAATTATGCAAGGAATAATGTGCAGTTAGCCGGTTGTTGATGCAAAATAATCCCAGACAGGACGATCAGGACCCCGACGCGAAGCAGAGGGGTCTTTTATCACTCTGAAGGGGTTTATTTTGCAGTTACAACTGGCTGACAGTGCATTATACTACTTATTACATGGCTACTAACCAAATAAATACATAAATGAACATGAAATATTGATTTGCGTTGAAATTATGTTATTGTGTGAGAAGAAAGAAATTGCTGAACAGCTGAATTCCACCTCTGGTTTGTGTCGGAGTTCTGTTAGTTTTTTGTTTTGTTTTGTTTTTTGTGAAAATGAGCACCTGACTGTTCTGGGGCTGTCACGATTACTCGATTTAATTCAATTACTCGATTAAAAAAATTCATAGATTACAAAATTGAGGGGGCCTGGGTAGCTCAGCGAGTAGTGATGCTGACTACCACCCCTGGAGTCGTGAGTTTGAATACAGGGCATGCTGAGTGACTCCAGCCAGGTCTCCTAAGCAACCAAATTGGCCCGGTTGCTAGGGAGGGTAGAGTCACATGGGGTAACCTCCTCATGGTCACTATAATGTGGTTCTCGCTCTCGGTGGGGCACGTGGTGAGTTGTGCGTGGATGCCACGGAGAATAGCGTGAAGCCTCCACACGCGCAATGTCTCTGCGGTAACGAGCTCATCAAGCCATGTGATAAGGTGCGCGGATTGATGGTCTCAGACGCGGTGGCAACTGAGATTCGTCCTCCGCCACCCAGACTGAGGCGTCACTATGCCACCATGAGGACCTAGAGCGCATTGGGGATTTGGCATTCCAAATTGGGGAGAAGAAAAAAAAAGAAAAAAAAAGGCGTAAGTGATGCGGTATACAGACAAGGGTCCGAACACATAATGACAAGATGTGTGAGAGCACTTCACTTTAAATTTGAAAAACAATGTGTAAGGGGGTTCAGTGGAAAGGAGGAGGTGAGAACCGGCCTCGGCCGCCTTTATCCCTCGCGCGCCCCATCAGGCTGATTGGGGACCGGGTGTGTCTCATTCCAGCCCGGCCCCGCCCTCCTTTTCTTCTCTCGACCCCTCCGTGTTCCCAGGGGACGGCAGGGCACTGCTCCGCCCCCGGCAGCGGCTCCCTCGCTCCAGGCGGTCGGGGAGTCCCGTCCCCACTCGCCTCGCGGACGGCGGCCGTTCCCCGCGTCTGGGTGGTCGGGCTACTCCGTCCCCCGTCGGACGGCAGCGGCGCTCCCCTGGCTGGACGGCAGTGTCGAGGACCCTGCGACGGGAATCCCTCCTCCTTCCTGGGTTTCGGCACCAGTGTAAGGGGGTTCAGTGGAAAGGAGGAGGCGAGAACCGGCTTGACAACTTAAATAATAATTTAATAAACAATTTAAACAAAACACACAGTACAGCTGTCTGTAATTCTCTCTCTCTCTCGAACTGTTGTCCCCGGCCGCCTTTATCCCTCGCGCGCCCCATCAGGCTGATTGGGGACCGGGTGTGTCTCATTCCAGCCCGGCTCCGCCCTCCTCGGCTCTACACAATGCAAGACCTGAAAAATAACATCACTTCAGCAATGCAACAGAACTCAAAAATAAGACATCCAGTTTTCACAGACTGGACACACGGGTCATCTTCTGCATGCAATTTGCTGTGCTTCGTGTCCAGATACGCGAGAGAAGGTGAGCCATACGTTTTTGTGTGGTGCATGCTGAACTCAGCAAAAAACACACTGGAATGCACTCTAAACCTGTTTATCTACACAATCGTTTGCATATAGGCTTTATGATACAACTTAAAATAATGTAATGACAAAGATGTCCGCCGGACTTGACTAAAGTTACACACGCAGTAACGGATGCACAAACACTTTCTGCTCAGTAAATCTAACTGAATCTATATGATCTAAGATGGTTATTTTCTGCAGATTGTAATGTGTGTTCCATTCTGTGTAAATTAATTACCATTTGAATGTATATGCGATCTTCCTCGTCATGTAAATTAGATTTCATAAAGATTACATTTGTAATAGTTCACTATGCCCCACTTTAATATTTAAAGTTATAAAAAAAGAAAACATCTCTCTCAATGATGTGATTACTGTAAATATTGTATTCCATGTTGCATGTAATTGATAGTTTAAAAAACCAACAACCAAGTAAAATTGCTTTTATACTGTATCTCCATTATAGTTTAACCATGAATGTAACTCATCCTCAGTAAAAAAAAAAAAAAAAAGATTGGTGGGCAGACATTGTGTCTGAAAAAAAAGGAAATATTTTATTTCCATGGCCTGTTTTCCCATATTTGAGTTTTAAACTGAAATGGGTAGATCATGTTGTAACAAAAATAAAACATAAATAAATAAATAAATTGTGGGCACACCTGTAGTAGCTGATATCTGTCAGCTTGAATTATATAGGCTACATTTTTATATTATAGATCTGCTTTAGATTCATACAGTGCATCAAAACGTAGGCTAATGAATGCATTTTAACCAAACGTGACTTCACCTCGACAACTTTATCCAATCTGACTTATTAAATATTATTTTCAGATTACTTGATTACCAAAATAATGAATAGTGACAGTCCTAGACTGCTCATTATCCCGCTTATTACACAGCTACAAACCAAATATGTAAATAAATAGAAATGGAATATTGATTTGCATTGAAATTAACAGCTGATCCGCTTTGAACCTCCGGTTTGTGTCAGTTCTGGTGGTGTTTATTTTGCGAAAATGTCTGCTCATTGTCCAGCTTATTACAAGACTTCTTTCCAAATAAATATGTGGACATGAAACACTGATATGAGTTGAAATTATTTTTGTGATATTAGATGTAAAAATAGATGATTCGCGATACCCAGATGACCGGTCGGATATGTCTTAATCCCTGGATGTGTGGTTGTTACTCAGAAATAAGTATCTGACCGCTAGTTGGCACCATTGGCCAACCAGAATCGAGTATTCCAGAGACCCGTGTAACTACAGCAAATAACGACTTACATTTCAGTCTTTTTGAAATGCGACATATGTAGTCAGATTTTATGGACAACAGCTACATAATGAGTATTTTAAGTCACATGGGTTTGGAAACACATGAGGATGAGCAAATAATGACATTATTTTTCCTTAAATTTCAGACCTATTCCTTTAACCTAAAACAAAACATACAGAACATGCCATGAGCAGAGCAAGGCACTCTCTCCCTTTGTAGTATGCAGCCAATCACATTCCTTTAAAGTCTTTTTTTTGTGGGGTGGGGGGGTTGGAAACAGTGGCTGATGTAAGAATGCTGATGTGAGTAGCTGGCTTGTCAGGCATACTGTCTTGTTTGCTGAGGCTGACTTTAGATCTGTTTGGCTGCTTGTGATGCCAAAGCCAAAACCAACAGATGGGATGAGCAAAGAAAATGGTGCTTTAGTGCTTTCCCTATGTGTGGCACTGGGCCAATGCACAGTGACTTTTTGGCAGCCAGTCCCTGGGAAAAAGTAAAATAAAATAAATAAAGCAAAACGTGTCTAAAGAACTATCATGGCCTGGTGGTTTACCGCACTGAGATCTTTGTCTTTTGTTTTATGAGTGCAACTACCAGAAACCCACGTTAAGTAAACTAGACTCAAGATATGTTTTTTTTTTTGTGTTTTTTTTTTTTTTTAACTATCATCCACTGATGTATAGCACAGCATACCTTAATGGTTCACAACATATTTTTTTTCTTCCATACAAGACCCCCCCCCTTATGGTTGCCAGCATGTTGAGATCACTTGACTTGCTGTATTCTTACCTGCAGTTTTTCTTGGTAAGCTCCCTAGTATCAGACACTGTTTTCAGTTGCAAAAAATAAATAAGTAAAGTCATGGATGACAACAACTCACAAATTGGATATTTCTACAATGGAATCAGTAGTAGAATCTTTTGCTTTTGTGTAATGCTGCAGCCATGCCAACTGGTGTATAAAGTTGAGCACTAATGTTTGTAAATAATAAGCAAAACTATAGGTATTATTCCACATTATTGCACGACACTCTGGAATACTCAGTTCTGATTGGTAAATCGCACCACTCCTGCATAGTTGTGTAATATGTGGATTAATGAGCAGTCAGACTTTTTTTACAATATAAACACCAACAGAACTCCGAGGCTAACCACAAGTGGAATTCTGTTGTTTCTGGAGACTCTGCGGTCTCTTTCTTTTCACGTTATTATGGAATTTCAACTCAAATCATAATTTCATGTCCATTTAATTATTTATTTTGTAAATAGTTGTCTAGTACGCAAAATAGTCTACAGTCAGTCCAGCCGGTAATTATCACAAAACCACCCTTTTGGGGTTTATTATTATGGCGATAATGGCCACCTGAGTGTACATAGACATTTTATACAGTATTATGCTATTTTGTTGTCACATGACATCACGTTGTGAGTTATACTCTTGGAAGAAAACCAAACAAACAAACACTTATTTTGCATTTTTAAATACATTCTTAAAGTTTGGCAGTCTGATCAAATAATGATGCTAAAAACCATGGCTTTAATTGCTTTATTCATATTAGTGAAAATTGAATGACAAGTTGAGCACAATGCATTGAATGATGTTCAGCGTTGGAAAAAATTTAGAGACCACTGCAAAATTATCTGTTTCTTTGGATTTACTATTTATAGTTATGTGTTTGAGTAAAATTAACATTTTTGTTTTATTCTATAAAGTGCTAACAACATTTCTCCCAAATTCCAAATGAAAATATTGTCATTTAGAGCATTTATTTGCAGAAAATGTCAACTGGTCAAAATAACAAAAAAGATGCCGTGTTTTCAGACCTCGAATACTGCAAAGAAAACAAGTTCATATTCATTTTTAAACAACACAATACTAATGTTTTCACTTAGGAAGAATTCAAAAATCAGTATTTGGTGGAATAACCCTGATTTTCAATCACAGCTTTCATGGGTCTTGGCATGCTTTCTACCAGTCTTTCACACTGCTGTTGGGTCACTTAATGCCACTCCTGGTGCAAAAATTCAAGCAGCTCGGCTTTGTTTGATGGCTTGTGTCCATCCATCTTCCTCTTGATCACATTCCAGAGGTTTTCAAATGGGTTAAGATCTGGAGATTGGGCTGGCCATGACAGGGTCTTGATCTGGTGCTCCACCATCCACACCTTGATTGACCTGTCTGTGTGGCATGGAGCATTGTCCTTCTGGAAAAAAAAAAACAATCCTCAGAGTTGGGGAACATTGTCAGAGCAGAAGGAAGCAAGTTTTCTTCTAGGATAACCTTGTTCATGGCTTGATTCATGCATCTTCACAAAAACAAATCTGCCCGATTCCAGCCTTGCTGAAGCACCCCCAGATCATCACCAATGCATACAGAAAATCGGCATGCTGTGCAGAGTATACACACATAGTAAGAGTAGTATGTTAGCATGCTATTTCAAAAATAGCCAATGATTCAACCACTTGAAGATTTGTGTTTAGACAATTTCTTACAAGCCAACTGTTAGGGTATGGCATTAGCAACATCAATGTCATGGGTCTGATTCCCAAGGAATGAACATTCTGTTCAAATGTGTAACTCATGTAATGTAATGCACTGTAAGTATAAGTGCACACATGCCAAGTGTATACATGCAAATCTATCCAGTTTAGCTCTCTAAGATAGAGCCACAACAGTGTCTTGTTTTCCTGATTACACCTGCAATGCATTTAAAACCCAGCATCAAGCCTCCATTGTGAGAAATCCATTAGAGTTTTAATCAGGAAATATGATTGCTATATTATTCATCTTAACACACTGAGCCTGTATGCTTGAATCCAACACTGCGTCACCACAACCAGCTAAAGGGCAATAGAACCAGGAAAAACAAAAGACGGAGGGAAAAGTTTAATGATATTAAATTAATCTGAGCCTCTGAGAGGTTCATTGGAGATGAGTAAAATATATCATCCGTTGTTCTACCTGTGACTGTGGGGAATATTACAGACAGGAAGAGAATGATGGGCTGTGATGAATCCAGTCAAGCTGCTAAATCAGTCATGCAATGTTTATCTGGAACACAGATAGGTGTTCGACTGCTGTGGCCTTGTACTTCCCTGTAGGGTGTAAATCTGCAGCAGAGGATGGTTTTAGAATGACTACACCCTAAAGCTGCTCTGCTTGGCCCCTACGGCCCTGTTTTCAACTCTGTCTTCCCTTCTTCTCCTCTTTTATCTTCCGATCCTCCTTTCTGTTGCCATTTGTTGTCATATCATGCCAAAATAATAAAACACAAATATCCCTTCAGGCTCTTGGGATGCAGGCTTGTCACTAATTAGGGATATTTTGTGGGAAGTTTGGAATCTCAGGGGCATATTTTTCCCTAGCTGGGCTTGTCTTCTCATCTGGTTCCCACTGTTATTCTTATGTAAGCCACATGCTTTAGGTGATGGCTTTAATCTCTCTCTCCCTCCCTCTCTCCCTCCCTTTTTTCTGATAAATTAAGTCCTAGCTGAATAAACTATTTTTGTTAATTATTATTTGTATTATTATTATTATTATTATTATTATTGTAAGTAGTAGTAGTATTTATATATTATTATTATTATTATTATTATTATTATTATTATCTTTCATTACTACTTTATTATAAGAACTATAATGCAAGCATCTTTGGTTTCTGGCCAGGACAATTTCACTTGCAATTCAAGTTTATTTTTTAACAATGTATCCTGAGTCAATAATTTTTGTGTTTGTGTGTGTGTGTGTGTGTGTGTGTGTGTGTGCGCGTGTGTGTGCGTGCATGTGTGTGTGCGTGCGTGTGTGTGTTTTGCTTTGTTTTGCTATGTTTTTTTTGTTTGTTTTTTTTTTGCTGAGACATCTCATGCAATGTTGCCCACTAATTACTTTGTTTTCTGTTTGTGCACAATGATGTTGGACAATGTTGGAAATTCACACTAAAGGTTGTCAGTTTCTCTGAATGCTCATTTTACCATTTGTTCAGTGGAAAAAAACAGTTTATTTATATACAAACATCATGGTCAATTAAAAAAATTAATAAATAAATGTTATAATAACAGAACAAAAAAATCACAGATACTTTCAATTGTTTATAAGCAGCTGTGTTTACTTTCAATAATTATCATGTTTATGCTGAATTGCATTAACAATGTGTTTTATGCCATTAATATTTAAAATATATATTTTCCCCCTCTGGTTTATGAAAGTATTGTTCCTGATTATAGTTGTTTGCTCTATGTGTCTGCTGCAATGGGATTTCATTTCACTTTTTTTACGCTTTAAAGCTTGTTAAAAGAGCTGAAAAATAGACTTATTCTTAATTGTATTAATCAGACAGAAGCAAATAGCACGCAAACACCTCAATGCGTGTGTACTCCCGTTGAGAATCCCCTTTATACATGTAAATTTGTCCTTGTGAAAGCACCCGCTTACTGTGAGCCACATGCCTTTGTTCATCCCCTTCTGCTCATAAGCTTTCCACTGATTGGGACTTATTTATTTATTTCATTTTGGTTCACCTTTTTATAATTTTTGTAGAAGCCGTTCGCTCTATGCATCCATGGCAGTTGTTTTGAAACACAGCTCACAGCAGCATGGATTACAATGGTAGATCAAAATACTTTTGTCAAATCCATTTTCATAAAAAAACAGAAATGAGAGATATGCTCGATTTTAATTTGGAATTTATTTGATCTATTAATTATATTATTGGTCCTTTTAGAATTATATGTTATACCTTACATGGTAGGGATGGTTGAAGATGGTCAACAAGTTTGTTAGAGAGATTGACTAGTCAGTTTTTCTAGATGTTTTTTTTTTTTCTTTTTTTTCTTCATTTATTTACTTAATTATTATCTTTAATTTTTAAGACAGCATATTAACAATATACAGTAGAGGTTAAGGTAATTTTAATCATCATAATTCATATTACAATTATTATTCATACTATGATGTATTGATAATTTATCTCATTTACATGTTTTGAAAGCACCATGCACAATTTAATCAAGGTGGGAAAAGACTAGTATTATACTATAATTTATATCATATTGTACATTATTTTTTTAATTCTAGACAATTTACTATGGAGAAGTTCTCTAAATTCATGCCCTGTAAAGCCATCAGAGCTTTGTTCATAACAAATTCCGCGCTTTCAAAATTAAATTTCAAGACAATTGCAGTCAGACTTAAAACAACCTATTGTAATCAATGATCCTGTTATTTTACATAATACGTAGGTCTCCTTTTTTTGAGGGCAATATGAGCAATAAAAAGTTATTGTTAATAAGCCTTTTTATTTGTTTAGTCTCTGTCAATTACCATATTTAAGGTCTGCACTTATCCTTGAAGAAACATGTCTAATCAGTCTCTGGTGGACCCTAACCAGCTAAATTGTACAAGGCTGTCTTTTTATTTTATTTTTTATTTTTTAAGACAAATTAGTCATTCAGACAAACCACCTAGTAGTTGATTTTGTGAAAATGTATATTTTTGAACATCCCTAATCACTCTGTTTGTGTCTGTTTGTCATGTTGAACAATGTTCCTTTTCATCCTGTAGGTTCAATGGTCCAGGTAGCCTCCAGATTAGAACATTCTGAGCACATAGGTCCACATTTAAGAACAAACAAAACAATCCTCACCAATCCCCTTTCACTGATCCAGGGCCAGAACATGGTCTAGAAAGGCTTTACTCTCAGGTTATACAACAGAAATTCCTCTGAAGTGTTGTTCAGAATGAAGGTGGAGATAAAGTCAAAAGCCATAAAGCCAAGAGCACAATCTCAGATGGCCCAGAACAGTATGTTCTGCCATGAGAGCTTTTCCCTCTGCTCTGTAGCAAAGTAATGTGCTTACCAATATTACCATAATTTTTTGCTGATTTCACTCTGTAACACAATTTTTGTTCCTGGGTAGTAAGTGTTATTTCCTAATTGCTTATGCCTCAAAAGTATAGAAAATGGCTATTATTCCCCACAAACTTTGCTTTTGTGACCAGGACAGTGATATTTTGAAATGTACCTATTTCCAATGAGAAAACAGGCAAATTTGTGTCTTTTTGTTCACATAAAGTCAGAAAAAACAACAACATATGAATCAAAATTAACATGTATTTATACTAAAGTAATACAAAAATGACTACAAAAGATTTAGAAGTGAGTAGTTTTTCGAGATTTACGATTATACTGTAAATCACTTTCACGTATCAGCCCCCAAATGTACTCATCATACTTCAAGGCGTCCAGCAAGGTCTTGATGCTGCTGTAATCCTCTCTGAGGTGCACTGATTGAGCCAGGGGAAGAGACGAGTACTTGTTACCATTATGGAGCTGCACGGCTTTGAGGCTCCTGGATGAGCTGATAATGAAGAGGCGCCACTCATTCTGTTTACAGGTGATTCCAATTGCCTCGAACAGACTGGTCACATTGTGGCAGATGCAGAGCCCATCTTGACGGGTGAAGAAGCTGGAAAAAGGTTGGTGACGCTTCCTCTGATCTGCAACTTGCACACTTTCATCCAACAAGTTCCACTGCCTGAGCCTAAACGTCAAAAGCTCAGCATTGGACTTGTCATCTGGATCTACAACGTCTTCCTCGCTCTCTGACTTGCTGCTCTCTTCTAAAGACAGCTGCTCTCTCTCCAGAGAAGTGGGTACGGGGAGCTCATGGCAGTGTGGCACCGGGGCGATGGATGAAGGAAGGTCTGGATACGTGATAGCAGGTGCATTCTTGCCAGTCCAACATTTGGAAGGGTCCACCATGCAGAAGTATCAGTTGCTTGAGTGGTCAGTGGGTTCCCGCAAAATTCTTGGGATAGCGAATTCAAGGCTCTCTTTTCCCCTCTCTACCATCCTACAAAATTACATTGATTTCACCCATAACTAATGTGTAAGAGACTCTCGTTTTTCAAATATGATATTTTTTTTTCAATAACATTGAACATTGTAAAACATTTTAAAATTAAAAACTTTTCCAATTTTAAAAATTAACAAATTTTATAACATAAAATTCCGAGCAACAATTGTCCATCTTACCTTCAAGAGTTTTTTTAAAGTTTTTTTTTTAAGTGCTCGCAGGTGAAATGAGGTGCCCAGGGTTTGTCTTGATCCTCGACAAGCATGCCGAAATATGCCTTGTAGGCCTCACACATCTTAGCAGATGCTTCCATGGAGTACTTTTTCGCTCTTTCGAAAAATTGGCCGCAGACATAGCAAAATGTGTCTGCCGGATGCTTGTAGCCTCATGATGCCATCTCAGAAAAATGCAGATATGTATCCACTTAGGCAGCTGGAACTAAACTGAACTGGTGGGCTCAAGGCCCCTGTATTTATACTACTATTTATATTACTGGAAAGTTCTAGAAAGTTTTAGAAGTTACTCCAAGTTTACTCAGCACTGAATCTTTCTGGAATGTTCTGGAAAATTGGTAAATTTCAAAATATCACTGTCCTGGTCACAAAAGCAAAGTTTGTGGGGAATAATAGCCATTTTCTATACTTTTGAGGCATAAGCAATTAGGAAATAACACTTACTACCCAGAAAAAAAAGAAAAAAAAAAATCATTACACAGTGTTTTTTTCTATACAATGTATACATTTTACATTTTGAATAGTCAACACAAAGATGAAAAAATATTGTCAGAATTTTCTCACCCCTGTGCTATTCCAACCCTGAATTATTTATTTTCTTCTGCGAAACAAAAGAGGAGATGTTAAAAAGAATATCAGAGCTCCTCTTTTCCATCAAGGAAACTAGATAGTCATTTATACTTCTAAGCTAGGAAAAGGACACAAAAGCACCATAAAAAATAGTCTGAACTATATACCAAGTCTTTTGAACTGAAACGATAGCTATATGTGTGAAGAACTGATGAACATTTAAAAAATTCAATCTTCTCCTCTGTCGTATCTCTTAAATCTCATTTGCTGCGTATATTCAACTTGCCATGTTGCTAGCGATCACGTGACATTTGAGAATCAATATCATTTGACAGCAATGATTGCAGACCTGACACGACGGGACTGAAAGCACCAGTACTGAATTGAGTTTGAATGAGATTTGTAAGCTTCAGCGGAGGGAAATATTATTGATTATCAGTGAATAACGACTGTGAATAATACATGTTTTTATTTTATTTTTTTTAATTAGTTGATATAAGAAATGATAGTTGATAAAGTGTATTTTTTAGTTGTGCAAAAGTTAGAATATGTAATCATGTTGGAGAAGAGAGAAAAAAATAATAATATAAAAAATCTAGTTGAAGCACTAACAGCAGACACACCTGAATATGTTCATAAATCTGCAAGAGATCTACAATTTGTCTGCCACACTTTGCCAGACTCCTTTGGTCAACCATGCCTGCAGTTAGTGGTGACTGGGTGTGGCTGTGTTTTTCTTGAGGTTTCCCTAAGCACTTGACAGATTTAATGAGAAGGTTTTGATAACCTTCAGCTATGCTGATGTCATCCTCTCCAAACATTTGAAATCCTCCTGAAGCTCCTAAAACGTTACTGAGACCTTCATGTGACTTGCTTAGTCTGTGAAGTTTTGGATGCAAACAAACAACCTTGCCACTCTCTTAATGTTATTTCTCTGAGTTGCATCACTCCAAACATGTTTAAACTGGAAATATCTCCAGCGGGGCAAGAGCTTCAAACCCTGATCTCAGTCCTTACCGATTTCATATTGCCTCAGCAGAGAGAGTATTTGCAGTCCTGACCTTGAATTAAACAATGTCAGAAAGATTCAAACGAATAAAAGGAGCCATATTTATAGCCATTCATTGAATTAATTATTTTTTTCATTCATTAATTTATTCATTCATTAATTCCCCTTTCTTGAAGCTCATCAAAACATTCTAATAGAAATAAAGGCTTATTGCGGTTCACATTTATTTGCAATGAATGGACTTAACAGTGCAATATAAGTCCATATGCACTCATGCCGTCACAGGTCTTTAAGGGGGACTAAAAATGCTTTTTACTTACTTTCTGCCTTTCTTTACCAATAAATGTCAACAGTAGTGCTCATTGTATGAGAATACTTAATCCCATCGTCACATTAAATAGAATGGAAGTTTTAGCTGAAATTTAAGGAGGTGGTGGTTAGACTAAGGTCACAAGCCGCTTAAGAATAAACTGATCGACAAGAGTAGATTTTTGCCCATTACCCCGATTTCGCGTTGCATGTGTAAACACCTTTGACATCAAAAGCAGAGAATAACTTGACTATTTTAAATCTCATGTAAACGTAGTTTTCTTGCTTTGCCAAGATGCGTTTAGAATCTGCATACACCTTTTGCATTCGCGGGTCAATTCAAGCTTATAAATCATTTATAACCCAATGCTTTTCATCTAAAACTATATTGCAGGTTGTTAACATGTTCTTAACTGGTCATACATGTTAAAAGATTTACATTTTAAGCATGTTAACTGACAAATTTAAAAGTTATTAAAGAGCACCTATTATGGTTTTTAAACATGCCTAATTTTGTTTTAAAGGTCTCATACAATAGATTTACATGCATCCAAGGTCAAAAGACACTTTAATTTGCTCATAATTTAAATTGCAGAATTACCTTTTTTTCCCAGTGTCAAAAACAACTCGTTCAATGACCGTTCTGAAGGATTCATTCTAAACTCCTCCTTTCAGAAAGCCTGCTCTGCTCTGATTGGTCAGATGTCCCAGTCTGTTGTGATTTGTCTACCGCTTAGTGTAGTGTTTGAAGGCAGGTCAAAGCTGTTCGCAAGCAGCCAATGAAGACCAGAGGCGGATTTTTTCTTACCAAATTACATAGGTTAGTACAGGAAGTAAGTCTGGAATTACTAACGACTCGTTTCAGGTGTTCAGAATCGGTTCTTTCTTTTGGGAGTCAATAACATGAAAGGTAATATTTGAAAAACCATAATAGGTGCTCTGTAATTAATATGCCATTTTTTTTAAATAATAAAATGTTGAAATTCTTTTCAAAATATCAGACATTTCAAAATATACATTAAAGGTGCAGTATTTAACTCTTTTCATGTAATATTTGCCTTTTTTTGCCAATGTGTGAACAGCTTGTAATGCAAATAAAAAAAAAAAAAAAAGGGCCCTTCCCAGACCTTCCTAGGCTCATTTTTTAAAGCATGTAGATTGATTTTCATGTGAAGGGAGCGGGTCGGTTTTGCCGGGAAAATCCAAAGGATGTGACGTTTGTGCATGCTCCTGAGAGCCTTGCCTCAGTGCTTCTCTTCTGCTTTATTTTATAGCATCTTAAATCTTATAGATTTTTACATCTATAAGATTATCTTATAGATGGAATCCAGCAAACGTCCGGCTCCCAGCACAAAACTGACTACTACACAAACTCAGAGTAATCCAAAAAAAAAACAAACAAAAAAACATTTATCTACTGAATCCCATCTGGCTAAGCGGGAAAATGATCGTGGTCGAGCGAAAACTAGAGTGAATATTGGCAGGGCATTTGATTTCTGGAGGGACCTTCGTTCGGTTTTGGGGATCAAAAACGACCCTGAATTGGCGTTCTTCTTATTGGACTGGTAAGCTTACATAACTGCAAAGCATGTGAAATATAGTGCCATAAGGATTGATCTGTGTAATTTTAGCTAACTTGATCTTGCCTGCTAACGCTGACAAACTGCAAGCTACCTTGCTTCGTAACTTTCAAATAATTTCAACGATATTCTCTTTATACTAAAAGTCAGGTATACAGGATAAATTTAAGCAAATACGCTGGTTTCTTGATCGTAATACAACATATGGCATACAAATCATACAATAGTGCAACATAACAGTGCAGTGCAACAGTAAATTGTCTGGTATAGTTCGGCAGTATGCAGCTGTATGTTTGTATCAGTATGCTATGTTAGCTGAAGTAGTTTTAGTTTAGTCTCAAAGTTTGTAGTAAAACAATCATAACTGTGTAATTTTAATTATACTACCTCATCTGTCAGCCGGTGAATCACGTTCAGTCTGTACATTACATCATTGTTTTGGCCTATGGAGTGTGTGCACTAGTGCGAGCACGAGCAACAGGTAGCTGGCTGCAGTTCACTTAACGGCCACAGGTGTCATTAATAACAAGGGTTTCTGAACCTTTAACTACAGCAAAACCAGTGTGATACATGTGAAGACATCATTTATTTATTTTTTTTCAACATTTTTGTGACATTTTATCTAAATATAACATAAAATAGGCTCCAATTTATATTAACATCTAATGTGAGCATTTTTAGTAATTCCAATGAATTTCCTATGCTCATAACTGTTCAATACAACTTGGTGGTCAAAAGTTATGAAACCAATATATTCATTTTCAACAAAACATCATCAAAACAACTCTACAACTTAAGATACAACATTAATACTTTTTTACTATGTTTTTAAGTAAAATCTATTTTATTTACCTGCATGAACTACCGAATGTTGATGTGTGAGTATGCTGCAAGATGGTTCGGCATCAGATGGCTGCAGAGTAAAATGTGGACAATTTCCTCTTCTCTTAAACAAATGTATTAAAAATCTGTCTGTCTGTCTGTGTGTGTGTGTGTGTGTGTGTGTGTGTGTGTGTGTATTATGTGTATTTTGATAGTCTTGACAAAGTCCCAAAGTTTGGTTCTTTACTAAAATCTATGTGGTATTTGACGAACACAATAGGGGGGGTTAAAAGGCTGATTTTTAGGAGATATCAGCGTATTGGTTTGCATGTTAGCAGGCTCAGTATAAGTAGACTACAGAATTCTTCCTTCTTTTCCAGCCTACTGCTGATTTTGTTAGCCTACATCTCCTGAGCTGATGGTTTTTCAAGCTGACAGTTCAGCTTTGATGGCAGGGTGGTAGGGAGTTGAGCTCCAGGGCACGGGCCTCTTTGCTTCTCCATGGGCACTCTTGCCTGCGTGGGCTCAGTCGGTCTGTTCGGCGGCCTCTCAGGGCCTGCGTGGAGGAGAGGCATCGGTCTCTAACCTGATATGACAACCTCCTTCTGCTGTTGGTAAATCTAGCATGGAGCTCTGTGAACTCTGCTCAGCAGTCCTGCTCATTCTTTCTGTCTGTTGTGGCAGATGCATGGTGTGGCATTTCATGAACTCTATGTCATAGTCTTGTGCTCTTTTTTGTTTTGTTTTTTGTTTCTTTTTGTCTCTCATGTTCTATAATTATAGCTATGCTCATGATTTGCAGGGAAATATTGGTGATGGCTGTCCTAAGAGCTCACTCCCTGGAGCTGATCTGATGCAACACACAAAAGCAAACAAAAGGGATAAACTGTAATGTGACACTCTAGACTGAATGTATTGACAGAGTAAACATTAGGCTGTCTGCTGTGTGCCACAACAGTTCATTTTCACGTTGTGATACAACATTCAGTGTAGTATCAGTAGCAAGTAGGTCTGGGCAATATACGTAAAAAAATATATCTCGATTTTTCAGCCTTTCGGCAGTATTTGATTTACTCTATATCTCATTATTTATGTATTTGCTCTGAAATGGCTTAAGAGAGGAATCATCATTGTGACCAAACAGCCACTGTAGTCGAGTGTATTCAAAATGTTTCATGTGAATGTTTCATGTGAATCAAGTCATGTTTTCCACTTTGTTTTTCACCTAATGAACACTTTGTTCCATTATTTTCACTTATTTGCACCTGCTATTTGCCTACTAACATTTGAATAAATGAAAAATGCTCAAATTATAAATAATAATTAAATAATTGCTCAAATTACTTGCTCAAATAATTGAACGAGTAATTTTCAATTGGTTCCTGGAAATGAGTTGTACTTATTAACTCTAATAGCAGTTAATACGTTTAAAGCTGTAAGTTTAAATCAGAGCTGGCATGTTAACATCTTCGTCCTTACGATCTCATATGTAAGAGTCGCAAGAAAAGGACAATTTGTGAAACTAGTCTAACGATACATTTTTAGGAAACATAATGGCCAAACGAAAAAAAAAAAAAAAGCAAAATTATTAAAATAATTTTATATACACAATATAATTTGTATATTTAATATGTTGTCCAAAATCTCATTTTTTAAAGACTTTTGGTGATATTCAACATATATCTCTATATTTACAGTATATATTTGCTCTGAAAAGGCTTTAAAGGTGATTTTTGTAAGAAGGAAAATACTGGAAATATCTAGTTAATAATAAGGCGTATTTTCATTACAGTTTTTTTCTGAATTAACACAAGATGATTATATTTGAATGAAATTTTCACATTTTCATTTATATGCACCTTCTTTAATGCTGGCAGCATTAGTAGCAAGTGTGACCACTGCTAGGCTTTGATTGACAAGAGGATTTGCTGATCCAGTTGTGTTGCCCATAAAAACAGAGACCACCTCTAAACATTTCAGCATTTCATCACAAACATAGGAGGGCCTCCCAGCCCCTGAGGAAACTGCTGCCTGCCATGTCAATCATATTACTAAAGACATTCAGTGCTGATCCAAAAACCCTGTGGGCCCTGTTCTCTGTTTTTCACTTTTTCACTCCACCATTCCCTCGGTTTCTTTTAACGCTGTTTTCTTGTCTTGTTTCCCCCTCCTACTTAACATGTCCAAACGCTCTGCCATGTATACATATTTTCACTATCTCCGGTTTATTACCTTTGGAAAGGATGAGAGCATGTTTAGCTAATCATGTTGGGGGGGGGGGGAGAGAGAGAGAGAGAGAGAGAGAGAGAGAGATAGAGGAAAAATTACCAGCTGCTGGCCTCAATTTATGAATTATCAAAATAATTTACTGTTTTCATTCATCTTCATTTGGGTAATGCAACATGAAAGCTGGATTTCAGGTGCAAGTATGAAATCCTCCCACATGAAATGCCTGCATTTATGGCTTTTAGCTTTCATAACATATATAATTCTGCCAGGACTCATTTTTGTATTCAGAGAATGACTAGGCATTAAACTCACCTAAAATGACCTAAAAAAACAAAACAATTCTAGTCCTTGACCTCTCAGTAATGGTCTGTCACTTTATTGGCTAGGTACTGTATAAAGGTAAAATTAAAAGCCTTCAAATTACAAACTGTAATGCTATAACATTTTATTCCTACCTCATGCAAAGTCTTCTGTCAGTGTCACCCCATCCTAAGCATCTTGGTTTCCCTCTATTCATTTTCTGTTTGGCATTCTATGCTTCTATTAGAGAATTATATGATACATGAGGTGGATAGCTTTTAGGGGACTATCTTTGTAATCAGACAGGCGACCAGTGGTCTCAGCTTATGCAGCCTAGTAGGGTTGAAACTTGCTTTCTAAAGCGGCATCCTATTTTTTTTCTTTTCTGTGTTTAGAGAAGAGATTATACCCATTCCTTACACAAAAACTTTTTAAATAAGTGTGTCCTCATGTTTCCAACAGAATGCATTAAAGTAGAGGGACTCCAAATTTGCCTGACCTTAAGTGCAGCCATTTAAACTATTTACTGCAAATTTCATATTTAAACAAAATTGTACTACAACCCTATCACTACCTAATTTTTAATCCATGCTAAAATTCTGATTCATACTAGCTCTTTTTCAAAACCTAGTGAGCTGCCTCATTCCTTAATGCCTATACAGGCATCATCCTAACTGAAATGGGTGATTGAAACTCTCTACATAGGCAGGGAATCATTGTGTCATACAAATTGGGCTCTACACAGGAAATGTACGTGAGACATATAATAAAATAAAAATTGTGCTTTTTCTGTTATATTGGATTTGTTTTTTTCATAGGGCATGCCTTTTTAGAACAGCATTCATGTTGGAACTGTACCTATTTTGCCTTAATATGCTGTCTACAGAGACATCTCACTAGGTTTCAGAATAGAGTTATTCAGTGGAGAATGAGTGTCAGATGCAGCAAGTTTGAGAGAAGGTCACCTTCAAACCTGTTCTACAGTCTTACTCTGGTACTTGCATCCCTGCAAGTCACTTGAGCATCCCATTCAAAAGCAGATGAGGCATGCCTGGGCCTATTGTTCCAAGGGGACGTGTCAGCCATGGAACATTTTGGTGAGCAGCTTAATACAGATATTTCCATAAGTAAATAGCTCAAAAGTGTCAGAATGTGCTATAAATGAACACGGAGGATGCACAGCCTATCAACAGGACTGAGATGATGGGGGAGAAATGGGACATGTTGGGGCATGCTTGGTAGTTTGGTGCCAGCTGACAATGATGAATGTCTGCCCCTAAATATAACTGATTTTTATGTTGTTCACTCATTTACATATTGCGTGTTTAGTTGCTTGTTTGTCCCATCTGTCGCTCTTCATTTAGTTTGAGAATGGGGCATGTATTGTTCAATTGCACTTTTTGCTGGACTCTTACAGTTCATTTATTTTACGAATGCATTCATCCATTCCTTCCTTCCGTCCATCCATCCATCCATCCATCTATCCATCCTTCCGTCCTCCCTTCCTTTCTTCCTGGCTTTCTTCTATCATTCCTTCTTCTGTCTATCCCTTCCTTTTTCCATTCATTATCCATCCATCTATCCATTCCTTACTTCCCTCCTTCCATTATTCATTCCATCCTTCCTTCTTTCCTTCCTTATTTCTTTACATCCATCCATCCTTCCCGCCTTCCATTATTCTTCTCTTTCCTTCCTTTCTAACATCCACTATTCATCCCTTCCTTCCTTCCTTCCTTCATCCCATCCATCCATCCATACATCCATCCATTTCATTCACATATCCCTCCATCCACTGAGGCACATGCTCACTCACTCACTCTGCTCTTGTGCTGTTCCATTATCAGGGTTGGTAAACAGTGGCCCCATCTCCCTGGCTGGCCTTGAGTGTTATTACACTGAAAATACAAGCACCATAGCAGGGTGTAAACTTATGAAGGAATGTCACACTGCCTTTTACTGCTAGACACTTCTCTGAAACACAGCCAAGAATTCACTGGAACTCAGCCACAACTAGAGATGTGCTGATACTACTCAGATGTGCTGATACTACTAGTACTCATATTGGGCCGATACTGGGGGTAAATACTTGTACTTGTATCGGTGTCATCATTTCATATTTACGAGTACATTTATATAATGACGTGTGTGCATAGTGCTTCTAAGACCAGTTTGAAAACATGAGAAACATTTTAATGTGTTTAAACCATTTAAATCTAGTACATCATAATTATTATTTTTTATTACATGATAAATATGGATTCTCTCACATGCACACGCCTTCTCTCTCTTTCTCCCTCCAGTGTGTGTGTGGTGCGAGACCTCGCATTCTCAAGTGCTTGCCAGTCATCCAGGATTTTTTTAATGGATAATTCCATGTTTCATTTTGAAAGATAAAAGACAGTGAGAAAGTTAAGAAAGAAATCGTTTGAAACTAGTGCGTGAGATTTAATTTCATCCGCCCTTCTCTCTCTCCGCACATTTGTGTTTGTGGGAGAAAAAAAAAAGAGCGCTATGATCAGACTCACGCCAGCAATCTTCTATTATAGACATAACAACCATAGCAGTTCTATCATAGAAGAGAGCATAACGGCTAGTAACGGTCAACTAGCTTGTTACAACAGTAAGTCGCCCTTTACGGATACCATACAAATGAATGGGGAGAGCCGTAATCTGACACCTACGTGTCATAACATTTTCCGTGACTTCTCTTAATAAATCACAATTTTATCATATGAAACTCATAGTTTACACCAAACAGATTATTTAATGTAAATCATGTTTATGATTAGCGGACAGGCAGTCAATTCATTAAGTGACTAACTGTTTCCTCACAAAAAGCAGTTCATTCAACGTTGTGAAGCATCTTCTCCATCAAAAAGAACGGCCTATTGTCTCCTCGCCAATGTACCGCCCATAGACCGCCACATTATGCTATTCTATGCTAACCTTGTAGGCTCACCTTACAGAAGGGCTATGCTTGCACCAGATGGTCATTGTTGCCATAAACACCGCAACTCCAAAAATCATATGTTACGTGTAGAGACGAAGCTGGAAAAAGTGATGGGAGTTACTGTCTGTCACTTTACTTAAGCCCAATAACAACACAGTATAAAGCAGTCTAACAAACGTTGAACTCAGTCAGGGTCAATGCAACAAACCGAGAACAATCAATCAAAACTAAAGCTGCAGGAATGTACAGAACAATATGGATAAAATAACAACGATAAAGCATGAATAACGTGTACGTGTTAGCTGGGATACTTATAAAGGTAGGCTACACCCTATTAAAACAGTCCTGAATTGTCATTTTTAATTACTGAAAACGTTAATATTCACAATATTAAAATATCAATGCAAATAGAATGGCATACGTTTACAAACACAAAACTACTTGTATCGGTACTCGGTATCAGCCGATACCCAAAACTAGGTACTTGGTACTTGTATCAGCCTTCAAAAATTGGTATTGGTGCACCTATAGTAACAACTATTAAACTCTCTGAACACTTACACACTCACATCACCCACAGCCATCTTCCTCTTTAATATCAACACATAACAATATTTATCTCTCAATGTTACAAACATCTTGTTCAACTTTCTCTCTCTCTCTCTCTCTCTCTCTCTCTCTCTCTCTCTCTCTCTCTTTCTCATCCCTCTCTTTCTCCTACTTCAGGGGTTCTCAAACTTAAGTCAGGCTCCCCAGAGAGGCTTTACATGAACATGAACTGTTGATGTCATTAATGTTTTCCTGCAGTTGAAACACTGATTTGCTGATTACATGAGATGTGATTATTTCAGTCAATGGCACTGTCTTTCAACATCACATCTGATGTTAATTCATGTGTTTTTTGTTGTTTTGTAGTACACTGGCAGCCAAAAGTTTGGAATAATGTACAGATTTTGCTCTTATGGAAATAAATTGGTACTTTTATTCACCAAAGTGGCATTCAGCTGATCACAATGTATAGTTAGGACATTAATAACGTGAAAAATTACTATAAAAAAAAAAAAAAAAAAAAAAAAAACCTACTACAAAGAGTTCTCACCAAAATATCCTCCACATGCAGCAATGACAGCTTTGCAGATCCTTGGCATTCTAGCTGTCACGTCTGTGTTTCTTAACCCACCCTAAGCCTAAAGTGGCTTTTTCTTTGCAAGTCTTCCCATAAGGCCTGCACCCCTGAGTCTTCTCTTTACTGCTGTACATGAAACTGGTGTTGAGCAGGTAGAATTTAATGAAGCTGTCAGCTGAGGACATGTGAGGCGTCCGTTTCTCAAACTAGAGACTCTGATGTACTTATATTCTTGTTTAGTTGTACATCTGGCCTTCCACATCTCTTTATGTCCTTTTTAGAGCCAGTTGTCCTTTTTTTTTATTTTTTTATTTATTCTTTTTTTTTTTTCCTAATTTGGAATGTCCAATTCCCAATGTGCTTTTAAGTCCTCGTGGTCGCGTAGTGATTTGCCTCAGTCCGGGTGGCGGAAGACGAATCCCAGTTGACTCCGCATCTGAGACCGTCAACCCGCGCATCTGATCACGTGGCTTGTTGAGCGCGTTGCCACGGAGACATAGCACGTGTGGAGGCTTCACGCCATCCACCGCGGCAACCACGCTCAACTCACCACATGCCCCACCGAGAACAAACCACATTATAGCGACCACGAGGAGTTTACCCCATGTGACTCTACCCTCCCTAGCAACCGGGCCAATTTGGTTGCTTTGGGGACCTGGCTGGAGTCACTCAGCATGCCCTGGGATTCGAACTAGCGAACTCCAGGGGTGGTAGAGAACCAGTTGTCCTTTGTCTTTGAAGATTTTTATGAAATCTTGACGAGTTTCTAGAGAAAGCTGTTTCTTTTTTGCCATTTTTGACCTAATACCGACCTTAAGACATGCCAGTCTATTGCATACTGTGGCAACTCAAAAACATACACAAAGACAATGTTAAGCTTCATTTAACGAACCAAACAGCTTTCAGCTGTGTTTGATATAATGGCAAGTGATTTTCTTGTACCAAATTAGCAATTTAGCATGATTACTCAAGGATAAGGTGTTGGAGTGATGGCTGCTGGAAATGGGGCCTGTCTAGATTTGATCAAAAATGACTTTTTTTCAAATAGTGATGGTGATGTTTTTTTACATCAGTAATATCCTGACTATACTTTGTGATCAGTTTAATGCCACTTTTGTGAATTAAAGTACCAATTTCCTTCTGAAACAGCAAAATCTGTACATTATTCCAAACTTTTGACTGCCAATGTAAGTAGGAACACTGATCAAAGTAGAGACGCTATCTGCAGCGCTCCTGTATGACTTGACAACAGCACAGTGTGTCACCACATTTATGAGCATAAAAACAAAATTTATAGAATTAAATTCATGATAACAGTTGAACATCAGTTGAAAGCTGAGACTTTGTTTCATAAAAATGGCCATTGTGACTTACAAATTCATTTTAATGGAGTGCGTCATATATGTGTTCACACACTCCTTTCAAACCCCCCCCCCTTTTTGAGAACCACTGCCCTACTTAATTCCCCAGTGAGGCCAATTCTTTGTATTGATGGCAATAAAGTCCTAGTTGTAGTCTTGATGAAGCCTGTAAAATTGCCAGCTTAGTTCATGAGTGTTTTATTGATCCTAGCACTGAAATAATGTTTGTCATATTTGAGAAAAAGGGAACAACCTCCAATAGCACAGCATTTTGTAATGCTAATGAGAACTGTGCCTGCTTTTTTTGCCTATTTCCCAAACCAGAAATGTTCATCTTTGATAAATGATTGCCATTATACTACACTTACTGTTGCATTTGCCATATAAGATGGACCTCTTATGTTAATGTGTTCTGTTGTCTTAGATTTTTTTAAGTTTTGCATTTGAAAGTGAGAAATAAGGTTTATTAGGTATTGGCAGCATTAACAAGGCAACTTGTTTTCGTTTTAGCCTAATTTAGGCACATTATTTGCTTGTTAAACACATCAAATGGTTTTCATTTTTGCTTTCTTAATCTGTTTACTGCAAAGTAAAAGTGGCTGCTCTTTCTCTCTCAGAGGCATTTTGAAGTGTAATGGAAGTTTCTGGAATGCACAGTAGATGTGGAATAGGGTAACCCAAATCTGTTTAGCCTGAAATTAATTATAACTTTATTAATGAAGATACATCCCTTTTTTATGCAACCGTTATGGAAAGCATTAAATGTGACTAAGAGAAATGTCAGAGGGTAAAATTGCCATAGCAGCGTGGCCTTTGTAGCAAACTCTCTACTTTAATTCAACATCTCAAAACATATAATCAGTAATTCCTGAAAGAGCACAACCTAGGAATTACCTCTGCGGATAAAAGTAGTGTTTCATTTTTGAAAACCTGTGGTAAGAGTCAGAATAGAGGTATATGGAACTGATGTTAAAACATTTTGCAGTTGCACAACTAATAAAAGCCTGTCAAATATAGCACTTTCAGATTGTACTGTATGTCTAATTCCTCACTTTCCTTGTATTTGTTCCTGGCATACAATTTATGGACTTCCATGGATGGTTAGCCCCTTTAAACTGTGTTGATTTTGTTTAGTTGTCTGTTAGCTGGTGTAGTCAGTGGCTCCAGCACCAATGTCCAGTTGAAGAAAAGGAGAATAGGGAGGGGCGGAAATGTTGGCGTAGACCGTGGAGAGGACTGTCCCATATATAGAGATGAATCCTCTCTACCAGGCCCACTGCGTTAACACGTCCACAACCGAACCCATAAATTACCCCTCCAGGCGTTTTACAGGCCCTGGTGAAACCTTCTTGGCTCCCTCTCCTGTTCACATCTATAGCCGGAGAGATAAATCATCTCTCCTGCTCTCTCCATCTCCCCAAAGATGCTTACTCTCGCCACTCTTTCCACCGTTCCTCACTCGTCAAAGCTTTTCAAGTCCAGATAGGATTAAACATTGGAAAAACACGAAGCTTAGCTGGTCAGCTGCATCCGTTGGAGGAGGTAGGAAGGGTTGTTATGATGCTCTCGGCAGAGCAGAGCTGAATAGAACAGGTGTGGGCAAGATTTGAAGGATAATAAAGGCCCATTCCTGAGTCCCACAAGACCTGAAGAAGAGTAGCCATTAGAGACTCTTAGGTCATCAAGGTTGGTTGACAAAGCAGTCTCCGAACGTGCTGTTTGGAGCGGTCTCTTGTAATCTTCTGGTGCAGATATGTATAGAGGTAGGCCCAGTTCTACATCACCAGATCTTTGAAGGGGCCAGTTTAAACAACTGTCCAAATGTAACACTTTAACAGGCTTTTCTTTTTCTTTTCTTTTTTCTTTTTTAAGGCTGTGAACTTGGTTCAGAATGAACTGTGGAAAAATCCAACCGCTTTCCCTCCCTTTATCCTCCATCCTCTTTGTCCGGAATGATCAGTCCAAATTTTGGGGAGACATTTTGGCAGGAAGTGGATTTAAGAGGGAAAACTAATCAGCCAGACAGCATTTTTCAATGTTATTTCATGCTCTAAATGCTTCCCCCCTCATCTTCATAATATTCATTAAATCACTGCACAAAGAATTCAGTTCACATTTCATGGCATAACTGTTGTGATAGATTTTGTTTTAGCCTATTTTGTGCTTCAGTTGGAAAGTATAATCTGTGGTCTACTCCGATAATTGTTATACATGTTCCGTTGTGCTCCATGCTCCAGGACTTACAGGGCTCAAGGGGCTTTTCTTTGGCCTATTGTTTTATCCCTTAATATATATTTTTTTTTGTGAATTGTGTGAAATTGAATAGCAAGGTTAGAAATTAATGAGAGATAGAAGCTTTTTCGCATATCTGTTAGTGCTGCTGCTATTCCTGTGCAGTAAAAAGATCGCTGCAGAGGAGAAGAGCTGCTTTAAATGAGAATTAAATATTATTCCTCTGATTTTAATCTCTGGAGGCTTAAATAACAGTTGCCAAGAAACATTTGCTATAAAGCAATCCACTCTTCAAATAACATTTTGTACCGAACTGTTTCCAATAAATGTTATTATAGATACAATCAGCAACACATCATACACTGGAAGTGTTGTTTAGCGTGGAGGAAAATAAATCCAGGTTACTATAGTAATGCATTAATTTACACTCACTTAGCATTTTATTAGGAACACTATGGTCCTAATAAAGTGTCCGACATGGTCTTTTGCTGTTGTAGCCCATCTGCTTCAAGGTTCGACGTGTTGTTGATTCTGAGATGCTATTCTGCTCACTACAGTTGTACAGAGTAGTTATTTGAGTTACCGTAGCCTTTCTGTCTGCTCCATTGACCTCTCTCATCAACAAGGCGTTTCCGTCCGCAGAACTGCCACTCACTGTATGTGTTTTATTTGGGGGGGTTTTTGCCACTATTCTGAGTAATCTCTAGAGACTGTTGTGCATGAAAATCCCAGGAGATCAGCAGTTACCAAAATACTCAAACCAGTCCGTCTGGCACCAAAAATGATGCCACTGTCGAAATCACTGAGATAATTTTCTGATCGTTGAACTCCTGACCCATATCTGAATGATATTTTATATATATATATATATATTGGTATATGTAGAAATTATCATTAACCAAAAGTAACAAATGCGTAAAAGTATTGTTCACTGTTAGTTCATTAGCTATTGCAGTTACAAGTAATGATAAGGAAACAACATTATTGTAACCTAACAAACTTATTTTGTAAACTGAAATAAAAATAAACATTAACATAATTAGAAACATTTAAATTAAACTAAAATACATTTTCATGATTCAAACTCAACTAAATATTAAAATAAACAATAAAAATAATGAATAAAATAAAATAAATTAAAATATACAATTAAACTGAACTGATATATAATTAAATAACTAAAATAATATGAAAATGACCACATATTTTAATTTTTGATACACAGTATATTATACAATTTGAAGCCTTTGAAAGCTATGATATAGTGATAACATTAGACTGTCCTGAGAAATTGAAAAAAGCATAAAACAGATTTGCTGTAATTATATCAGTTAACACATTCCTAAAGTGCCAGAAACTAAACAAAAGCCACATATACTGGTAAATTAAAGCCAAACCGGGACTAAAAAACACTGAAAACATCTAAAACTAACAGTCATAGAGCAAAAGCGAAAATAAATTGAAGCAACAAACTGACAGAAAAATAAGAATAGAAAAAAAAAAAAAAAGCCTTTGGTACAATATGTATAAAGAAGAAGAAGAAGAAGAAGAAAAAAAAAACAAGTTTTGATAGTCCGATAGTCCCAGTTTTACACAACATATAATGCCCTTGAGACATCATGCACACATTGTTAATTACCATCCCTGAAATACTCAGAGATAGGAGTGTTTAGCTTTCCGGAGGCTTTTTAAAGCAGAAACAGCAAAAAAAAACTTTAACTCTGCAAAGCATCCTGAGACCATGTAGCAAAGTCTAACACTCTTTACGATATCAGCATTCACATTACGGGCTCATTAACAAGAAAAATGGTACTCAATAAAACCAGTCACACTGCAAAATAAACTTCAATTAGACAACCTTATTTTACCCATTAGAGAGGTTTGCTGCCGTAAGGGGCTAGAAAAGATAATTTGCCTGCTCTTCTCCCATCTGCTCTGACTAATACTTCACAGGACAGAGATTGGAGCCCCTGTCTCACACAAACACATTAGCTAGCAACTGTTTGGGGCATCAGCCTTCTTGCACAGCCAGAGCCTTTTTTTGTTTTTTGTTGAGTGGAAGCCAAAGCATGTATAGATACATAGATCGTTACAGACTTCCCACGGTCATGGAAAAATTAGTGCCCATATGCAACAAACCCTTAAGTTAAGTAAACCCTTATTTAAGGGTATTATTACCTTATGTAAGGGTATTACTACTAAAGATTTTCTTAACTAACTTTTTTAATTTCAGGCTTAGAAAAGTCATCAAAATTATATCTAAAAATAATTTTAAAAAGTAATGGTAAAGTCATGGAATTTTCAATAGTGACTATACATTTCAGCAGCTAGAAATTGCTGTTTGTAAGTGCAATCTCTTGAAAATGACTTTAATGAAAATACCTTTGCAGAAATCCTAAACAATTAGAAAAGTTAGTGAAATTCATTGGTCAAAACTTGTGGGAACACTGTGGATAATTTGAATGTGCTTATGGTGATAAAATTCTCAAGGTGTATTCACTATTCACAATAAAGGTTTCAATGTAACAAAAATGCATTGTGAATATTCAGGGTAAATTATGTGCAACAAATATCATATTTTATGTGCACTCATCGTAGCTCATGACATTTGAGCATTCTTTAAATCCTGTGTTTAACAAAATTCCCTCCTTTTTAAGCCATTTATAACAGCTCTGTTTAACAAAGAACAGTTGTGGTGTTCAGGTGAGAATAACGGCAGGTTGAGCTGACGGCAATAACTGTGATTCAGAGCCTGGATTGCACGGTTCTGTGTGTACATACTCTGAGGGTGAATTTGAAGGATTAATATTGCCACACACTGGATACACATGTCTTATCTCAGCTGTCACTTAACCTCTCCTCCTCAAGTGTTAGACATAAAACTATAGTTTCAGCATTATTGCAAGCCCCCTGTATTGATTTTGAACAGGTGGTATCGTATTTTCTCTCTCTCTCTCTCTCTCTCTCTCTCTCTCTCTCTCTCTCTCTCTCTCTCTCTCTCTCTCTCTCTCTCTCTCAATTCAATTTCAATTGCTTTATTGGCATGACTGTATGTTACAATGTTTCCAAAGCACAAGTTATAATCAAATCAAACAGAGTAGAAACATGTGTCTAACATTAATTAACAGATTTAAACTGTGGATATTTATAAGACAGTAATTAACAAACAAATGAACAAATGCATTGTATGTAAATATTTTAAATCACATGTAACTGATACACAGTAATATACAGTATATATATATATATAATGAAATAATATATGAACTAATGTATAAATTTAAGTGAAAATGTTTGGTTTAGTGGTTCACAATTCTTTCTCTCAGGTTATGGCAGAGTGTGACATATTTAGCAGCTGTAGGGGCCATATGTTCTTTCTCTCCTAATATGATTTGAATTTGTTCAGTTGCAGGCAGTTCACATATTTCAGGTATAGATTCACTGAATTTTGTGAAGAATGTGTTTCTAATTAATTGATATTTTCCACAGTGGAGGAGAAAGTGCATCTCTGTTTCAACCTCTCTATTCTGGCAGTGGACACGTGTCCTGTTTTCTCTGGGGAGCCAAGACTTTTTAAGTATCCCTATTTCTATGGCGAGTTTATGATTACCTGTATTTGGTCAGGATGTGCCTCTGTTTTACATCTGTGATGGTGGACAGATAAACTGGCAATTCATATTTTCTCTTTAGGCCTCTATAGCATTCTAATTTGTGTTGTGTTTTAGTTTCATTCTCCCAATGTTCCAAATAGGTATTTTTATTGTGCTTTTTGATTTGGCCGAATTTTAGGATTTATTTCAGGAGTACTGGTCTGTAACTGGTTTGAGCTGGTGAGTTTCAGGACCAGCTGGCTGAGAGGACTGATTTTGGGGTACAGCTCTTGGTCTAAAAATGCTTCATGGTGGAGTGTTTGATGGGGGATTGATTTAAGGTGTTTCCAAAATTTAATAGATATCTTTTGAATGTGTAAAATTAATAGGTATCCGCCTAGTTTGGCTCGGCAAGCATTATTTGGTATTTTCCTTTGGACTCTTAAAATGTTCCTACAGAATTCTGTATGGAGGGTCTCAACAGGGTGTTATCCCATTTAGTGAAGTCGTGACTACAGAGGGGTCCCCAGATCTCACTTCCATACAGGCCAACGGGTAACATGACACTGTCAAATATTTTGTTCCAGGTTTTGATTGGGATTTCTATGTTATGAATTTTTCTTTTAATGGCATAGAATGCTTTCCTTGCTTTCTCCTTCATTGTGTTAATAGCCAGACCAAAGCCACCTGACGTGCTCATTTTTAGTCCAAGATAGTTTTAATTTGTAGTAATTTATTGTGTTCTAGGGTGGTGTTGCCTAGTGTGAAAATATATTTGATGTCTTGAAGTTTGGCTTTCTTTTGAAAAATCATATTTTGGTTTTAATAGGATTGACTGCCAGGGCCGAGTTATGGCACTACTGCTGGAGCTGGTCTGGGTGCTGTTGTTGACCTTCAGCTGTGGGTGACAGCAGCACCAGATCATCTGCATACTTCACTTCTGTGTTGTTTAGGGTGAGGCCTGAAGCTGCAGATTGTTCCAGTGTTGTTGCCAATTGATTGACATAAATGTTAAAAAGAGTGGGACTTAAACTGCAGCCCTGTCTCACCCCACGGCCCTGAGTGAAGAATTCATTTCTTTTGTTGCCAAGTTTTATAGCACACTTATTGTTCAAATAAATTGATTTAATTATATCATACACTTTACCACCTACACCAGTTTGGAGAATGTCCTTCATGCCAAATGGAGTTGAATGCCTTTTTAAAATCAACGAAACATGCAAAAATGTTAGATTCCTGTGTTTGGTGAAGATGCTTATTAATCAGAGTGTGTAGCGTATAGATATGATCTGTTGTGCGGAAGTTTGGTAGGAAGCCAATCTGTTTTTTACACAGACATTGTGCTCTATAAGGAAGGCCTGTATTCGGGTGTTTATAATACAGCAGAAGACCCTCCCCAGGTTACTGCTGAAACAGATGCCCCGGTAATTGTTGGGGTCAGAGTTGTCTCCGCTCTTATAAATAGGGGATATTAGTCCCTTGTTCCAGATTTCAGGAAAGTGGCCAGTTTGTAAAATAAGGTTGAAAAACTTAAGTAAAGCAATTTGTAAGTCAGGTGAGCTGTTTTTTTTTTTTTTTTTTTTTTTTTTGAGCATTTCTGTTCTAATTAAGACATGGCCACATGCTTTGCTGTTTTTTTTTTTTTTTTAAGTGTATATGGTTTGTTGGTTCCTTGATTGCTGATTCTAGTGTTTCAAGCTTGCTCATGGTCAGTAATTGTTGGGGTGATAGACTAGTTGATGGGAGTTCTTTGTAAATAGTTTTAAAAATGATCTTTCCAGATATTTTTGTTTGATACAGGTATGTCCTGATTTTTGGTTGTATTTAAATTATTCCATTTCTTCCAGAAGACATTTGTATTAATGGACTCTTCAATGTCACTTAAAGTTTGATTGTAATATAGTTGTTTTTTGTTGCTAAGCGTTCTTTTATATGTCGTAAGTGATTCATTGTATTTCTCTCTTAATTCAGAGGTGTGAGGCTGATTGTGTTTATGGTTGGAAAGGTGTCTAAGTTGTTTTCTAATAGAATTACATTCATCATCAAACCAGTTTTGTTTATTGTGTCTAGATTTTTTTTTATTTTTTTTTTATTTTTTTTTATTTTTTTATAAGGTTTGCTTTTGTAGCGGATCTAGAATATTTCATTGATTAGTTTTACTGCCTTGTTTACATCTGTTAAGGTGGGCTGGAATTGGATTTCAAGGAATCTTTTGATGAGGTTAGTTATTTAATGATTGTGTTGATGTATTTAGATTCACTATCAATAGTCCATTTATAGCTTTCCTTCATTTCTATTAGTTCTCAAAGATTATGATCAGTTATACTGTGATTGTGACTTCAGGAAAATGTTAATTTGGCAATGATTTGTCAAGTATGTCTGTGGTCTGACTGTGAAAGCACTTATATAGGAGGGGTTCATGTCTGTGATAGCTTAATCAACAACACTCGAGCCAAGAGCTGAGCTGTATGTGAAGCGGCCTAACAAATCTCCTCAGATTCGGCCGATTAGCAGGTACAGGCCGAGGCCTCGACAGAGCTGTACTAACTCCTTTCCATTTCTTTTAACTATGTGGTCAAGGTTATTGCAAACAGTGGTTGTGGGGGTCAGTTGCAGGGAATTCTTGAAAATGTGATTATTTCCATGAGTGTCTATGACGTCACATTTGTGCCCTGTCCTGGCATTGAAATCCCCACACAGCAGTATGTTTCCCTGTGCCTGAAATTCACTGATCTCTGTGTGGAGGATGGAGATTCATTATGATACGGTGATTCTGTAGGTGGGGTGTAATATGCACATATATAGACAGGTTTGGGGAGTAACGAAATACATGTAACGGGATTATGTATTTAAAATACTAAATATAAGTAACTGTATTCCACTACAGTTACAATTTAAATCATTGGTATTTAGAATACAGTTACATTCAAAAAGTATTTTGATTACTGAAGAGATTACTTTGCAATTTATTTTCATTTGTTTAATTTAATATTTAGTCCTTTCAGATAGAAAACATTTATACATATAAATTATGCAATCCAAAGTGCATTTAAACAGCGGTGAAACACTTTCTTATGATGTGTTACATTCATACGAGCAGACAGAGATAGGAAAATCCTTGTGTAAATTATCAGCTTTACGCTAAGCTAAAATGCAATTTCTAGCCATTTAACATGCACGTTACCAGGCACGATCATATTGTTTTATCAAGAAAATTCAGGTTGGATCATAATTTATTTTTTTCTAGTAAGACCTTTGATATTAGGGCAAAAATCATATTCTTGATAATAATTTTTGTATTGTTTTCCTGTAAAAATATCTAAAAATCCTTAAAACAAGATCAGTTTGATTTATCTTGTTTTAGAAACAACACTGCATAAGATATTTAGGTTTTTCAGAGAATGTATTTTTAAAATGTGTATTTTGTCTTACTGTACTGGCAGAGTTTTTATTGTCAAAACAAGTGACAAATCTACCAGTGCTGAAGAAGTAATCCAAAATATTTAGAATATGTTACTGACCTTGAGTAATCTAACGAAATATGTTACAAATTACATTTTACAGCATGTATTCTGTAATCTGTAGTGGAATACATTTCAAAAGTAACCCTCCCAACCCTGTATATAGATATCTTTGTCATTCTCTATGATGCCTTTTCGAAGTTTTAGCCAAATATGTGTGAGTGCTGTCTTTGTGACTGATAAATGTGATGAGAGGATTTCTTTATACCACACAATGACCCCACCAGAGTCTCTGCCACGAATCACATTTTTGTGTTTGTAGGAGGGCAGGATTATTTCTTTATAACCTGATGGACAGAAGGTGAGCTTTTAGGACCTAAGATGGAAGAAAAAAGGCCTTGGATATTCCACAAGCTTATACAGAGAGATTTCATTAAGTGTAATTTTGTGAGTTAAAAGTTAGATACAAAGATAAGACAGTACAGCATAGCAGTTTAAAGTAACACAGTATAGCAGTATAGAATAACAAAGGTTTTTTTTTTTTTTTTTTCCTCCACATTTGTAAAAAAAAAAAAAAAAAAAGAGCATATTGTATTGCATTCTAGATTACTATTTAGCTTACTCTCTTGCAAATAAGCTGGAGTGGTTGGCCAACTTCTCCTATGTCTGAAAAATCTAGATGCTTTCTACCTTGAAGTGCCTCTGATTAAGTGTAGAGCTGTGGAAGGAATGCCTGCTGCAGGGGGTTATGAGGTGAGTGACATGGGCCACTGTAGGGATTCTCATGGCCATGAGCTGTTTGGTTGATGCTGGGCGGGGCTCTTTTGTGTGGGGGTTCTCTGTGAAGGGCTCTGTAGTGTGAGGCTCTATCAGGTAGTCGTTTGGTACTTTCCAGTGGATGATGGCTGAGACTGTGGGAGCTGTTGAGTTGTCTTGGTTGATGGTGTGGTGAGCCTTTATTTGGCCTGTGGATTGATGGATCTCTTCCAAGTATTGCATCTTTCAGATTTTTTGCAAAGATTCTCATCCCTTCTTGGTTCAGGTGTATGTGGTAGTACAGGTGCTGCTCTTTCAGAGTAGGGTGATGAGTGATGGTTATATTGGGAAGGTCAGAGCAGGCTTTTATTATGTTTATTATTATTATTATTATTATTATTATTATTATTAAGTCCTTGGGAAAGTATGTTCTTGGCAGCAGAGTAGAGATTGTTATTTTGGCCCTAAGGAACTTCTGATTGTTTTCTGCCATATTTTATACAGCATCTACTACTTGTTCTTTTTTGGAGCGTAGATCATTTGTGCCTGTGTGAATTACAATGTTTTGTGGATCTCTGAGAGTAGACTGGCAGAGGAGCTTAAGAACTGAGTCTGTGGTTGTGCACCAGAACTTTGCAACATTGTGAGTTGGGAGTAATCTCCTTTGGTTGACATACTTGCCGTTTGAATCAATTAGGATGACAGTGTTGGGATGTTGAGGTGTCATGTTTAGGGAAGACCTGTTCTGTTGATGGGCAGGTGGTCCAGGCTGCAGTGAAGGTTCAGTGGGTGTGTTTGGTCCAAGCAGCAGTGAAGTTTCAGTGGGTGTGTTTGGTCCTGGCAGCAGTGAAGTTTCAGTGGGTGTGTTTGGTCCAGGCAGCAGTGAAGGTTCAGTGTGTGTGTTTGATCCAAGCTGCAGTGAAGGTTCAGTGGGTGTGTTTGGTCCAGGCTGCAGTGAAGGTTCAGTGGGTGTGTTTGGTCAAGGCTGCAGTGAAAGTTCAGTGGGTGTGTTTGGTCTAGGCTGCAGTGAAGTTTCAGTGGGTGTGTTTGGTCCAGGCTGCAGTGAAGGTTCAGTGTGTGTGTTTGGTCCAGGCTGCAGTGATGGTTCATTGGGTGTTGGTCTGGATGCAGAGCTGTTGTCTGTTAGCGAAGAGGAGATTGGTGCCTCAGGCCTGTTGGTAGTTAGTGATGGGTTTCTCTCTGTCTCTGAGGCTGTAGATGTGATCTGTGTATAGGTCTGTTCTGGGGTCAGGTAGATCAGTTGCTGCATGAGACTGTGGATCACAGCTTCTTTTTATTTTAATGATTGTTTCATAATGGTCAGTTCCTCATTTAGAGTCAGGTTTATTTTGTTTAGTTTAGTTATATCGTATTCTAGTTGTCTAAGTTTATTTTTGTTTTCTTCTTTAAACATCCTCAGTTCCTCTTTCAGCTGTTGTATATTGTCAGCCTTACGGAGTTTATTTTCTCTGAACTCAGTGATCTCCATTTCTGGCAGTGAGAGGTACTCCTGTATGCGCTGTACAGAAACTGTTGTCTGGGACGTGCATGTGGGGGAGGGTGTGGCAGAGACACGGGCCTGAGGGGCAGGAGCTGTGGCTTGTGAGTACAACTGTCAGTGGCTTCAGTGATGCTGTGAAGAGAGCAGCTTTCTCTCTGTTTGCTAATGTTTTGAGTTCAGCAAAATCTGATTCCAATTTTTCAAGACTTGTCTCAGATCCCTGAATCATTTCAGTGCCAGTGCTTTACAAGTTTATGTTGGATTTAAGAGTAGTGTCCATGCAGAGTTGTCTCATAGATTTATTTCCCACCATTTTTAGCTCTGCATTAGCTGAACACAGGGCTTTGTGGCAAGCATTTGGACAGTCAGTGTAGAAAAGCATATCAGTAATGACCTGTTTGCCATTAACAATAATACAGTCTGCTCTTAGAGTTTCTGGTAAATCCCTCAGAATCTTGGATTTGAATTTCTCTCTCTCTCTCTCTCTCTCTCTCTCTCTCTCTCTCTCTCTCTCTCTCTCTCTCAGTATGTGAGCTATAAATGCATCATATCCTGTGTTTACACTCTCTCTTTAGCAACCTTCGAGAGGTAAGATACAAACATCCAGCATCCCTCTGATAGTATAATAATATAATCTATTATAATATAGTTTTTTTTTAGACATCCAGTTCCTCTTCATGCAAACATTAGTCCCTGTGTGACATCTTAAAGCAGAAAGGGTTTATTGGAAAGTTCTTCTGTCGGATGAACCTTCAGAACGAGACAGTTGTTGTGTATGCGCAACAATCCGGCTGACCCCCTGCCCACCGGAGGATCTATTTGCATTAGCTATTAATTGGGGAGAATCTGGATGAGTAGGAGGTGGGGCGGAAGAGGGGTAGGAGTGTAATTACGGGGCTGTTAAAGTGTCAGAAGCAGCATTAGGCCATATCAAGCTCTCGTCACCCTTATGAAAAATGAAATATGAAAATATGCAAATAAGCCCCTATCTGAGCTCTGAGGAAGACTCCTGAGGCACCACGCTAACAGACTTGTTATGATTCAAAGCAGGGCCATTGTTATGTATATTCATATTGCCACGCTTTAAGACTCATGGAGACAATGAGGCTGAAAGACCTTGTGCACTTTGACTCTAGTGTGATTATGATTAATATTTGACTATGCTTCCTCAACAGAAGTTATATAATTAATTCTGTTTGCATGATTGACGCTGGGCTACACATGTACTTGGAAAAGTGTGCAGGTTTTCAGTTGAAGCTTTAGATGCCCCAAAATTTATCCTGAAAGATGTCACATTAATGTCTCACTTTTAATTGCTTCACAGGTTCTTTTTGCACATTGACCCATGTGATTTCTGTCTGGAAAGGCTGATGAAACACCCTTTAAAGATGAAATATTATGCACAGATGGGCGGCATTGTGTGATAAGAGTATTCATGTTTCACAATGATTCTGGATGTTGATGTTGTCAGGTTGCAGTGACACACTTTTCTAAAATGTTGGTCCACTTGCACAATTATAGATCTCTCTGTCTTTCTCTCTCACTCTTTCTTTCATAGTCTCTCATGATGTGTTATGCAGTTGCTTACTGCGTCCCAACATATCTGTGTTGCTACAAGGCCTTTCTGTCTTCCCAACTTTCTTAGTCAGAGTGAAAATTTCTCACTTTTTTTCTTCATTTAGCTCTATTTAAAAACTAGATATATACTTCTGAGGGAGAGTATGTGTACTTGTTGTGTACTGGAGTATAACCTTGAGCTCCACTTTATTTAGTTGGCTCAACAGTGGAAATAATAACCACTTATGGAACCCTACGATTTGTGGGAATAATTTGATCTCTCCCTGAATACTGTATGTTGTATTATTATTATTAGTAGTAGTATTATTAATAATAATAATATTTGGGCTGTAATAATAATATTTTCATGTGCTTTGGTGTTAACTTTGAGCTATTCAAAGTGTCTAGACTAAGAAGAAGAAAGCGTTTCTTTGATATCAATAACTTCCAAGATCACCAATGCTGCCCAATCAGATTCTTTTATGTCTTTCTTCTCAAGCAAACTGAATAGAGAAAATATTTACATGTATTGAGCTCAAAGCTCCACCTGAATTATGTTCATTAATTTCAGGGAATTTGGGTGAAGAAAACTTATTATGTGTGTGGTATTGAAAATATATGAATGTCTGAATATGTAAATTGTGTCTTCTGTACTGTGTTTTTCTGCATGTCCTTGACATGAGCTGTTGACTGGCTAACGCCAGCACTCTTGATTATATTAGTACAGAATTATCTCTTCCTAGCAGATGACTTGTTAATGAACGGCAGATAATCTAAGTGCCCTCTGTGAGTTGGCGCTCAATATCAGCTCTGAGCCATTTGCCCTTCTGAATGGCCTTTGAAACTATTGTGATTTTGTTTTTGTTTTGTTTACTCTTTTTGTCTCTTTTCTCGTGTTTCTATTGTGAATTCTGTTGTTTGAGTGAGTGACTCACTGCTGTGTGACTCTAGCTGTTTGTATTCTCTGAATTTAGGGAACAGTGTAATATACAACACACACTTAGTTTCTTTCCCTTAAGATGATGCCTCTTATCTCACTACTTACCATTTCTTTCTTAATGTTTGTCTCTCTCTTTTTTTTTTTTTTTTTTTTTTTTTCAATCTAAGGGCATCTGACTTGCTTTTCTGCTATCATTATTTTTTCCCTGAATGTTTCAAAACTGAGGTCTTCTGGATCTCCACTGTTCCTCGTTTCTCTCAACCTTTACCTTAACACTCCACACTAACAGACTTAGCTGCCAGGCATCATATCACCCAGTTCTGTCCCTCACCACTCAATTATTTACATGCCGCTTATTATGCAAATGATGTGCTATAGGATATCCATTTTTTCCTATTCTCTGGGCTGTTATGTGTGCTTACACACCAGACAACCTCCAGCCTGGTTGGATTTGACATATTGCGTGTTTTGGGGGGGGGGTGAAATATGCTGGCACTTTGCGATCCCTCATCTCCCTGTATTTGCAGCTCCATCAAACCCGGACTATTAGAGTCTGATCCAGCCAACTCTCTCCGTTTACAAGCTCTGAAACTCTCTAGCGGTTCCCTAGCAACAGCTGCAAGTTGTGTTTCTGTTTTCACTGTATCTCTCTGTTGCTTAGCTACGCAAGCTTAGACACAACCGCAGCATTTGATTGTCGTCCAGACTAATTTTTGCACAGGACTGATGGTCTTTTTCAAGCACTAGATTGACAACAATTGCCCATCTAGATCAGTGTTTAATTGTGATCCATTTTAGTTAGGGCTTGACGAAATGGCTACAAACATTATATCTCAATATGTTTCACTCAGGTGACAATATTTGATTTGTGTCTCGATAATTATATATTTGCTCTGAAAAGTTGTTTTTTAGTTGTTTTAATCAGAGAAACCATTATTTCAGCCAAACAGCCATTGTAGCTATAGAGGACAAAACCTTCAAAAATAATAAATACATAAATAAAAACATAAATAAGTAAATAAATCCATATATTTGTGCGTAAATCAATATAAAAGTAGATTAAAGATGTTTTTTTGCATGAAATACAAATCTAATTCAATATAATGAAGATTTTTCCACAGATTTTCACTAAATAAACATTTTTCTTTTCCCAAGAAGATTTGTTCATGTGTTTTGAGGATGATGGCATGTCAGGCAACAAGTCCATGTTGGCATCTGCCTAATTTAGCTAGCTTCCACCAAGTTGTAGATGAATTTGCTCCAGAGATTGATTGAATGCTTGGCCTTTGACGTCAACAATACAATATATGGAATAAAATTTCTCCTAATTTTAAAAGTTAATCCTATTAATTTTGTTATCCTAAATACTCAATTAAATGGTTAGTTGCATTTTATTATTTGCATTTAGCATCCCCCCTCCCTGCATGACCCAATCAGAACAGACCTGTTGCCCATTTCTGGGTCATGACCCACCAGTTGAGAACCACTGTGTTAAATAATGCATTTCTGCGATGTGTTCCTTGATCTTCCTTGAATCTTCCTTGAAGTTTCAAACTGTGCCATTTTGAGTCAAAAGCTAAACAGAGAACAACCTAAGCACATCTCCACCAGCAGGAATCAATTGAAAAAGGTCAAACATGCACACCTTACAGTACATCTTCACAGAGCAAGCTACTACTGGGCTCACTTCTGGCCAAACATGGGCAGTGTGTTCGTAAAATGGCTGCATAAAACTAGTATCTGACTCTGCTGGGTTAAGGCTATGGCCAAGGGTAGAAGGAACCATGCTGAAGAGTTGAGCTATAATTAACACTCATTCAAACAGCCCGTCCTCTATGTGATAACTCTGTTCCTCCATACTCACCACCTGTCCACGACCTCATTTCCTGCACTGCCGGTTGGAAACATCCTCCTGCCTGCCTTGACATCTCAGGAAAGTGCTGGATTAATGGAGATGATCTTTATTTATTTTATTCTGCTTAGAGGGCAAAGGGCTTGATTTGTGGAGTGCAGCTTTTATAATTGGTGGACAATAACCCATCTGAGGCTATAACAATGATGGAGAGCATCTGTAATTGAATGGCAGTGCTTCAGATAAACTCTAATCATGATCTGTTAAGATGATCAGCATGCGGTCAGAGATGCTTCCTTTCTGTTTACAGGTGAAGAGCACATCCCCTCCACCCCCTGCACAGTGGTTGAGCTTGATGGTGAAGGGAAGGGTTCATAGGTTGATATGAACAGTGCAGTACCTTTAGAAATTCCACAATCACGATAAGAACACATTGCCCTAACACATTGTAGATGTTAGCTCAGCTAAAGTTAAAGAGGAGATGAAGGTGTTCTGGCCAAAATGCAAAAGCATCTCATACCCACTGTAATGCAAAGGGCAACCTAACGCTTTAGGTAAGGCAGATCTGTAGACTGGATCTGTCCTAGATGTACGCTATGTATGCTAACTATGCACAATTATATGGTTAGTTCAATTTTATTATTTGCATTTAGCATTGTTTTTCCCCTGCTGTCCACTACGCTATCATAACAGACCTGCAACCCACCAGTTAAAGGGACAGTTCACAAAAAAAAAATAAAAATAAATAACAATTTACTCACCGCCATGTTGTTTCAAACTCATATGACTAACTTTCTTCTGAAACACAAGGATGTGTAAGGCAGAATGTTAGTCTCAGTCAACATTCACTTCCTTTGCATCTTTTTTTTTTTTTCTCTCCATACAATGAAAGCGAATGGTGGCTGAGACTAACATATTGCCTAAAATCCCTGTTTGTGATGATAGAATGATACACGTGTTTGGAACACACAAGGGTGAGTAACTGATGACAGAATTGTCATTTTTGGGTGAACTATCCCTTTTGGAACCACTGCTTTAAGGAGTAGTGTATGAGTAACAGAGAGCCTTTCGTGGTTTGGTTTGTTTCAGATTTTGCCCAGCTTTCTGGCATGGAAGAAAAGCTTTGTCTGTCCAAAACTCTCTGTATCTCCTTTACCACCACCAGTTCTAGTTATCTTGGAGTAAGTCGAATTGTTCTTCAAGGTACTTATGCACGCCAGAGCTGAGATGAATTCTAAGGAGGTCACCCGCACACACAACCGGGGTGCCGCTCCAGTGCTGTGCTCCACACTTCCTCCGGAGAGCCTGGCACCAGAGCTCGTTCAGGCAGCAGCGGGCATCTGAGGCGGACCCCTCGCTGCAGAGCCCCACATAATGAAGCGCCCTGTCAAAGCCGTTCTGCTGGATGCGCAGAAAATCTCCATCCAAGTCGCAACATGGGAGAGGGCCGCCAGCCTCAAATTACTGTCCTCGCCAAGAGCCAGTGGAGGGGGAACTTTCTTTCTCTCTCTCTCTCTCTTTCTCATTCTTTCTCATTCTATATCTCTCCATTAACCCACTCCGATGGGAAGAGGTGACTAGCTCTCTGCTCCACTGAGATAGAGTTAGCGGATTCAGGGCATGGAACAGAGTACATTTGTTTTCTTTTTTTTTTTTTTGAAATGGTGGCAGATTTTTGCAGTTTTTTTGTCACCCTCAGGTAATTATACAGCCTAGACAATAATCCAGAGAAGACTCTGTCAAATTCTGGCAAAAAGAAAATCATTATTTTTTCAATCATTTGAGGCATAAATCCAATGTTTTTTTATTTATTTTTTTTATGTAATATTAGATATGTAAAATTGATTATTTTATGTAAAATTAAACTACATGTAGCATGAAAAGATAGTTTTATACATACTGTAGGATCCCTGTATTTATATATTTATTTATATTATAAAATATAAGTATAAAAATGTTAAAAAAAAATTTAATCTGTGAATCAGTATTTAAAAGTTTTCCAGTAGACTTTGTTTATTTGGGAAGATTCAGTTTATATCAAGCTTTATTGGCAATATAAACTTAAGTGTACATTGCCAAGGCTTTATAAGACTCTATACATACAGGTAAAAAGCATATTGAATGCTGAAGTTTAAAATCTCAAAAATATTATTTTCTCTGGCTTCCTTTCAGTCTCTGTGGCGCACATGCTGGGTCTCTCTCGTGCAGTTTAGCTTTTCACACTGGTTCAGATGACTGTAAGTAAATGTTTTCGGGTGATCCGAAAGATACTGCAGCTTGCCCGTATCTCCCACACCTAGCTCACTGCCTGCAGGTGAAGTCTCCATTCTCCGTACAGAAAATACGGTCCCGTGTTTTTGAACAAGCATGCACTGCTCCACACAATCAGTTTATGTGCTAGGATTTGCAGTTGAGTCAAGCATGTACCTCCTGTAAATTTATATTTTCCAATTTTAGTCACAAAAAGTGGGGAAAGACATAAATAAAGTTTCAGGAAGTGCAGAAAGCAGATATTGCAATAATTCGAGCTCCTTTGACAATCAGTTTTTTATGGTGATGCACCTCCTTGACTATTTGTTGAAAAAGGGGGGGAAAGACCTTTTTTGTACCTTGTTCTTGGAAAGTGTCTTTTATTCTGAATGGTAAACAAACATGAAGCGAACAGATTTCCTTGAGGTTTTCACTCTGGGAAAAGACCATAAATTCTAATTTTAGCACCTTCACAACATATTTAGACATTATTACGTGGAGATTCATTCTCTTAAAGCATTAGTTTAGGTAAACGGGTTTAGAAAGAGTCAGCTGCTTCCGAGACACAAAAACCCAAGTGTTGAAAGAGCCATTTAAATATTGAAACTTTCACTTTGGGAATTTGATCTACAATTAGCCTGTACTTTCCTTGAATTACTGTAAATTTCCTGCTTGTACTCTTAAAAAGACTGAGGATGTGTGGTAAATTCAATAAGGGCGTGTTAATGGTATATCTTTGCCTTTTTCTGCCTTCATTTTGGACCCTTCTGTCTGAATTTAGGCTTAATTTGCAGGACATTTACAGTGAAGTTACTATGTTCTATGTCTTTTATCATCTCAGGTGTTACAATAACAGTGAGTCTTTGGTGTAAAGGCTGAAGTTGTGCATTCCTCACATTTCACGACCCAGGAATTCCTGCCATAGCTTTAGTGAATGGATTAAAGGCATCTGGAGAGGAGTAAGACAGCGCTGTTTTTGATTCTCTCTTCTGACCTTCCAATCTTGAATCATACCACTGAACAGTGATGAGAAATAAAATTGAATACAACACCTGTAGTGACAGAAATATGACAGTGATACACTGTTATACAAATAGGTCTTTTTTTAGCCAAAAACTTATTTTGTGCGCCCATGTAATTTCTGACAACTTTATTTTTATATTTTGTATATCTTTATATTTTTTATATATTTTGTATTTTTTGTACTACATGCACTGTGCTTTTGTCAAAGATATCACAGAGCATCTAACTAAACACTTAAGGGACTTTTAAGGGCCAAAAATACCTTACACCCTATCTACACCAGAAGCGAGGGGCATGGCTTAATGCAACAAAAGAAAATTGCCACGCAGACAGTAAACAGTCATTTTGTGCTGCACACTCTGGCGCTGTTTCTGCTAACAAGACAAATAAACATTTAAGAGTGTTGCGCTGTTGCGGCGCTATGCGACATGGCTCGTGTCCCGTGTAGACATGGTGTTACCTTGTTACTTTTAGGCATACTATTAGATTTGAAGTTCCTTACTTGTTACCCCGTGTGCAATGCAAGACGTATAGAATAAAATGTTTAAATAATATAAAACTATATTCATTAGAAATAAATGTAATATAAATATAGCAAAATTACACAAACCAGAAAATAACGCTGTCATTAAAATCACTAATCAAATTGAAAGTTGAATTGTGCATTTGCAATGTTCACTCCTGAATAACTATTCAAGAAAGAAGACACTGATTAGTAGTATTGATTGCATTTTGAAAGGAGTGTAAATATCAAGTGAGCTTTTACTCAGTAGTCAGTGACACCAAACTGTGAGCACATTCATTCTAAAACCGTTTACATAAAGCTCACTCAGAAAGAACTATGGCAAGATTCAAGGACGAGCGGAAAGATTTGAGTGGACACTTCTTCGACTGAACCAGAACCCTCCTCAAATTAATTTGAGTGGAAGCCAGAGTCATTTAACATATGGTATTTTAATTAATTGGTAATGCAGACATGGTGGCAACATATTGTAACACCGGTTAAATTTGAAGTCACTGCTGCTTTCTCCCTCTGTTTACTGTATATATATATATATAAATTGTATGATTGGTGCCAAAAACAAAAAACATCCAGTGAGTGGCAGTTCTGCGGACGGAAGCGAACAGATTTCCTTGAGGTTTTCACTCTGGGAAAAGACCATAAATTCTAATTTTAGCACCTTCACAACATATTTAGACATTATTATGTGGAGATTCATTCTCTTAAAGCATTAGTTTAGGTAAACGGGTTTAGAAAGAGTCAGCTGCTTCCGAGACACAAAAACCCAAGTGTTGAAAGAGCCATTTAAATATTGAAACTTTCACTTTGGGAATTTGATCTACAATTAGCCTGTACTTTCCTTGAATTACTGTAAATTTCCTGCTTGTACTCTTAAAAAGACTGAGGATGTGTGGTAAATTCAATAAGGGCGTGTTAATGGTATATCTTTGCCTTTTTCTGCTTTAGAACATTCATTCTAAAACTGTTTACATAAAGCTCACTCAGAAAGAACTATGGCAAGATTCAAGGACGAGAGGAAAGATTTGAGTGGACACTTCTTCGACTGAACCAGAACCCTCCTCAAATTAATTTGAGTGGAAGCCAGAGTCATTTAACATATGGTATTTTAATTAATTGGTAATGCAGACATGGTGGCAACATATTGTAACACCGGTTAAATTTGAAGTCACTGCTGCTTTCTCCCTCTGCTTACTGTATATATACTGTATATATATATATATATATATATATATATATATATATATAAATTGTATGATTGGTGCCAAAAACAAAAAAACATCCAGTGAGTGGCAGTTCTGCGGACATCCAGTGAGTGGCAGTTCTGCGGACGGAAATGCCTTATTGATGAGAAAGGTCAACAGAGAATGGCAAGTCTGGTTCGAGCTGACAGAAAGGCTACGGTGACTGTACAATTGCAGTGAACAGCATAGCATCTCAGAATCCACAACATGTCGAACCTTGACTTGGATGGGCTACAACAGCAGAAGACCACGTCGGGCACTTTATTAGGACCAGTGTTCCTAATAAAGTGCTCAGTGAGTGTATATATTAAATAGTATGTGAAACAGTAGTCAAAATGCAGTGCTACATTCAAACAGTAGAATGCTACATTCTGGTCTCATGACCTCATTGTCTTAGATGTGTCTAGGTATCTTGGAAATAAACATGGATATATTTCATCTTTCATACTGCAAGGTTGGCAAATGTAGTCATGTGGATATTCTAAGCATAAAGAAAATTTGCTGTGCACAGTATATATAATATATACTTAAAAAATAAAATAAGGGTTGTGTGCTGTTCCAAGCATAGCCTTAGAGGGATCTGTCTTCTTACAATGCCATCTCAGAAAGATATAATTTATTATATCAGACTGTTTAATACACCTAATGTTTCTTCATTGTTTGAGTTTGAGAATATCTGTGCCCGTGTGTGCAGAAAAAAAGAGATAACAAAAGACAGATAGATACAGGGAATAGAGTTTTTTGTTGCTATAATGCTCCATCTGAGTGACAGCTCTGATGTATGCATTGTTTTCTGAGCTATTCATCATTTTATTTCATTTCCTGCACGCACGCCTGCTTTGAGCCCCAGCGTAACTCACTGATGTCTGTGTAGGATGCATCGCCGGGATTCTGTGGGTTGTGTTGCTTCGCTCTGAGCAAAAGACAGAGCAAAGCTGTATTCTCTTTTTCTCTTTCAGTCTTCCTTTTTCTTGGTAGCATATTTTTCAGATGTTGTAAAACATAATGAACAGAGGAGGAATCTGTGGAAAACCTTTCTCAGCTAAGCTCACGATTTTAGGACAATTTCAAAGTAAGATTTCAAATATCCACCATAAGTCTTAACAGAGGAAACCTTTGTCTTCTGATGTACAGTGATCTAATGGTTGCCAAGATGAATTAATAATTATTGTTATAACATAAGAGTAAAAACATTAGAGGGTTCAAAACAGTTGAGGGGACACCAAATGTGTGACGCTTTCCACAAAACGACTTAAGGCTGAAACATACTTTATGCAAGTACGCCAACGCATGTGCTTTTAGCTACGCAAGCTCAATTTCATGCGCTGTTGCTTTCCAAAATATGTCAGACCGCAATTAATTTCTTTTTCAAGAAAAAAAAAAAAAAATGATGAATCATCTTGTGCTACACTTTTTTTGTCCGAAGAAATACTCTCTTTAATGTCCTCTCTCCCTAATAAGACATTTGACTAGCAATAACAAGTAACAAATCATTGTTTTGCCAGGCTGTGATGTAAATTAAAGATTATGGGCAATTAAAAAAGGGCAATCACTTTGATATTTATCCTGCCCCAACTTCCTGTTTCAATAGGAAATACAACAGCACAGGAATGAAAATTAAATATATTGCAATTCATTGGGCCGTTACATGTCTTGATCAAGGGCACAGTGGTGAGAGATAAATCTCTCCTTGCCGGGTTCAAGCCTAGATCTTTAACCATTACACCACAGCACCCTTACCCAAATCATTATGCTTTGGAATGTTATTTTATCTGTATAATTTTAGTCATCAGTGCAAACAGTGCCCCCTTCCCTTAAATAGATGGATATTTAGGCTTGCTGTAAATTCCATTGTACCTTAGCCTCTCTTTTTGAGAACAGACAATTGTGTGTGAATAGAACTCAAGTTATCAGGCCAAAAGTGTTTTTAGCTTCAATCTCCATGCTAAATTACACAACTTAAGTGTTGAGACAGTTTTTACAGACCACACACGCTCAGATGAGAGTAACATTTCTTTTTTAGAGGAATAACAATCATCTCGCTTTCTCTCTCTCTCTCTCTCTCTCTCTCTCTCTCTCTCTCACAGACACACACACACACACACACACACACACACACACTCCAAATTATCCAATCAAGCCTACATATTTGTGTAGCAATGAGAAATGAGGGAGAAGCATCTGGCTCCTATTTCCAAATTACTCTTCAAACAAGAGGCTGTTGTCGGGGTGATGTTCACCCGGAGAGTTCTGGGAGAGTGGTCAGTCTGCCCAGTGCTTCTACTATCATGAATGTCACATAAAACCCCTGACTTTTGCTCGGTGAGCAGCATCCCACACCGCCATCTGTGTTTGTTTAACCTGGGAAAATGGCTGAGATCTGCGTCCATTGCCAAGATATTTCACATCTGCCAAACTGCCATATGTTATTACACATTATTAATATTGGTCAATGGAAAGATAGAGCTGCCTGTGGTGATCTGGTGTTTGCTTTGCTTATCTGATGCATATGAGCTCAGCGGCTATATTGGAGACAGGCCTCAGGTCACGACTTCTGACGAATTGTTCTGATCTTCGATCTAAACTGCTGAAAATGATGTTCACTGAAGTCCCATTGTAGTTATTACCCATATTAAAACTTTTTAGAAATAGGTACAAAATAAAACTTTGGAGCAAATTAAGGATCCGACTAATTCATGTGGTATTCAGTCAATACAGATCTGTGCCTATGGAGATCATAAGTTTATGTTTATTGACAGGATTGGCATTCATTTATTTATTTATTATTATTATTATTATTATTTTTAATTATTAAGCTTGAATATAGTCAGATACATTGAAGGTGGGAGAAACCAGGCGGTGGTAAATATGGTGGCGATAGAAATGGAAGTCACATCTTTCTGTTATAATAACCAATCACCATTTTGAAAAAGGTATCGCAATGCTGAATAAGGTGGCTGTAGGAATGGAAGTCTTCCTTACAGTTTTTTTTTTTTTTTTTTTAAAGCCAATACCATTTTTTATAATGGTACTGCATGCATTTTTTTTGCTCTAAACATTCACATTAGCGTGATTATTTTTATGTGTTTGTGTGTGTGAGAGGATGTGATTCAAGCTAACAATTCACAATTTTTGATACTTTATTGCTGATTTGAAATACTGTATATTATTGAAACTTAATATTGACAAACTGTATTGAAGGTTTGTTTTCTCCATTCAGGCAGATAGAAGCTCTTCTTGTATGAATGGAAATAGCTGCCAAAGGGTGTTATAAATTGGCCGGCAAGTGAACTTTGTTATAGTATGAAATATTCCACTTGCTGTTCCCTCCTGTAACCTCTTAGTGAACATATCAGTCACGTGGATTGTTGTTATTCTTAAAAAAAAAAAAAAAAAAAAAAAACAGTGCAAAGCCCTGTTCTAATGTTTTCGTTCGTGAGGATGAGGAATCAGAAGTTATGATTTTGTTACAGGTTTCGTTTACTCACCAAATAAGGCGTAAATTGCAATTTTTAATTCCAGAACATGTAGCTACATGATTTCAGTCTGATGTATTCCAGTTTGATTGTCTTGGTGTTTTTTTTTTTTTTGGTTCATTCGGCTGACAGGGCTGAACAGGCCTCCGAGGGAGGTGTGGGGCAACCTCCATTTATTTGGATGTTGCCCACGCCTGAGTCCTGTCACCAAGAACTCTGATTGATGGGTGATTCTTCATGACTCACTGCGGGTTGGCTGATGTAGGGTTGTGGAGCTCAGATGGGGTCGACTGTCCTCTGAGACTGGACACACCAACTTTTCAACACAAGGCTGTTGCTGGCTCAGCTTCATGAGCTGCAAAATGCATGAATATTCTCTTTGTTTCTGGTGACAGCATCTCGTCCCAAATGCATCGTTACAGTTTTCTCCTGAAGCATATAAATTTTTTAAGGGCTGATTTCCATTTGAAAACTATTACCATTTTATATAAGATCTTTGGAGTCTTGCAGTCACAGTATGAAATTAACACTCACCAAGCACCAAATGCTAGTAAAAAAATTACTTGCAAATAAAATTGACTTACTTGCCAGTTGGGCAAAAACTTTGAGTAACTGCATGGTTTCAGTTGAATTGAACAAACTGCCTACTAATGACAACTTGTACGCCTTCTAAAAACTTCAAATTTTCCATGAGAGGTTTATCTAGCATACATGCAGGTTTTATACATTCTATGTAAACATCATACAAAAATGCAGAAATGCAACAATATGAGATTTTTGTAATACAAGACTAGCTCATCCTGTTAATCATACTGTGACTTGTGCTATTTATCACAAATATGCGAGATAAAAAAAAAAAAATATATATATATATATATATATATATATATATATATATATATATATATATATATATATATATATATATATAGGATACACATTTTGTTCAGTAAAAAATATGTAAAAATACAGTTTCATGGACAGTAAATTCCTAAAGTCCTAGCTATAAAAATTCATAGCCGGTATTTTTTTCTCAATTCGCCCGCTTTTGGCAGGTGTGGCTAAAAGTTTATTTTAGACATTTCTTGCACTCTAGTGTTAGATGTTTAAAGCCACAAATCTAGTAAATGTATCCAACTGTTGTGTTTATTTGTATCTACTCTAAATATGTGCCGGGACACAGTGCAAACATCCTGAGTGACAGTTTCAGGTTTGATAGCAAGAGACAGCAGTTTGAAGACAAGCTTTAGAGAAACTGACTGAACTGCCAAACAGCCCTTGAGGTATTGAATAAAGGTGTTTTTGTCTTAAATGAACATAGACGGACTCAGCGATGAAAGGGCTTTTAACAACTGATTCAAAAGACAGTTGGATTCTCCCTTTGAAGGCTCAGCATTTATGGGGATCACAACTGTAGTGGTTCTATCAATAAAATAATAATACCTTAAAAAAAAGAAAGAAAGAGAAATAAATAAATAAACAAGAGAAAGCAAAAGAAAGGAAATGAGGGAAATAAGAACAAAGCTAATTTAATGGTGTTTGAGCAAAGATAATTTGAAAAAGGAAAGAAAAAAATTGACTTTGATTGCTGTAAGATTTGGTCTTATACCTTTCTTTGATTTCCTTCATTCCAAAAAAAAAAAAAAAAAAAAAAAAAGTTTTTGCTCAGTCAGACATGCAATCCAAAAAAGATAACAAATGCAAATTTTACGCTTAAAAACTCAACCTTGAAAGAAAAAGAGATAACCAACTCTCAATTTACCCTAAAAATCACATTGAAAAATAAGAAAAAGAAAAGAGGAACAGAGGTTTCTCTTTATGTCTGTGCCTTGATGGCAGGATAAAGTACAGGAAATGCAGTAAATGTGTGCGCTGAGCGCTTGAGTGCCGTGTAATGATGATGAATAAGACACAGACTATCGGCTGAGTTCGGTTGATGAGCTGTCTCATTCATCACATGGCTCACAGCGGACATGCACACATGGAGGGGCAGTGGCAGTTTGTTTTGATTAGCCACATAATTAAAGTGGAATGACAGTAAATGAAGAAGTAATTTGAATGACAGTCTTGCAGTGATTGGAGCTGATAAGTTGACTAGCGAGCTGCTGAAGAATTGATGGCGCTGAAGGAATGTTCTAGATTCAGCAAGATGCTGGGGACTACCGCCTCCCTCACCCGTGACACTGATGGTATCACTGTCCAGGTTGATGGGGAAAAGCCTGGGATCCTTTTTCCTCCCCTGTTCTTAATCGACTAATTTCTGCTCTCATGAAGCAAGACAGTTCAACCTCCCTGATGTTTATCTCTCTCTCTTTCTCATTCCTTCCCTCTCACTATCTTATTCTGTGCCTCTACCATCTGTCCATCTCATTCTATGTATATTTCTGTCTCTCATCCCTCCTCTTTTGGTGCTACATATATCCTCTCTCTCTTGAGAGAGAGAGAGAGAGAGAGAGAGAGAGAGAGAGAGAGAGACAGTTGTTTATAGGGTTATAGGTTATTGAGAATATACATACAATGGTGTTAATAAAATGAATGCATAATCAATAAATAATACTACTTTTATTTAAGCATACTAGTAACGCTACAAGACTGTTTTGATCGCACGGACTGGGAGATGTTCCGGTCCGCCTCTGATGACGACATCGAGCTTTACGCTGATAGCGTAATGTGCTTCATCAGAACGTGTGTAGAGGAAGTGATTCCGACCAGAACTGTGCGAATCTATCCGAATCAGAAGCCGTGGATCAACAGCGATGTTCGCGCAGCACTTAATGTGCGGACCTCCGCTTTTAATTCCGGGAACGCGGAGGAGCATAAACAAGCCAGTTATGCCCTCCGAAAAACTATCAAAACAGCAAAACGCCAGTACAGGAGTAAGATTGAGGGACAGTTTAACACCACCAACTCTAGAAGCATGTGGCAGGGAATTAACATCATCACGGACTTTAAAGGGAATAAAAACTCCGCCATGAACACCGCTGCCTCTCTCCCAGATGAGCTAAATACTTTTTATGCTCGCTTCGAGGGAAATAACACCGCCCTCGCGGAGAGAGCTCTCACGGCCGAAGCTACAGAGGTTAGTTCACTCTCCGTCTCTGTAGCGGATGTAACCCGATCATTCCGACGGGTGAATATCCGCAAAGCCGCGGGTCCAGACGGCATTCCGGGCCGCGTCATCAGAGCGTGCGCGAACCAGCTGGCTGGTGTTTTTACGGACATTTTCAACCTCTCCCTCTCTTTGTCTGTAGTCCCCACATGCTTTAAAACATCCACCATTGTGCCTGTTCCAAAACAATCGAAAATAACTTGTTTAAATGACTGGCGTCCTGTTGCTCTGACCCCCATCATCAGCAAATGTTTTGAGAGACTAATCAGAGATTACATCTGCTCTGTATTACCACTCAATCTTGACCCGCTGCAGTTTGCTTACCGTAACAACCGCTCCACTGATGATGCCATTGCATCTACAATACACACTGCTCTCTCCCACCTGGAAAAAAAGAACACTTATGTGAGAATGCTGTTTGTAGACTACAGCTCAGCATTCAACACCATAGTGCCCTCCAAGCTAGATGAGAAACTCCGGGCTCTGGGCTTAAACAGCTCGCTGTGCAGCTGGATCCTGGACTTCCTGTCAAGCAGACGCCAGGTGGTTAGAATAGGCAGCAACATCTCCTCATCACTGACCCTCAACACTGGAGCCCCGCAGGGCTGTGTTCTCAGCCCACTACTGTATTCCCTGTACACACATGACTGTGTGGCAACACATAACTCCAATGCCATCATTAAGTTTGCTGATGACACGACGGTGGTAGGTCTGATCACTGACAATGATGAAACAGCCTACAGAGAGGAGGTGCACACTCTGACACACTGGTGTCAGGAGCACAACCTCTCCCTCAACGTCAGTAAGACAAAGGAGCTTGTGGTGGACTTCAGAAGAAAAGACAGAGAACACAGTCCCATCACCATCAATGGGGCACCAGTGGAGAGAGTCAGCAGCTTCAAGTTCCTGGGTGTCCACATCACAGAGGAACTCACATGGTCCGTCCACACTGAAGTCGTTGTGAAGAAGGCTCATCAGCGCCTTTTCTTCCTGAGACGGCTGAGGAAGTTTGGAATGAACCGCCACATCCTCACACGGTTCTACACCTGCACTGTGGAGAGCATCCTGACTGGCTGCATCTCCGCCTGGTACGGCAATAGCACTGCCCACAACCGCAAAGCACTGCAAAGGGTGGTGCGAACTGCCAAACACATCATCGGAGGTGAGCTTCCCTCCCTCCAGGAAATATATACAAGGCGGTGTGTGAAAAAAGCTCGGAGGATCATCAGAGACTCCAGCCACCCGAGCCATGGGCTGTTCTCACTGCTACCATCAGGTAGGCGGTATCGCAGCATCAGGACACGCACCAGCCGACTCCATGATAGCTTCTTCCCCCAAGCAATCAGACTTCTGAACTCTTGATCTCCCACGATCAAAATACATCATCCCTGCACTTTATTACTCTTTTATCTCACACCGGACTGTCATAAATTATATTACTGTCATTATATTATGTCTCTCTTAACAACTGACTATCAACCGACAGCCTGAATGTCAATACAGTACAATACTGTACATTCTATATATATACTTTTTTCATATATATTTTAATTTTTATTGAATAATGTGTATCTATATAGTATCTATATAGTAAAAAACAAAACAAAAAAAAAACAAAAAACAAAAACAGCATATTGTATACTGTGCAATGTATGTTATTATTGTATATTGTTGAGTGTAATTGTGTATAACAGATGTTTAAATTGTGTTGTGTTAATTTGATGTTTTAAGTTGTGTAATTATGTATAACAGATGTTTAAATTGTGCTGTGTTAATTTGATGTTTTAAGTCGAGTTTAATTATGTATAACAGATGTTTAAATTGTGCTGTGTTAATTTGATGTTTTAAGTCGAGTTTAATTATGTATAACAGATGTTTAAATTGTGTTGTGTTAATTTTATGTTTATTGTAGATTGGCGTATGTCTCATCACTGTCACGACTGCTATGTTGATCGGAACTGCACCCAAGAATTTCACACACCATTGCACTTGTGTATATGGCTGTGTGACAATAAAGTGATTTGATTTGATTTGATTTTAATTGTGTTTTCTTTGGCATGGAAAACCTTGAAATATGTGGGGATTTTTAAATTGTGTTTCTTAGGCATAGAAAAGTCATGGAAATATCTACAGTGAATAATATGGTGCCTTGATCGTGCTACTGAAGAAAATAAATATATAATCATAATTGTGACTGTGTTTCTCACAATTGCAACTTTATTTCTCTTTCTGCCTCCATAAAAAATTTTAATAAAATAATGAAAAAAAAAAAAAAAAAAAAAAACAATTCCAGCTATGCAAACCATAGTGATGTCAGATTTGTTACTGTAGTCCTTTTAAATGAATCGGTCTAAGTGATTCACAAATTATTCTGAATGATTCAGTCAGCGAATCTGTCTGAATTTGAATAATATATATATATATATATATATATATATATATCAGAGCATGTGAGTGAAGCGGAACGGTGTGGCACTCCGCTCAATAACCCGCTCCATGCGTGTGCGCTCAGCCGCTCACGGCTCAAGCGGATGCTCCGCTCAAGTACCGCTCACGCTCGCCGGTAAAAAAGGGTTCCCTCAAATTCCACTCCGACATTAAATTTCTCTGTAGCATACTTGGTTCCAAACACGCACACAGGGGGTAGCTTCAGTGGCCCAAGCAACTGCCCCTTTGACCACATGGGCTGAGGAGCCCCTCTGGGTGAAATATAGACTATAGGCCGACATTTATTAAATTATCAAATGATTAGTAATGTACACATCTGAAATTATGTGATTGTATTGTTATGTTATTGTATATAAAATCTCGCTGTTTATTTTGGACTGGTTTACAACTGCTGTTAGATAATTGGGTCTACAAGACCTTCGTTATCATTTGTAATCAGTCAAATATTTCTCTGTTATCACATATATCATCAACATCTTCAAATAATACCTTAAAAAAAATCATTTCTAAATTACCTTTATTTACTTTAAACAAGTCATCAGACACGCCTCTACAAGTGATAAAACATATGTGCGTTGGCACGGAAACTCGCATACGCGCAAATTTGCACTTTTCAGTTTAAACTGGACACGAGTGATACAACCGACCCTGAAAACACAATCTTTTCAACTTCAAAGTTTGTTCGAGTCATTTATGGCAGTAATGAAAACATGGACTGATACCAGGAAAAATATTGCAGGTAAAAGTGAAATTCATAATTGTTTTTCAGTTGTCTCCAAGGAATGATTATACTGTAGATTTGATACATTAATAGGTTTCTGATTTAATGCTATCAGACTTTGGGGGTGTAAATTAAAATGAGCAATTTCTCATCCTAATTTTGTGTTCAGTTTTAAAGGGTTTATTAAGTTATCCAGAAAAAGAGCAGTGAATGTTTTTCACTTTTTCAGTGTTGTTGCTTTATTAATATTCCCTATAATTTCGTATGTACGAATCATATGCAGTCTAAAGGACAGTGGTTATTTATATAATAATTATTATATTAGTAGATACCATGTGCCCCCTTTGTTTTTCCTTGATATTTTTAAAGCATTATAAAGTGAATCTGGACTTTATATGAGTCAAATGATCATGTCATGTGCATGCGCTCTTTATATGTACAGCAAGGTTTAACCATGGATTTAACAAATAAAACATATTTGTCTTGCATAAAGTGAGATTTTCTTTCCATTATATATATTAGATGAAATCATGTATAATGATCCTAAACAAATAAAAATTATTTAATTCACAAATTACACTGCCTTCGTTTAAGAAAAGTTTTTTTTTTTTTTTTTTTTTTTTTTTCTCAGTCATTTATAGATTTTTTTTCTCTGCGCATGAATGCAGCAAGCGTTGTCAGAGATGTTTTTTTTTTTACATTTCACTTATCGTTAAGGTGTGGATTTTGCTTTGGGAAACTGACCAGCAGTTATGTGTCACTTTATCCCGAAGTAGAAATTGAAAGCAACAGGCGGTCAATTAAGTGAGATAATTCCGCTATGAAATTCTCTATGCGAGTGTGGCAATCTTCACCAATCAGATGCTCAACTGTACAATGGAGGCAAGAAAGCAGAATGTTCCGCCTGCAAATTAGGACACACTGATCTGCAAGATCATACATGTTTATTGGTTTTGATGCAGGGATTTTTTGTGTGTGTTCGCCGGGATTCAAGGCAAAATGCTTTGCTAATATACAGTATTATTAAGCTTACATATTCAATTGAGGGTGCTCTAACATTTGCAACTCTGCAGAACCGGGCCTGCATCTAGCTGGCAGCTGCATTGACACGACTGCAAAACAATAAGATACATTACTTATCTATTAATTTATTATCGAATAGTAGTGTAGTGTACTAGTTCACCTTTTGCTGCACTACCATGTTCACGTAGCACATCTCTGTGCTCTCTGGCAATGTGACACGTACGATTCCAAAAGGAATATTTGCTAATTATCACGGTCCCTCCACACTCCTTTTCGATTTCCGCATTCTTAACTTTGATTTATACTTTGCATTTATTTAGGCTATAAGGCTTGCAACTTCACTAAAACAATGTTAGAGCTCCATACCCTCAGGCCTATTGCTTATTTTGAGATTCCCAAACCAGCATATCACACAGCGCATTCTGAGTGGAGCGAGCTGCACTGAGTGGCCTGAGCGAGCAGAGTGGATTATTCAAAAAGGTGCTCTCCACTTAGGTGGAATTATCACCGCTCCGCTCCACTCACATGCTCTGATATATATATATATATATATACACACAGTTGTGCTCAAAAGTTTGCATACCCTGGCAGAAATTGTGAAATTTTGGCATTGATTTTGAAAATATGACTGATCATGCAAAAAAATGGTCTTTTATTCAAGGATAGTGATCATATGAAGCCATTTATTATCACATAGTTGTTTGGCTCTTTTTTAAATCATAATGATAACAGAAATTACCCAAATGGCCCTGATCAAAAGTTTACATACCCTTGAATGTTTGGCCTTATTACAGACACGCAAGGTGACACACACAGGTTTAAATGGCAATTAAAGATTAATTTCCCACACCTGTGGCTTTTTAAATTGCAATTAGTGTCTGTGTATAAATATTCAATGAGTTTGTTAGCTCCCGTGGATGCACTGAGCAGGCTAGATACTGAGCCATGGGGAGCAGAAAAGAACTGTCAAAAGACCTGCGTAACAAGGTAATGGAACTTTATAAAGATGGAAAAGGACATAAATGGCTTCATATGATCACTATCCTTAAATAAAAGACAGTTTATTTGCATGATCAGTCATATTTTCAAAATCGATGCCAAAATTTCACAATTTCTGCCAGGGTATGCAAACTTTTGACCACAACTGTGTGTGTGTAATATATATATATATATATATATATATATACAGGTGCATCTCAATAAATTAGAATGTCGTGGAAAAGTTCATTTATTTCAGTAATTCAACTCAAATTGTGAAACTCGTGTATTAAATAAATTCAGTGCACACAGACTGAAGTAGTTTAAGTCTTTGGTTCTTTTAATTGTGATGATTTTGGCTCACATTTAACAAAAACCCACCAATTCACTATCTCAAAAAATTAGAATACATCATAAGACCAATAAAAAAAACATTTTTAGTGAATTGTTGGCCTTCTGGAAAGTATGTTCATTTACTGTATATGTACTCAATACTTGGTAGGGGCTCCTTTTGCTTTAATTACTGCCTCAATTCGGCGTGGCATGGAGGTGATCAGTTTGTGGCACTGCTGAGGTGGTATGGAAGCCCAGGTTTCTTTGACAGTGGCCTTCAGCTCATCTGCATTTTTTGGTCTCTTGTTTCTCATTTTCCTCTTGACAATACCCCATAGATTCTCTATGGGGTTCAGGTCTGGTGAGTTTGCTGGCCAGTCAAGCACACCAACACCATGGTCATTTAACCAACTTTTGGTGCTTTTGGCAGTGTGGGCAGGTGCCAAATCCTGCTGGAAAATGAAATCAGCATCTTTAAAAAGCTGGTCAGCAGAAGGAAGCATGAAGTGCTCCAAAATTTCTTGGTAAACGGGTGCAGTGACTTTGGTTTTCAAAAAACACAATGGACCAACACCAGCAGATGACATTGCACCCCAAATCATCACAGACTGTGGAAACTTAACACTGGACTTCAAGCAACTTGGGCTATGAGCTTCTCCATCCTTCCTCCAGACTCTAGGACCTTGGTTTCCAAATGAAATACAAAACTTGCTCTCATCTGAAAAGAGGACTTTGGAACACTGGGCAACACTCCAGTTCTTCTTCTCCTTAGCCCAGGTAAGACGCCTCTGACGTTGTCTGTGGTTCAGGAGTGGCTTAACAAGAGGAATACGACAACTGTAGCCAAATTCCTTGACATGTCTGTGTGTGGTGGCTCTTGATGCCTTGACCCCAGCCTCAGTCCATTCCTTGTGAAGTTCACCCAAATTCTTGAATCGATTTTGCTGCGGTTCTCTCGGTTGGTTGTGCATCTTTTTCTTCCTCACTTTTTCCTTCCACTCAACTTTCTGTTAACATGCTTGGATACAGCATTCTGTGAACAGCCAGCTTCTTTGGCAATGAATGTTTGTGGCTTACCCTCCTTGTGAAGGGTGTCAGTGATTGTCTTCTGGACAACTGTCAGATCAGCAGTCTTCCCCATGATTGTGTAGCCTAGTGAACCAAACTGAGAGACCATTTTGAAGGCTCAGGAAACCTTTGCAGGTGTTTTGAGTTGATTAGCTGATTGGCATGTCAACATATTCTAATTTTTTGAGATAGTGAATTGGTGGGTTTTTGTTAAATGTGAGCCAAAATCATCACAATTAAAAGAACCAAAGACTTAAACTACTTCAGTCTGTGTGCATTGAATTTATTTAATACACGAGTTTCACAATTTGAGTTGAATTACTGAAATAAATGAACTTTTCCACGACATTCTAATTTATTGAGATGCACCTGTATATATACACTATATTGCCAAAAGTATTCGCTCACCCATCCAAATAATTGAATTCAGGTGTTCCAATCACTTCCATGGCCACAGGTGTATAAAATGAAGCACCTAGGCATGCAGACTGCTTCTACAAACATTTGTGAACGAATGGGCCGCTCTCAGGAGCTCAGTGAATTCCAGCATGGTACTGTGATAGGATGCCACCTGTGCAACAAGTCCAGTTGTGAAATTTCCTCGCTACTAAATATTCCACAGTCAACTGTCAGTGGTATTATAACAAAGTGGAAGCGATTGGGAATGACAGCAACTCAGCCACGAAGTGGTAGGCCACGTAAAATGACAGAGCGGGGTCAGCGGATGCTGAGGCGCATAGTGCGCAGAGGTCGCCAACTTTCTGCAGAGTCAATCGCTACAGACCTCCAAAGTTCATGTGGCCTTCGGATTAGCTCAAGAACAGTGTGTAGAGAGCTTCATGGAATGGGTTTCTATGGCCGAGCAGCTGCATCTAAGCCATACATCACCAAGTGCAATGCAAAGCGTCGGATGCAGTGGTGTAAAGCACGCCGCCACTGGACTCTAGAGCAGTGGAGACGCGTTCTCTGGAGTGACGAATCACGCTTCTCCATCTGGCCATCTGATGGACGAGTCTGGGTTTGGCGGTTGCCAAGAGAATGGTACTTGTCTGACTGCATTGTGCCAACTGTTAAGTTTGGTGGAGGGGGGATTATGTTGTGGGGTTGTTTTTCAGGAGCTGGGCTTGGCCCCTTAGTTCCAGTGAAAGGAACTCTGAATGCTTCAGCATACCAAGAGATTTTGGACAATTCCATGCTCCCAACTTTGTGGGAACAGTTTGGGGATGGCCCCTTCCTGTTCCAACATGACTGCGCACCAGTGCGCAAAGCAAGGTCCATAAAGACATGGATGAGCGAGTTTGGTGTGGAAGAACTTGACTGGCCTGCACAGAGTCCTGACCTCAACCCGATAGAGCACCTTTGGGATGAATTAGAGCGAAGACTGCGAGCCAGGCCTTCACGTCCAACATCAGTGTCTGACCTCACAAATGCGCTTCTGGAAGAATGGTCAAAAATTCCCATAAACACACTCCTAAACCTTGTGGAAAGCCTTCCCAGAATAGTTGAAGCTGTTATAGCTGCAAAGGGTGGGCCGACGTCATATTAAACCCTATGGATTAAGAATGGGATGTCACTTAAGTTCATATGCGTCTAAAGGCAGGTGAGCGAATACTTTTGGCAATATAGTGTATATATATATATATATATATATATATATATATATATATATATATATATATATATATATATCCAGTAATCCCAAATGACTGCAAAGGTCATGTAAATGTATTGGTAAAAGCATATCAGAACTCTGTAATTTCCACAAGTAGAAAAAGAGCACAATTACATGACACACAATGCTTACAGAACAAATAACCTCATCATTCATCATCTCTTCCCATGAAGGCAACAGTTCAGATGGAACATAGTGAAAGAAGAACTACTCACACTTTTATTTGGATGCTACCATTTTTGATAACGTTAATAATTTTAATTGAATCCAAACCTTTAATTTTCGGGTAATGCGTTCATTTTCATCTGGTTCTTACTGCAGTTGTTTGAAGCTGCAGAATATGCAATTCTAACATCATAAAGTGTAATGAGTTATTTTATGCATGGTCTGATAAATGTGTTGGGAGTGGATGATGATGGTACTGACATTCTGTGTCCTCTCTGCAGAAGGGAGAGCCAGTCCTTCCACACTGTTAATGTGCGTCACGAGATTTTTTTTTTTTTTTTTTCATTTAAAGTGCGTTTGCAATTTATGGACTTTATGATTTCTGCACTACATCATGTTACGTTATTTTTTGAGCTGTTGAGTCATAATCTTTGTGCTTGTGTGAGTGTGTTTACAAATCCTGAAACATTTTCACATGTGGCTTAAAGGGTTAAAATAGTAGATATTTTGAAGAATGTTCACACTGCTCTTTTCCATACAGTGAAAGCATACAGTAACCACAGCTATCAAGATCAATATAGGACAAAATATGATGACATCAAATGATGACAATTCAATTACCATAAAAGTAGTCCAAATGACTCTCTGCCAATACACCATTGCTGTTGAATATTATATGCAATTTAATTTATTCAGAATTAGTGTATAACAACACATCACACCAAGTTTGACATCAGTGATGCCAAACACCATTGGTTCTCATGTTTCTCGTAATTGATCGCAATGTGTAAACTTTGACTATGCAGAAGTGGGAATGCGATTTGAAAGCTGCGGTGGAAGTCAAGATTTTCAGGACATATCTTGAATCTGGTCTGTTCGAAAAAGCGATCGTATGGCTGAGGAAGACATGGAATATAGTGTGCAAGCCTTATGATGCCTTTTTAGTCCTTTTTGGAACTTAACAGCCTCTGGTCACTATATGCTTTTGTTGTACGTGGAAAAAAAGCAGTGTGAAAATTCTGCCAGACATCTCCTTTTGGTGTTCCATGGATTAAACAAAATAATTCTGTTTGTTTTAAAGACATGAGAGTGGTCAGATATATTTTTGGATGAACTATCCCTTTATTTCTAGACAGACTTTCAAAGCAATGAATGGTATAATTTTGTCAGGATCATGCTAAGAGGACTGGTGTGCGTGTGTGTGTGTGTTGGGGGGTGGGGGGGGGGTTGGGGGGTTAGACTGTTGTCTCACTTTACTGCAATGTTCTAAGTTGGTCAAAAAGACATTTACACATGGTACTTTAATTGCTTGCATTAGCTAAATGTTTTGGGTGTGGGGCATGTTTTGTCGAGTAACAGCTTGCTTTAATCTTTCAACCCGCTGCATCTTTCTCTATCAATTCAGCATTTAGAGCATCTTAATTGAAATGGCTGATAATTTAATGAGTAAAAAGGGCCTTCACTGTCTCATCAGCTTTCTACATCAATGTTTCCTAGAAGAGTGAGGAGTCATGTTTGCCAGCCAGGCAGGACACAACCTGAATTTACTTCAAATGAAGTACCATTCTCTGAATATTTTTGTTTTTACTGGACCATTTTTACACAATGTGAATACCATGGCTCTGGTTCACTTAAAGGGATAATTAACACAAAAATGAAAACTATCATCATTTACTCCTAATGTTGTTTCGAATCCACACAACTTCATTCTGTGGAACAGAAAATGTTAGTCAAAATGTTAGCCTCGGTCACCATTCACTTTCACTGTATGTTTCATTTATGTTTCATGGAATAAAGAAGGTCAAATGGGCTTGAAACAACATGATGGTGAGGAAATGATAACAGGATTTTCATTTTTGAGTGAACTATTCATTTTATGTTTTGCAAGGTTTGAAAGACATAAAGCGCTTTACGGTTTAATAAAAATACATGTTAAGGGAACAAACATAGGCTTGCAAAGGCTTTGTAACACCCTACTTAATGTTGCTCTTAAAGACAGATTTGTGTAAATAACTCCCTCCAAAATTCCACAAGCTCGGCCGAATTAATTCACAATAGAAAGAGTACTAGGATTCCATGGAGCGAACCGTCAACATTGTTAAATTCAATCTTGCATTCTCCGAGTGCTGCGGGCCGGGACAGATTTCTGACTTTTCGTCATTTTGTGCAATCAGAAATGACCGATGCAGCGCAGCATGATCATTTACAACGTACCAGCCGTTATGTGCTGACGACGACACACAGACCAGAGAAAATGACAAACAACTACGTAAATGAAAAACAAAACATAAGAATGGGAGTTAAAAATCAAGAGCGGATAGAGATTTCAGCTGCAGGAGCAGTTGCCAGAGAAATTTTTTAAGAAAGTGAGAGTGAACAGAGGAAGAGGGAGAGAGAGAATACGAAAGAGAGAGAAAGAGGTTGAGAAAAATTACATTATTCCCTGTTTTCTGTTTGTTCAACATTATGGTTCATAGACTTTAAAACTGAATTTCTTTGCCACTCAGATTGATACAGGTTGTTCCAAATTGTCAAACCTAAAAAGGGTTTTATAGCCATTATTTTCTTGTCCCAAAGAAAGACGGCGGGCTTCGGCCAATCCTAGATCTGAGACATTTGAATCGTGCACTCGCAAAGCGCCCATTCAAAATGATTACTCAGAAACGGATCTTATCGCACGTCTGCCCACACGATTGGTTTATGTCAATAGATCTGAAAGATGCGTACTTTCATGTCCAAATTGTACAACAACAGGATGTTTTTGAGATTCACGTTCGAGAGAACGGCATATTAATTCCAAGTCCTGCCCTTCGGACTGTCTCTGGCTCTTCGCATGTTCACGAAGTGCATCGATGAGGCTCTCACCCCTCTGAAACCGAGCGGTGTGTGCATTCTGAACTACCTCGAGGACTGGCTGTTACTGGCCCAATCAGAGGCTCTGTTATGCCAGCACAGAAACTTAACTGCTTCAACATCTAAACAGCTTGGGCCTCAATGTCAACTGAGCGAAGAGCACGCTCTCCCCCAGCCAATAAATCTGACCCGTATCTGAATGATTTTATGCATTGCACTGCTGCAACACGATTGGCTGATTAGATGATTGCATGAATAAGTAGGTGTACAGGTGTTCCTAATAAATTGCACAGTGAGTGTGTATGATAGTGTACTGTTAAAGTTGACTGAACAAACCTTTTGCTGATCAACACACTCTCATAACAATATGTACATATTGACCTGTTTCATGTGACGTCACTGTATGACCACGCCACCATGTTTGTGACAAAATTCCATATTTCTTCATTGTACTGCGCTGTGGGATGCAAAAAAAAAAAAAAAAACGGGATGTCGGCTAAATTTTTTTTTCTATTTATAAATCTTGAAAAGGTGCTCCTGCTGTTTATTGACCAGAGCCAAAATGTCATTTTTATTTCAGTAAAGTTTTTTATTTTTTTATTTTTTTTAAGTGACATGGCTTCATTTCACCAAAGTCAGGCAGTGATGAGAGAGCATGGTCTTTGCTCAGTTATTCAGACATGTCAGTTATCTATGCACATGTCTACTATATTTATAAAATAATCGAGTCGGATAAAATTAAACCGGAAATGCACTTAGGACGATGCTATTTATCCCAGACTGTATAAAAGGTATGTCATAATTGTTGCACATTGTCATATGTCATATGATGTGAATATATAGTAAATATTTAATGTGTATGTTCGTCAATAAACAACACATCATAAGATCATGAAGCACAGACTTTATTCACACCACCAGACTACAGTGTAAAACACTAATATGCCTTGGTTGCTTTCTGTGTATTCTTCATGAGTTAAAAGCTGCTCTTACATTTGTACAGATGGGATCATGACAGACGTTTTGTAATACTTTGACCAAATCAGAGCAGAAAACAACACAAACATTTATAACTTCTGAATGAGAGATGTTTACAGTGATGTACCATTAGGCATGCGCACTCGTCGGTCACACATCAGACTCTTCGGCGTACGGAGATGAATCATGGATAAAATATATTTAAATGTCTGTGAAAGTCAAATTTTGGCAATATTTGTGCTGACCTCAGAACTGTATACACCTTTCCTGTGACTTTGCATGGATCAAAATCATTTTTTGATGTTTTTCTTGATATCGTTTTACAGGTGTTTTTCCATTAACCACCATTGTTTTCTCCCGCTGATGGTCACAAATATGGCAGCTGCGGGGGAAAAGTGACGTCACTGAAACAGGTCAATAGCAACTTTTTGCTTGCACCACCAAAATGTCATCATTGGTCCATTTTTAGAATAATTATTTTGAAGTGTAATGAAACATATTGCGGTTAAGCACGCGCAATAAATCAGAAGATTGTAGAGCCTATGACATAAATATCCAAACTAAAGGTGAGAATGGCGTCACAAGGAGTTCTTAAAGATGCAGGCAATGATTTTGCAATTTTTTTATTTGTTGCTTTAGCAGATTTGTAAGACTTTTGGATTTTTAATCTACAGTATATACTTACCAATTACACATTTTATCGATGCACATTTTATGCAAATTAAAGTGATTATATGTTTTATTTTTTTGTGAAATGCTGTTCAGTATGAAGCATCTGAGGTGTGTCCTGCTAAACGTGTTGCTGGTGAAAAGGAAAATGGAAGAAGCATGTAAGCTTGGACGCACATGTTTTATTCAGGATTCTGGCAGCCTCTTTTTTAGCGAATAATACACAATGCTCTTCAGCACTTTTCAGTTCTGTCAGGCAAGTATTGTGCCACCCCGCTGGAGGTGGAGGAGAATAAACCTTTATAGTATATGTTTCGTCATTTTTACTTTGACCAACAAAAAAAAGAAGGGTTTATGTATTTGTTTAATTTGATGATGATGATAATAATAATAATAATAATAATAATAATAATAATAATAATACTTTAAATATTTTAGACAAAAACTCTTAACCCTTCTATTGTCATTACCAGGTAAGAGTATGTTATAAACGCATTGTGTTTGGTACTTAAACCAGACATTTTAAGACTTTATCAAGACAAGCAACTCTTTTTATAGATATTTTATTTATTTTGTTTATTATTTTATTTTGTTTAGAAATATATATACATGCATACTGTCTTGAATAATTTTTATTACAACTATATATATATATATATATATTCATTTGCAATCAAAATGATTCAAGACAGTAAGGATTTACAAAGGTAAGCTTTTCTGATGACCCAGAATTTTTAAACATCGCATCAATATCAGTTGAGTGACACATTCAAAGTCATAGTGTGAATATATAACCTAATATTTCTAAATAGCAGGATTTTTTTACCTTTTTTTTTATTTTTATTTTTTATACAGCCATGTCATAATTATTCAACCCCTATTACATGTAGCTTTTTCTTAAACATGTAAGGCTACACAAGTAATTGTTTTAAAACAAAATTAAGCCATCACTCTACAATAGCACTTATTTAAGTTTTAAAATTTAAGTGTAGTGTTGTAAACAAAAATGAACACTGGCAGCCAAAAGTTTGGAATAATGTACAAATTTTGCTCTTATGGAAAGAAATTGGTACTTTTATTCACCAAAGTGGCATTCAACTGATCACAATGTATAGACAGGACATTAATAACGTGAAAAAATGTTCAGAACTTCTTAAACTACTTCAAAAAGTTCTCATCAAAAAATCCTCCACATGCAGCAATGACAGCTTTGCAGATCCTTGGCATTCTAGCTGTCAGTTTGTCCAAATTCTCAGGTGACGTTTCACCCCACGATTCCTGTAGCACTTGCCATAGATGTAGCTGTCTTGTCGGGCACTTCTCACGCACCTTACAGTCTAGCTGATCCCACAAAAGCTCAATGGAGTTAAGATCCATAACACTCTTTTCCAATTATCTGTTGACCAATGTCTGTGTTTCTTTGCCCACTCTAACCTTTTCTTTTTGTTTTTCTGTTTCAAAAGTGGCTTTTTCTTTGCAATTCTTCCCATAAGGCCTGCACCCGAGTCTTCTCTTTACTGTTGTACATGAAACTGGTGTTGAGCGGGTAGAATTCAATGAAGCTGTCAGCTGAGGACATGTGAGGCGTCTGTTTCTCAAACTAGAGACTCACAAACGATTGATTATTTTTAGAAACAAAACAATACTTATATACTTTTTAACTACAAATGTTCGCTTCCGTACATCTCTGTGACGTGCGCTCATGAGAGGGATGACGTAAGCTCATTCGTAAGGTCACGCATCACACGGAGGAGGAGTCAGGAAGCGCATCATTGTTTACATTGTTTTTTATTATTATTAGGAAATTATTATTTTTATTTTATTTATTTATATTGTTTTGAAATTGTTTTGGACTGTTTTGGTTTGTGAACGGCACAAGTTTCTCTAGTAAACAATGACTCGCTTCCTGTCTCCTCCTCCACGTGACACGTGAACTTACCAACGAGCTTACGTCATCCCTCTCATGAGCGCACGTCACAGAGATATATGGAAGCGAACATTTGTAGTTAAAAATGTATAAGTATTGTTTTGTTTCTCAAAATAATCAATCGTTTGGGTTCAGAAGAACTTTATTTGTCGACTGGAGTTGTGTGGATTATTTTGATGCACCCTAAATATGCATTTTGGACCATCAAAAAATGGAGGACATTCACTTGCATTGTTTAGAGGAGGAGGCCTGAAATGAAATTCTAAAAGTCTTAAATTCTGTTTTGATGAAGAAAGAAACTCAGATACATCTTGGATGGCCTGAGGGTGAGTAAATTGTCAGCAAATTTTCATTTTTGGGTGAACTATTCCTTTAAGGGTAAAGGATCCTCCACAAATGATAGACTTTGGGGGTTGAATATTTTTGACATGACATTTGTGAAGAGAATGTAATTTTTTATTTTAAAATTTGGGTAAACTGAACTCTTTGTTCTCAAAATCACTCAAATGTGTATTAAAAACTTTGACTGTTTACTGAGGTTTTAGTTGATGTGTTTTAATTCACATCATCAGAACGTATTACTGGTCAAGGAGGTTGAATCATTTTGATTTCAACTGTATATGGGACCATAAAGGGGGTCTTTAACCGTGTTGTGCGCTAATCATGAATTTAAAATGTTTATGATTATGAATTGGTGCAGTTTCTAGAGTCAATTAGAAAAGTTAAGTTGGACTTTCACCCACCCAACCAAGCTCTCTCTCTCTCTCTCTCTCTCTCTCTCTCTCTCTCTCTTCATTATTTAAAATTGCTGATAATTTCCTTGATTAAAGGGTTGGTGAAACAATGGGGTTTGTGTGTGGGAGATGATGAAGTTTCTCAGAGGGTATCATGTTTCTGGAGGTGAATTCTTGTGGTGTACTTCGTAGACAGTCAGTTCAATCTTCTCTTTTATCCTCCTGATTATGGCTACTCTGCAATTAACACAATTGACTTAATTCTATCAAGGTATTATAGGCATGTATATTTGATCATTGGCTGTGTTTATCCTGATTTGAATGTTGACATCGCCTTTGTTATTTAGCTATTGTATGGTGAAGCAGCAGAGGGTAATAAAAGTTCAACTGATGAAGAATAAAACATTAACACGGTGAATGCAGTTTCACGCTCTTTAACATTTATACGGCAGCTTCCTGTTAAAACAGTATCCGCTTCACCCGGTGTCAGACTCTGCCACATTAAACCCATTAAAGGCTATGAAAATGAAAAGGCAACTTCACAATTCATTTCATTTGTTAATTAAACAATTATCTCTTTTCTACATTTAGACACATCATTTGAATGACATTCTACCAAAGAGTTATCAAAGTCAATTTCCTTCATGATGCACTACTTTTAAAAAAAGGTCAATTGTATGCTCAGCCTATTCCCATAATCCCCTTCACTTAAAGCCTATTCCCTTCACCCTCATATTGTTCCTAACCCGTATTACTTTCTTCCATGGCACACAAAGGAGGTGTTAGGCAGTTACCAATATCTTTTTACTGCATTTTTTTTATTTTATTTTTCTAAACAATGGAAGGGAATGGTAACTGAGGCTAACATTTCTACAGTCTATCCTCTCCCTTTTGCTTTCCACAGAATAATGAAAGTCATATGGTTTTGTAATAACATGAAGACTAAGTACATGGTGACAGAATTTTCATTTATGTATATATTCATTCTACTCTGACATTTTTTTTTTTTGTTTGTTTGTTTGTTTTTAAATTCAGGTAAATCCTGTTATTTATCATATAGCTAGTTTTAGTGTTGAGTAATTAATTTTAGTATCAGCATTTTGTAGAGGTCTCAGGGTTATTGGAAGAGCCTGCAGTCAGTGTTTAGTAATGGTAAATATTTGATGTGCTGTGTTGGTGGTGTGGAGCGCTGGGGGTTTTTCTGTGTCGGCAGTGTCTCCCTGTGGACACTCTGATCAGTGCCACTCCAACAGCTGCTGCAGGTCCCAGTGTGTGTGTGTGTGTGTGTGTGTGTGTGTGTTGGGGGGGTTAAATGTTTCAGGGAGAGAGAGAGAAAGAAAGAGGGAGAGACGTACATATGCCCTTATACTTTTGTTTTATTTTAAAAAAAAATATATATATATAACAGAATAGTAAAAAAAAAAAAAAAAAAAAAAAAAGGAATATAAAAATACTATATACTTTTTTCTGTCCACAGGGAAAATAGCCTCTCAATTGTGTCATTGTAAGATGAATGTTAACTTTGTCAGCATCATAACATGTTTTTAGTGGTGTTTGCTAACGAAGGTAAGCATCAATATTAAAGTGAAAATGAAAATTTCTCATCATTTACTCACCCTTGTGCCATCTCAGATCGACAGTATATGACTTTTGTTCTTCTGCTAAACACAAACTAAGATTTTTAGAAGAATATCTCCGCTCTGTGTAACCATACAATGCAAGTGAATGGTGACCAGAATTTTGAAGGTCCAAAAAGCATATAAAGGCACCATAAAAGTAATACATATGACTCCAGTGGTTAAATCCATATCTTCAGAAGTGATATGATAGGTGTGGGTGGAAAACAGATCAATATTTAAGTCATTTTTTTTTTTTTCACTTTCACTTTTACATTCATTTTGTTTTTGCCGATCTGCATTTTTAGTGCATATCGCCACCTACTGGGCAGGTAGGGGAATTTATAATAAAAAGAACTTAAATATTTCTCGCCCACAACTATCATATCACTTCTGAACATATGGATTTGGATTACTTTTATGCTGCCTTTTATATAATTTTTATATAAAAATTGAGGGAACTATCCCTTTATTATTGCTCATGTTAAATCATCGTAAATTTTCACACAGTGTTTGAGCTACAGATATGAGTGATACCTCAAATTGTGCAGCTTATTGAAGAGTGGTGTCTTAATACTTTTTTTTTTTTTTTTTTTAGCAATCAGTCTTACATTTTCACCTGATGTTCAGTAAAATTGGCAAGAAAAATGGCACAGACTCACAACAAAGGGGAGTCCCAAGCAATATCATGCAGTCACAACCCTTTCTCACTCCTGAGGCATCAAAATACAGCCACTTGTGCCAGAGACCAGCGCGTCAATTTATTAACACTGAGAGCATCCTCTAGCATCCATTTCCAACATAAGCGGCATGTAAGCTCAGGGCAATCACATTTGAGATGCATCACTGTCAATCATTAGATATTATTATGTAAAAGTACAGTCACAATGATTCATAAAAAATAAAAAATAAATAAATAAATAAAAAGATACAAAATCACTATAGTAGGACTGTTTGATTCCATAAATTTTGGAATCAGTTACAGAAACTTATGAATGTTGCAGATTAAACATTTACCACTGTGAATTAATGTACCTCAGTTCAAATAACATAAAAATCATACACCAAAATATCATGTCTTTATGACAAAATTGTACCCTAACATATAATTTCAAAATTATAAAATTCTGATGCTCTTCGCATCAGTCTATTGACGCTAAATACTTCTCATTGAAAGCAGTGCGCTAGCCGGATGCGTCGGAAACTGACACTAGAGAGTGCTTACACATGTTGACACTTGTGGCTCTTGAACAAGTGGCAGTATTTGACGCCATGGGAGTGAAAATGGGTTGTTTATCAACACTCTAGCAACTAGTTAGCAATGCCTTAGCTACCACTCAGAACACCTTATCGACGACATAGCAACACCCTGGCAACCACTCACTCATCCTAGCATCATGTTAGCATGTTTTTCACAGACAAGCACCACTCCCATTTTCTTCTAATATTCAGTGATATGGGAATAAACAACATATTGACTTCAAAATCACTTTTTATAATTTATTTTCAAATGCTTTACATTGCATTTTAAATATCTTCATCGTGGGGCTTTCCTCAGCAAATTTTGATATATATGATCATTTCCGATCAATTGGATTAATTAATCAAGTGAATAGTGTTTTTTTTTTTTTTTTTTAAATAGATTGACAGCTTTAGCAAAAACCTAGTTCAGTGCACATATTCCTGAGTTATGTGCACAAATACACACTGTACATTTATGTCAGCACTTTACTCACTTTTACCACATTACTGCTAGTCTGCAGTTAACATATATATATATATATATATATATATATATATATATATATATATATTATTATTATTATTATTATTATTATTTATTTTTTATTTCTTTTACAAGAAACTCATCCTGTGTCTTTCAAATGGTCTGACGGGCTTAAAGGCACAGACTCGTCTCTTTGGGTTCCCTCACATGGGAGTGCTGTTTCCAGAACAGCTTGTTGTAGCAGGGCCCCCTACTTGTACTAATTTTAAACACAGACAGCACTCGTCTCTGCCTGTTTATTTATGATAATACCCCTGTGTTCTAACAGAACTGGGAAAAGTTCTTACTTGGGCCATGCAGATTAGTGTTTTGGCAGTCGCGTCCCTCAATTACACGGCATTTACATCAACATGTTTCACCCTATCGCTAATTAAAAGCAGCACAGGGAAGCGTTTGGATCTGAGCAGGTTAGGGTACACATGTTCGACCCGATTTTGTCTTTGCCCACTTTTGTCCTTGTGACGTTGACCTACCTGCATCTGCTTTCAAGTGGATAAACTTAGCCACTGGTCTCTAGTGTGTTTCAGAGGAGGCTATCAGTTGGAAGGGGTAGGGGAAAGCAATATATATATATATATATATACACACAGTATATTTAAGCATTTAAATTTCATAATAAAATTGCATCAAATTGAACTGAGTAATCTTTAACTAAATTTAATTAAAAAAATCTTAGGTATTTTTAAGCTTTATTGATTTAATTTTGTGAACAATTACACCTTTTAATTTGATGGAAATTTGTTACGAAATTGAAATGCTTAAACCTTAAAATATAGGCTTAATTTGTTTTTCAGTGAAATTACATTTCCACAAGCACGATGTCAGTCACACCTCCAAACTCACATTAGAATTAAAGAGATACTGATTTTGCAGCACCACAGTGAAAATAAGAAAACGTAACCATGCCAACAAGCCCAGACCGGTACTAAACGGTGCAGTTCAGCTATAGTAACCCTTCGGCCCAGTGGTAGAAGAGCACGTATTGTCGTTCCAAACTAGTATACTTCTTTTACTTCTATGAAATTCAAAAGGAGAAATTAGGATGCACGTCGGAGCAGCTCTTTTCCTTACAACAAAAGTGGATAGTGATTTCAAAAGTGAAACTGAAGTCATTATTCATTGTCTTCCACTCTTGAATTGCTCTCAAATATCATTTGTGCTTGTGTTCAATTTAGAAATGGTGCCTTTGCATCTTCCACTCCAGCTTTGATGTCATTGACTGCAAACACCATTGGTTCTAAAATGTCACGTGACCGATCACAAAACAATGTGTTTTAAAAGATAAATGACCAGTAAATAACGACTCGATTTCTGGTTTGTTTCTCGATTTTTGGTTTGTTTCTTTCACAAAGATAATATATGTCTCCAGAAGACTTGGAATATAGCACACCAGTTGTATGGACTACTGTTATAATAAATTGATGGATCTTTTTTAGAGCTTAGAATTTAAAATCACTAATTTCATTGAATGGAAAAGGACATTCTGCCGAAGATTTCCCTTTGTGTTTAGTGGAAGAAAGAATATCATGGGGAGTAAATGACGACAAAATCGTCATGTTGGATAACTTTTCCTTTAAGTAGACAATCTGGAATTGAAACACAATGCCCCTTAAAGAATGAATGTAGTGTAGTCAAAGTTTCTTTCAGGGCAAGTCAGTCCACTCGGCTACTATCTTGGGAAGCTATTTTCTATGGATACAAGCAGTATCTATAAAAGAACATTTCCTATCTACTTGAATGAGGAAAAACTGAAATCTCTAAAACGGTTGTTTGAGATTACAAAGAAATAACATATTTAAAATCAGCAGTAAAATCTGACAACAACTGTATCATAAATTGTGCTTCTTTAGTTCAGATCACACTAAAAAGGTGCTTCTTGTCAGGCTGGTCCAGCTTCAGTAACGTGCAGGCATGTTCTCAAGTTGACTAACAGGTGATATCTGTATCTCAAAGGTGATTGGCTCTTTTACCTGTAATGCGGGATTTCCTTTTATACATCCACCATGTTGGGCATTCCAGTTTCTCCTATTCATTTTAAAAGAAATGCTCCGTCTCAGGCTAAACAGTCTCTGGTGTAGTACGATATTCTTGGCAAGCAGCTGTGGGACTACATTGATATAGCTGGAAGGCAAACTGTCTGGCTTATGTGTGAAGAACTGTGGGGACCTCAGTGAAGTGTTATGATGTGAATATGCACAGACAGTCTACAGGAGTGAGAGAAGGCGTGATGCTATTATTGGCCTTGATCTTCCACTGTCTCTCTCTCTTATTCACTTCTTTTCGCTCTGGACAGCATCGATTTTGATATTTCGAAGGGAATATGGGAAAGAAGTTAACGAGAAACACAGAAAGAGGAGATGATGTTGGTGCTTAATAGAGTGAACTTGACATTATGGAACAGTAGGCACCAAACATTAATATAAGAGATGCAAAGTTAACCAGACAGAAGTCGCTCAGCATAACAAACAACTACTAGATTTGAAATTAACTGGATAAACAGCAACAAAACTGACTGAAACCAAATGTAATGAACAGTAATTATAATGCATTTCTTGGAGTCACAAATGATACAACTGTTTACAGTTCTCAAAGGGTGAGGTTAAGTGTAGGGGCTTTTGACTCTCAGCATAAAGTCTGGTCCACTTTAAAGATTATTCAGGCCAAGTAGCAACCTTGCTAGCCCGAAACAAACACAAGTACGTTAACACAGACGCTTCTAGCTACACAAGCCTGATTTTGTGGAACATTGCTTTTAGAAATATGTCAGACTACATTTCACAACACAACGTAAGTATGTGTTGCATTCTCAGTGTTGCTGCAAGAGGCGTTAAACCGTACAATACTGTAAACTTTACGCTTCTATGGCGAGTTTTCTCTTTCAAGACAACTTCTGTAATGATGAAGCAACAGTTTGAAGGGAATATTGCTAAATCAAGTAAGTTCATGTCAAAATATTTAGTATGGCTGGAAATTGCTACAGACCTCCTGATTAGATATAAAAAAGATAGTTAGTGGCAGATTCAAAATGTATTTGGATTTGATGTTACGATATAATGAATTAAGCTGTGTTAATCACTTTTTTTTTTTTAATATTCTTTTCAGATGATCATTGTAGTACCTTGTTTCCTAGTGGCTTAATAAAAACCTGTGCATCTTGACTCCTTAAAACCATGTATAAGCGAATCAGATTGGAACTGTCGATTTTAGACAGACCTAGCCATTTTTGTGTGTAATATGTTATCAGTGAAGGGTCTGTGGGCAGTCTATGGGTGTACTGTCTTAGACTGAGACTGGGGATTTGTTAGAAGAGAATAAGGACACTGCATAACAATACCTACAGTCTAAATACAAATGTAGGATCTCCTGCCACAAATGTGAAGCAGTGAAACATTTTCGAAAGCAGAGTCTGCATATATAACAGCTAAAAAAAGGTTACTGTTGAGATGACAGCTCCTTAACTTTAACATGCTACTGGCAAATTGTGCTTTTGTCTGACAGGGTGGAAAACATGATTTCTCTAAAAGAAGAAAATAAACAGACCGCACTCTGACATATTTGCAAATAAAGTCATCATTTTGATTAAATCAAATGCGACACCAAAATATGCATTACTCTTCTATTTTATCTCAAGATATACTGTATATCTGCCCATCCTTGTAGTTATCACAGTCTGAAGCTGCTAAACATCTAGACAAGATTTAAATGTTGTAATGATATTTGGTCCAATGTATTTACTTGATGCTGAAAACGTATATAAACATTTGGGTGTTCCAGCTCCTTTGAAACCCCACCCCTTTGTTCTTTCTCCTAATCCTGGTCCATGAATTATCATTAAGGAAACCATAATCCCTTTTGAATGGAGCAAAAATTAATACACTAACAACTGTGTCCATATTAGTTTAATTGGCATTTTCTTTAGAATCGTACACTCTCTAGAAAGATAAGAGTTCTGAAGCAAGAACCTCAATCAACTAGGGAACCTTGACAGAACTCTCCATCACCATGACAACAGCAGTTTGATCAGGTTGGGCCTGGGTGGGCGTGTTCATTTTTTATTTTGTAATCTTTGATAACAAACGTGCACACAAGTGGCAGCTAAGTGCATAACAGCGAAGAGACACTCTCTTTCCAATGAATGGGTATGGTGCTGCCCCTGTGGGCAGGGCAGAAGAGCTGCTTTTTTAACAGGGCTCTCTCTCCCCTCCTGTTAGCTTGATTCACTCACAGCTGTGCGAGAACCAGTCTGCCTGATAAGGGGAGTGTAAAGCAGTCAGACCCCATGGCTGATTACGTTGAATTCTATTACCACTCATCCATGAAGCGAATTATAAGAAGAACCCACCGGTCCTGCATGCTCCACTGATACCTCCTGCCAACCGAATAGTTTAAAACTAGACTGTAACAGAAAGCTGAGAATGAGAATCTGGATCAGTCTCTGGTCACATGCTGAAAACCATGAAGCAATTGAATTGTGGGAAATTGTTAGCTGGGAAAATGTTAATGTTGTTGAAAGCTGTGGCTTACTGTAAATGATCTGGAAAACGAAGATGAGCAACCAAAATACTGATGAAATATGTACAATTAAAGGCTATATATTCTACATGCTGCTTTGCTCTGGTTGTAATAGAAATGTATGCTGTGAAAGGTTTTGGTCTTGTGATCTGTCTTCGTTTCACTTTAGCCAAATGCTGATATGACCTCAGTAACTAAATGTATGTAAACTTCTGTCCCACTGGGAATTTGATGAAAGAAAGAAAAGCTGAAATAAATAATTCTCTCTACTATTATCCTGACATTTCACATTCTTAAAATAAAGTAGTGATCCTAACTGACCTAAGATAGGGAATGTTTTCTATGATTAAATGTCAGGAATTGTCTTGAGAACACAGTTTAACCTTTCGGTTAAAATCTGTATTCATTATATAGTTGACTCTTGCCTGAATGTATGCCAGTGTACTTTTATTGTGTTCGCTTGTCTACCCAACAGCTATTGCAAAAATATAATGATATTGGAATTTGTGTTTAAAGGATAGAATTCAGATAAATGTCAACATTTTAGACAGTTTTTAAACCAATATACAAAACCACTTCTAGAGAAAATAGGCATTTGTATTGTTGGACTTTTGAATCAAAACTTCATAGTTATTGTGTGTATGTGAGTGTGTATTTCTTAACAAACATCAACCATTCGAAGAAGTACATTTATGAATGTCACTTGTCAGATATGTACTTTTCGTGTTATGATGATTGACTTGCAATCAATAATATACACCCATCTTGTCAGTGTTGAGGTCTATTTTAATTGTGAAAGACATAGATTCAGATTAGCTGTCAGATCTGCTCTTGCATGGCATTATTTCATGTTTCAGACTATTTTACACACCCATCTTTCCTTCATTGACTCAATACACTCTTCTGCTTGTACGACTGCCAAACTGCTTGTGTGTACGTGTCTCTGCATGCAGTGTTACTGTTTGAGTAATTGTTCAACTGTGACTCCACAATTCTTAAATATCCATAATTTGTTGGGGGGTTGTTCATTTTTGACAGTCTGCTAATTACAATGTGGTTATTGTTTAAATAAACAACCACATATGTGTAGCACTGATGATTATAAGCAATTCGTTTTTGAAAGATATTTAAGTTTAACCAAGTCATTATTTACTCGCTGTCATGTTGTTCCAAACCTATATGACTTTATATATGATATAATATTCTAGGAGAACATACAAGCTGCCTTTTTCATGCAATGAAAGTGAATGGTGACCAGGGCTGTCCCTGGGCCCCATCCTCTTTCATTGTGTGTAAAAGAGCAGCTTAAAGATGCTGCTAAATATCTCATTTTGTGTTTCATAGAAGAATGTAAGTCATACTGGTTTGGAACATGAGGGCGAGTAAATAATTATCTAATTTACGTTTTTGGGTGATCGGTACAGATCTGTGTAAGGTAATCACTTTTTCTTCCTACAAGAAATAGAGGAATACAAATGTCTTATAATACCTTTTATGTACAAGTATAAACTGTATCAGGATTTAGGCCATCAGGGAGTGTTTTAGCAACTAAGAACATGATTATTGGCATTATTAAAAGCCCCAATTGCAGGTTCATTGGTTTCTGCTTCACAATCAGGATATTAAGAGCAAATGAAATGCGTGTCTGTTTCAGAGAATACGTACCGCTGAGTAGTGTGTGTTGAGTTTAAAACACACATGGCAACATTTAACCTCTGCCTAGATTCAGGTCAACCATTCCCTGGTTTAACATGGAAGGCTTTACATGAGCTGTCATACCTAATCTATTCTGCTGAAGATATCTGCCATTTAAGCCTGGCTATTTAGCAAACACGAAAGCTTCTCATCTTCCTTTAAGAGATCATCTAGCTGATGTCATGGTCAAAGTATGTGCTGACCAGAATAATGGAGAATGGAAGCAGTGGGCTTAACAGACAAAACAACTGATGAGAAATAGAAATCGTGTTCTCTCTTTTTTTTTTTTTTTTTTTTGTCGGATGCACTCGTCCTTACATTTTAGCACACCGCTTGCTATTTACTGTAAAAATTGAGTATGATTCGAAAAGGTACTTGTAAGTAACAATTGGGAGGTTAGTGGACTCTCTAAATATTTACTTAGAACGTCTGTTTTTTGTAGTTGCAGGTCCTTTTTTTGCCTGAAATTTGATGTCTTTTACCTTAATTTCAATTCAGCTCTGATGTGATGCTACAAGATGTTTGAATTTTGTTGTTCTATAAACTATCGTAGTAGTTTGGTATACTCTGTAGTCATCTTTATATGAGGATATTCTCCCTCTCTCTTTTTTTTTTTTTTCACCTTATAACTAGTTATTCACAGTTATTTACAGTTATGTAGTTGTTCACAAGTTCCTTGGTCTCATAGTGTTTGTATGAATGTTGAGTATGGTGTGAAATGGTTTTGCCTTGAAAATGTTCTTGTTATAAAACAAATACAAATACTATGTCTATAAACACACCTCTCCATGAAAATCCTTTAAACAACTACCCTACTATTTTAAATGAATACCTTTCTACTTAGCTACAGTATGTATGTCCCAAATACATGGTGTTTGATTTTGTGTCAAAAGTTGGCTCATGAGTTTGGGGCATTGCGAATATTCAACTCTTTTCACATTTGATATTTGTCATACTTATAATTGTGTAGTTGTTAGTAGCTGTTGAATTAATGTTGCTGAAACATACTGGAAAGATACAGTATTTGTGACAGGTTCCCAAGTTGTTGAGTAAGGGCATTCTTCCTTAGTTATTTTTTTTTTCAAAATGAGCTCTTTTTGTGTTAACCAAAGTGTTGTAGTCTTAAGGCCCGGTAATACTTAGTTTTTCTGCATTCCGGATCATAGATGCCGGAACAAATTTTGGCAAAGGGTGCTGCAGTTTAGGCGGACGATATACACATCATGCACGTGCAACGTGGGCATCAAAGAACCACGGGTCTCCCTGGGGATCATGTTTATCACTGTACACACACACAAAAACACAATGGAACATTGTCACCAGCAATTAAGTCATTCAATAAGCCAGCCAATGCATTTGTTACATTCTACCACGGTCAAAACTGTTGCCATGTCAGTGTGAATGAGACATAACCATTAAACACAATATAATTGTTCAGACAAAATAACTATTAAAATGAACCCATATGCTAAAATATTAAGCTATTAAGAAATATCCTACTTGTTATTTGAAGACTCCAAATGTGGCCTTGCGCTCAGGGGTGTTGGTAACAAATGTCTTCATGATATTTTCAATATCCAAGGTATCAATGATCCCCTTGTGTATGTGCATTTATCCAACATGTATGGGTCTTTGCAAGCGATTCATGTTAAACACAAGCAAACACCAGAAAATGAAGTTAGGGAGACAGTCCATTGCTTAACTGAGGTTATAGCACCATCTGCAGGTTGACGAAACACGGGAACACTAAAGCTCTAACTTGTAGTTTTTTTGTTTTTGTTTTGTTTTTGGGGAAATTATTATAATTTCAAAGGATGAGCTTACACATGAGTAAAGCACAATATTCTTCTGAATAAAAAAAAAAAAAAACTTGTTTAAACTGATTACGTTTGTTTTATTCATATAAACTGTAATATTACACTACAGTATTTATTATTAAACAACAGTAATGAAACAATAGTTTAATTGTAAACAATCACTTTTTTTTCTTTTTTTTTTCTTTTGTGAAAATAAAAGGGAAAAAAAGGAGAATAAAAAGTTCACTAGTTTCCATCACAAGGGCTCTCTTAAGTCCGACAGAGCCCTGCCCACAAGCATGACAAATCTCTACAAAACGGGATGCAATGTTTATTAACATGAATGACATATACATTGAAAGAGAAAATTGTATTATATACACTGCATAAATACAATGAAATACAATTAATATGAAATCTCGTTGATACTGTTTTCTAGTCTTGCTAATTAGGGGGTGCTTCCGCATCCTCAGCACCCTCCTTCCTGTGCATATGTTCCAGATCGGATCGTGCCTTAGTGTGAATTTGAACTTTGTAGTGCCTGAAATGGTTGAACAGAGACAAATAAAGATATAAGTAAAATTTTGTCAAGCAGTGTGTGTGTGTGTGTGTGTGTGTGTGTAAGTCTAATATGCCAATAATCCAATCAGCAAATTTGCAGTTTCTCTGTTAACACTTTACACACTGTAACACCTGACTTCACCGCACAATTTGCATTGAAAGTCATTATGTGCTTTGTTGTTTCTTAAGTGCAAAGATAATCGCACCGAGAAGGATGAAAGTGCTTTGATTATTGTCTGCCGGTTTCGCAGAATTCTAATAGATCTAATTTTGCCTTACCAATCCATCTTCTGAGCCTCATTTCTTTCCCAAATGACCAAAACTTTAAGCACACCACAATGAATGAGCAGGTGTCCCCTTAAAACTAATGATTGTAAGATGTAAGAAGTTTCTCTAATATGCCATTAGAATTGTTTTTGGACTTGATATTTTGTATTTACTGGATTCGGCTCTGCAAATCATTTGTGTATCTATCTGGATGCTTAAAGTACATCTGTGTATCTGCCACAAGATCCTCTTTTTCTCCAGAGTTTTATCTCTCTTACTCTCCAGCACAAGCCTGCAGTCGGAATCTGTATTGTGGATTCAGTGGAAGTGCCTGTATGCCCTGTCAATGTTTAATCTGCTGCTGGGATATCTTAATTAGTCTTCACTCTCAGAACTGTGCTCCAGTTCATCAGGGAAACCCAGGCCCTGAAGCTGGCATGGTCCCTAACCACAACTGTCATCAAAAGAGTGACATGGAGGTCATCAAAACAAGCACATAATTCAAACTTATACCTTACTGTGACCATCTAAGAGCAAAATAATAGCTGTTCAAAATATCTTAAAAGATGCCTGGAATTCCAGTGGTTTTACTCAGAACTAGTTGTATATTTTTTATTTTATATATATATATGAAAGCTAATGACTTAGGGATGTGCCAGGGTGGTCGACTAATCTACTAGTTGCCCAAAAACCTACTAGCTGACTACTAACATTGATATTTCAGTGGTGGTAATTTCTAATGGGAGACACAATTCTCAAATAAACTTAGAGGCAGCATTTCTCAGAGAGTGTTTTTGCATGATGATAGCTTGCTATGCTTAACAGTGAATAACAGTCAGAACAGTAAAACCCTCTGCAAGACGTTTTGTCTCTTTAATGCTTTAGGTTTAGTCCTAAACCTAAGTAATGCTCCCGTATTGTAAAATGTGTTGTAAAGACATTAACATTCTTTTGCTGATTCTGACTGACACTATTTAAATAGTTGCAGTAAAAAAAGTTTAAACTGCTGGATGTCATGGACTAGATTACACAATCTTCCAGTTATGAGCTTTTAAATTCGCAGCGAGGAACTCTCTGAAGCATTTCAGTTGCACTGAAGTGCATCATTCTGTGTTCAGTATGTGCATAAGTGGTTCTGGTCGACTAGTTCAGACAACCTGTCGACAAGTCGATTATGAAAATCTGTCAACCACTTCAGTGGTTAAATCCATATCTTCAGAAGTGATATTATAGATGTGGGTGAAAAACAGATCTATATTTAAGTCCTTTTTATCATAGATCTCCACTTTCACTTTCAAATCTATTGGGTAAAAATGACTTTAAAATGTATCTGTTTCTCATACAAACCTTTAATATTGCTTCTGAAGATATGGATTTAACCACCGGGGTCTTATGGATTACTTTTATATGGCCTTTATGTGATTTTTGGAGCTTGAAATGTCTGGACACCATTCACGTGCAGGACCAACAGAGCTGAGATATTAAAAATCTCCGTATGTGTTCAGCAGAAGACAAAAAGTCATACACATCTGGGAACTGCATGAGGTAAATGATGAGAGTATTTTCATTTTTGGGTGAACTATCCATTTAAAGTCCCTTAATATTTATTTTAAAAGCTGAGTTTCCCTAACATAACTATGTATAGTAGAATTGTGCTATTTGCATTTAGCATTAGTTTTTTTCTCCTGCTGTCCTTGACCCTATCTGAACTGACCTATGACCCATTTTTGGGTCGCAACCCTTCAGTAAAGAAACCAATGCGTTGTACGATGAAGGTAAAGACTGTAATTCAGGAAGCATGCGTTTTCCATCTCCCATTCAGCTTCTTTTCTTGACAATGTTTAGCACATAGAATAATAGTTTTGTGTCTACAAATAGCATTCACACACTGTGTGTATTTTTGCCAAAGCAAGCTCGCACATCTGAATAAGTCAGTCTTTTTGGTGTGTGCATGTCCATTTGGTGGTTCCTCTCTTGGCGCGGGGGGCTGTAAGAACAGAAGCCGCATTAGTCTCCTCTAAGGCAGCTGTTTGAAGGTGATGTTTGATGTACCTCCCGATCAATCCCAGTGCCAGCTGCTGTACCTGTCGCATGCTGCCAGTGCAGTGTGGCTCAATGTGCAGCGGTAATGGGGGAAACGTGGGATTGAGACTGTAGCGAAGGAACGATCTTGCCTGCCCCCATAGAGCTACATCATCATAGCCCATCAAAGCAATGGACGGGAGGCCCTGTTCTTAAGTTCTCAAACTCGTTTTTACTCACCTCTCTTCATTCGTTTCACACTCTTTTCTTGCATACCGTGGCCCTAAAAATATTTGGACTATTAGGCAACACATTAAATAACAAAATATCATACCAAATGGCAGTAATTTTGAAAAAAATAAATAAATAACTCAACCACACTTAGAGAAGTTAAATAGAAGTATAGAAGTTTGTTAGCTTTGTAATTATAAAACAATAGATATATTCTTCAAAATTAAGAAAGTATTTGGACACTTGTCCGTAATTAATGTGAGGAACTACGCATTACTACTGTGGTAACTCTGCTTGTACACCTGTGTGAACTTGAGCGGAACTGACTTCATACATCAACTAAAAATTACATCAACACCTTGAGACCAGCTGGTTAAAAGTAATGACAAAAATGGCTTAGAAAGGTGACGTTAATCCTGAGTGTGACTTAAGTGTCTAAAAGTGACTGAATACTTTTCGGTGCCACTACATCCTCTCACTTTGCATTGGCATTCATTTTTGTTCAATTCACACTTCAAAGGACCCAACATGTGACTGTTAAATCACTCTCAGGCATTGTTTTTAGAGCGCCCTGATGGCTCACATTATCATCATGAGCATTAACAAAACATCTGGTTCAAGTTCCAGTTGGACAGTACTGCTAACATGTTTAAAGCAGATATAATGCCTTTAGGTAAACCAAGCGCAATGGTAGTATGTTGAAACCGTATATCTTTCTGGTACTCCATATCCATTCTCCTCTCAGAGTTTTTCAAGCGCGAAAAGGAATGGAAGTGGGCCCTCAAAGTGTAGCACTGGGAGACCCTGCTTTTCATTTTTAATGGCTATTGACGGTAGCCCATGGGCGGCGGCTTGTGTCCGCTGGAATAAGATAAGTCCCTGCTGCCTGCACCTCTGTCTTTGCAGCAGGCGGCGCATATAAAACAGTCTCTCCACTCACTTGATTAGAACAAGGCACTGAAGAAAAGGAACGCTTGAGAGGTCAGTCAAGTAAAGTGAGCAAAAAGGCATCCATATTCAGAACCCATGCAATACGCCCTCCCTGGGCCCATTCTCTTATGTAAGTGCCCTTGACAGACTCATTGTGAAGTGATTGTATGCATTATTCCCGTTGATTGAGTTGAGGTGTGGGGCAGGCACATATTCCTCAGGGTGATTATTCACCACACCTAGTGAACTTATCTTTTTCAACGGTCTTATCTGTTCTCCTTTCCCCGAGAAATGAATCTTTGACAGCTGTAGGGAAAGGCATTTCCATTCTCACTTCTTTAGTTTAACTGACAAGCTTAAAGGTGCATTCAGTAGTTTGGAGCCAATTTATTTTTTTTTACACATTAACAAATGAATTGTGTTTTTGTGAAGTTTGATCTGGATGGTGTACACTCACATGAGATGAAGACTGTACTCATAATAGTTTTCTATAAAAAGGTTTTTATTCTACATGGTGCGGGTCACCCCCTTCAAAGTGTTTCGCCATGTTGAAATCACATGACCCGCTGTGTTTCACTAAACGTCAAAGAAGAGAATCCTCGCGCTGATTTGGCTTTTGGCTATGCTTAGAACAGTGTTGTTTGGTGACACGAAGAGCGAAAAGAATCTGAATAAGCTTTATTGCCAGAACACAATGAAACATACTTATTTATCATACTTTAGCAGTGGAGACAACGGGAGATCAAGTAGCTGTACTACCAAAGAAGCAAAAAAAGGTCTGAAGCAACTTGCTTCAAGCAAGAAGACAGAAAGACTGACAAAGACAAAAAACTGTAACGTTAAGGCATCTACGTTCATTCATTAGATTAGTGCAAAGTGCTTTGGCACAGCGATTGTTGTGGATTTTGAGTAAACCATGACATTGGTTGCTTAGAAATAAAATGAGTTCTTCAAATACAGTATTCATGGACATGCTAAACTTGTTCATGAAAAACAATTCTAATCTTTCCTTTACCATATCATTCTGTATTGCTAGATAATTTTGGTTTATTTCATGCTAAGCAGTTCTCTAATACAGGTAATAACTGTCTTTAGAAATAACGTGAGATGTAGGCAGCCTCCAAAGATTATTGATATGAGGGACAATAATAATCTATCCTTAACAGTAGAAGCATGTTCGCTTGATTTCTAACGTTTGTTTTTAGGCAAAGCAATTATATTTTAGTAGTAATAAATAATTTTAGATATTACCTCTAACGCAGACATTTTCCAGATGCAAATGATATTCCAAAGCTAGCGGGGGCAGCAGAGATGAACATGCTGATCCACGTTGAAAGATAGCAGGAAGATTTTCTCTTTTCTTTCTCTATGTCTGTGTCTGTTTTTTTTTTCTTTTTGTTTTTTTTTCTATCAATTATTTATTTATTACTAAGGTTTGTGTGTATGTGTGTGTGTGTGTGTGTGTGTGTGTGTGTGTGTTGGTGTGCGTGTGTGTGGAAATCTATGCAAATGAAATTCTGCACATCAAAAGAACAGCATATAATAACAGAGTACAGATAAAAAGAGGATGTCTGTCCGCTTTACACAAAAGATGTTATAAGTGAAGCTGTATTCATTTGCATGATTAAGCGATGGTGCTTTAGTCCAATCCAAACAATGCTGTTTATTTTACATTACAGCATATGCCCAGAGAGAGAAAGATGAGACTGAACAATAGTAACATGCACCTTTGTGTTATTCAGTATTAATATGCATGGTTCCACGTTACAAGTTGCTTTATCGGTGTGCATCGATTTGTGGCTGGTGCATGAATAGAATAGTAAGCCTGTAGACCGGTGTAAGCACTCTGCAAAATGCTATTAATAATCGTTACGTTTACATAGACTTCAATAATCGTAGTATGGATATTCTGAATAGGAAATCACCATGCAATAAAGCAGTAAGCCTCATGAGGACGTGCTTTACAGTGATTTCACCACGGGTAAGAGATGTTCATAGGCACAATGCACAGCTTATTGCTTTTAAAAAACTCTGGCAACAGCACTATTATAAAAGTCACCAGTGTAAAAGAAATAGTTTCATTTATTAAGAATTATCATCAGTGTTGTTTTGATTATTTCTGAAATGTAATCTGAAATGTACTGATTACAAAGACATGACTGATTGAAATCAGTAAAGTACAGTGCTATTTTAAGTTAGGCTTTTTATGTAATCTAAACTAATTATTTTGGGTTACTTTTTGATTACTTATTGCAAGTTTTGATTAGGGCTAGGCAATAGGACTTTGTAATTGGATATCTGACAAATATCCCAATGCTGATTGCGACACTCATTGACAGATGGTGATCAACATGATCAAAACCATGGAGATGGGAAGTCACCAAATATATTTAGTAGCAGCCCGGTGTTTGAAATTAGCTCCCGCCAAATCTGGGTTGCCTATATCATGCACATGGTGGGTAATTTTGCTCATCTACCCACCACTTGGTGGACTAACTGTAAGACGTCTCGGAATGACATATGACAAGAAATGCTTTTAGACATAAAGACAGGCGCTTAAAGAAACACTCTTCATTATAGTTTGAAGTACTGACAAAAGAAAAGCCATCGATCGTTTGTTCAGAGGCAGGGAGCATGTCTTATGGAACACTATGACAATGCTGCAAATGACCTCATCTCAGGAGGTGCTCGAAGTTTGATTAGCTTTATTTCCACAGAGCAGTTTGCGCTTTGCGTGCATTGTGAACACAAATCTGCAGGTTCACTTTATAGCCTGTGCACGTGTATGCAACCTAAACAAGTTCACCTTGAACCTAAAATGTATTTATATTTAGATTATTTTCATCATCATGATTATTACTATTATAATTTGTATTAGTAATTAGTATTAGTAATGGATACTTGTGTGAAGGCAAATGGAAGGGTGGTTATATAAGATTTTTTGACCACTTTATTTTAATTGCTTTTTTCCTTTTTGTTTGAAATACAATTTGAATTTTAAAATAGATTTGGTATAAATTTTTCATGTTTCAATAAAGCCGTTTAATTTTTAAAGCAAAATCAATAAAGCAAGAATATTCACTGATCCCTCGGCCAGGGAGTTTGACGATATAATCGGATATCACAATATTTAAAAAAATAAATAAATAAATATTGTGAACATATTTCTTGCATATCTCCAGCCCTAGTTTTGATGTGAATCAGTTTTTAAGTGTATTAATTTTCAATTTTCTTTAAACATAAGTAAACATGAAATCAAACATCAGTTTGTTATTTGTCAGTCCCTGAGTCCACAAACCCAAACTGATTGGTAATTTAATCGATATGCAATCATGTAATCCCTAAAAAGTAACTGTAATCGGATTATGCACATTTAAAATATAATGTAATCTAATTACAAATACTTGATTTTATAAATCTGATTACATGTAGTCCATTACTACCCTACACTTATTATCATAATAATCAGTTCTTCTGCCAAGTAATGTAGTTCATAATTCTAACTGTAGGCTGCTTATGGTTGCAAAGAAACATAACAATTTAACATAACTTAATGCATCAGTGTAGAATGTGCAGTCACAGGTGTGGTTTTATAGATGAAGTTACTGTTTACAAACAAGTGCTCCACTCCGGCACTTCCGGGTTCTTTTTACAGCAGAGATAATAACGGCTGTCTATGGGCGCTTCACTGAAATGGAGCTAAAAGTGCCCCCATTTTTTTTTTATTATTATTTATTTTGGGGGGGGGGGGGGTTGAAAGCACATTTCCAAAAGATTTTTGGAGATTTGGGCTTCTTTAAATTTCCATCAGTATCAGTGGATCAGGAAAAACTCAGGTTTTTAGTTATTTTTTTTTTTTTTTATATTTAATGGATCACCTTCATTGTTATCGCATCTGCTCTAATGAAACCCACTTACCTTGCAGCTGCTGTTGGTAGATTTGAACTTTTCACGAAGGATTCTGATCACAAATGAAATTTCCGAAGTGCAACATCTGTGACAGACATGAGGTTAAATGTGACCTAACGATCATCTTAGATGAACAAAAACCATGGAAGGTCAGAATAGGACCCCATCTTCACAACTGCATCGCATAGGCTACTGTTTGTGAAAGGATTTGTGAATTAAAATAATGTCATACTTTTAAAATGATGTCTTTCTATTTATTTTGATTGCAGTAAGTAACAAGTGTTAAATCGAAAATGGCTGAAATTAAGTTTGAACATGGAATTTGATGAGATTGTCAAACATTGTACAAACATTTACTGTATTTGGTTATGTCATTTAAGCATTAAAGATGCATATTTTATGTCTGATGATAGTTTTCATTATCATATGGCACATTTCTCATGCTTTAGAAGTGTGTTAAACATGTGAGGATATCTATTCATCAACCTGTTACATGTCCAACTTAATCATACAGGCATACTGAATCAAGTTTTTTCTTCTTCTGATAATTCATAAATAACCTACATAATTTCTTTACTGTAGACCATAGATACCCCTTTATAATAACTTTTATTAACATCAAAAATATTTTTACTTTATATAATGTTTCAAAGATTATTAAAAGGGCAGCACTGCCAGTATCCACCATTAAAAATCTGCTGCTTAAAAGAACCCGGAACCGCGGTTGCCTGCGGTGTGACGTCTGAGTTATTTAATCTATATATATATATATATATATATATATATATATATATATATATATATATATATATATATATATATACAGAATATATAGTCATTTTTCAATGCCTTCAAACACATATAGTTCTGACTTTAAATTCTGATTGGATAAACTGTTTTATAAACAGAATTTTACAATTACCTTCATAAATTCATATTTGAAATCAGCATAATATATTCCAAGAATTGTAGAGTATCACAACACTGTGCCTATTTTTATATCACATTATCATTTGCATGTACTGTATTCTCTCTATTGACCCATTTGTTGTATTTTATGGCAAATGTGTCAAATTAATTTATGGGCACATATTATATTGAATATAAATATAAACAGATTATGTTTTTAGACCTTGTTAATGGCCTAATCTCACTTTATTTAGAAGAAAGCCATAAAGATTGTTGCCATTACATGTAAACATAGCCATTGTTAATGAGACCGGGATACTGCTATCACCATAGACTGTGCACCTTCACAGGGTTCATTCAGAGGTCAGCACTTAGAAATGCAACTATAGGGAGACACCGCACAAACAGAACTGTAAAGAAACAATCACAAGGATAGCTCAGAATAATGGCTCTTTTCCCCATCCTCACTGGTGACTGCTGGTCAGTCTTGCTGGCTAAATATCTTGAATTGTGAATTATACGACCACCTTAGTGCCTCAAGTGGAAAATTATAGCAGATAAGTCAAATGGAAATGCTTGAAAAAAGCTGCATGGGAAGCTCTTCAGCTACGGGTTATGATTGCCATTTTATCTCCAGGGCAAAGCGGACTGACTTACAAAAGCCCAGTCAATGATCCATCAGTAACCCTGAACACACACATAAATACATACTTCAATAGCCTTAAAGGTTCTTGATCTGTCTGCATTTTTTATCATTTGGATATCATATGGATTATCCCACTCTCAGATATTGGACAATGACAACGGTTAACACACTAAAGCCCTGTTTACACTGATGCTGTCAACTCACTAGCTTATTTGGCATGTTAAGATACAACACTACATTTTCCTGACACATTAGTAATTAAGTCGCTTGTCTTGTATTTTTCGTTGGCTGTTAAGCATCAAAACCAGCCAAATCCTATTTGCAAAGAATTGCTCATTTGAGTTGTTTCTTTTCAATGAATCAGTCAAACATCATAGTAATGGTTTATTAATAAATATGTATAGTTATGCTCTGACTTAACCTAGATAATACATTTCTGATATTTTAATGTTGGCTTGCACTAGCAAAGTGACCAGTGGTTATATCTTTTACACTTTAAACGATGCTTGAGCTTTAAGAAAGTGTCCAACTCGCCCCACATTTGTCTAATTGCATTTGTATGCACCCATATCTTCTGAAAATTATGAGAACCTGTGATGCACCTCTTTGGGGAGCAGTGGTAGCTCAGCGGTTAAGGCTCTGGGTTACTGATCAGAAGGTTGGGGGTTCAAGCCCCAGCACCGCCAAGATGCCACTGTTGGGCCCTTGAGCAAGGCCCTTGACCCTATCTGCTCCAGGGGCGCCGTATCATGGCTGACCCTGCACTCTGACCCCAGCCTAGCTGGGATATGTGAAAAAGAAGAATTTCACTGTATATGTGCAAATGTATAATGTGTGATAAATAAAGAAAATTATTAAAAAAAAAAATTATCAACAGAGAGAGCTGAGATTAAGAGTGCAAATCTAAATAGAGATGAAGGGAAACATCACTTGTCAATCCTTGTTGTTTTTGTTATTGTTGTTGTGTTTAATGTCTATTCCAAACATACATATTCCCCTTGGTGCTGTTTGTTGTTAGGTGAATACCAAAAAATAGGAACTGACCACCATAAAAGCATCTCCTTAGTCTAACAACACATCAGCAGAGTGTGAAACATTTGCATTTATTCATTTTGGAGCTAGCCAAGCAGAAATAATGATAATCTTTTGTCAACATGCCCTCATTCATGCATGCATAAAAGTAATGATTGTTTTCTACGTGTTTTCATCTAGCCGTTGTCTAATCTTATAGTCAAGCTGATATTTATTTATTTTTTTTATTTTTTTACCAACCATATACGTAGATATTTTTGTCGTGTTAGTCGTATCTCGTTTTATACACAAGGCAGGTGCATGTTAATGCTGAATCAATACTTACAGCCTGTTTTTATTTCTTCTGTATTTCCATTTTGTATCTGTGCTCCATTATTTATTTATTTTGCATTCCCAGACCAAGAACTTGATTGTTCAAAAGCAAAGTATGCACAATTTTCTCAATGTGAGAAATAAAAAAAAAACAAGTACACTCTTGATTATTTATATATGTGCAGATATCATGCACGCACACAATGCGGGCATAGCTATAGTTTCATGATGGTCTGTACTGGTTCTCCATCCTCTAATTGAAGGGTTGTTGCACTAGTGGTCCGGAGGTCCATGTATTATGCATAGAAAACAACTGGGCACGGGTTACATTATGGTCCTATCAAGCAGTCCTGCTAGTCTGTGCAGAGATGATATTTCATATAGTTACAGCCTCATTAAGGGGCCACACTAATGGCCAGAACACACACACGCACACATACACGCTTTGGACAGCATGCTGTTTAAGCAACACTGCTGATTGTATCTATGACCGTTGAGATCAGTGGGCAAAATTAAATGATATGTTTAGATTTCGGCCAAAAGTCATGCAGATCTCGGGAGAGTTCCCTCACAACCTTCATTGCTTACTGAGATTGTCAAACCATATGTGTCCACTGGTGTGGAGTGAGTGGAGCTGTGTGGGCATTTTCCATTCATTCTCCATGGGAGCCGAGTGACACACGGCAGATCTCTAGCATTTTGAGTGGATTTCTTTCATGCCAGTAGGAGTGAGGTTACACTCACTCCAGTTTTAGAGGAGTTTTCTTGTAGGTTATTTATTTATTTTATTTTTTTATTCAGTTTTTTGGTCTGGATGTGACCAAAATGTTGGGTTCTGCACTCAGTCAAAAATTAAAAAAAATAAATAAATAAATAAATAAAAAAAAAATTGTTTTTTTTTTTACAATTGGATAAATGAACCTCAGCCTTAATTGGACTTGTTTATTACATAACATGATGTCAACTGAGAAGTCTTTCTGGTATTATCCAGTCATCTTTGATATTTACCTTAGTCACTGTTACTATGGTTACTGGTGTTATTAAAGGCTATCATGGGAATTAAAAGTGTGTTTTGTTCATATTTGTTCATGCAGAAATTCAGATATTCAGACAGTATGCGGTTGTCTGTCCCAAACACTGACTGTGTGAAAGTAGTCTGTACAGTATGTAATAGAATTTCAACATTGGTAAGCCCTAACGTGCATGTCATGTGGGGAATGTTAAATTAGTTATGCATGTCTTATCAATCTTTTATTAGGCTATAAAGTAAGATATACGAATTTGGATTTTTAAGACTACCAAATGAATAACCCTGAATGATGGATGTTATTGCAATCTGCATAAGCATTATTTTTGTCTCTGATATAAAAGCTATTCATGCATTATGTCTTCCTTAGAAATGTGTAATTTCAAGAATGCGAGTAGCTATGAGAATTGTTTCTGTCTGTGTACCCCTGAAATCCAGCATGTCACTTGTGGATTAAAAAGAAAAATAGTGAGAACACATCAATAATTGACAAAGCTTTTATTCATAGGGAGCAGGATTATGCAATGAGAAAAGCACTCACCTTTAATCCCCCCACACCCCCAGCTATCATTTGCCGAACCACTAAAGATGGAAATCTTTTGCTAAATAATGCAAACACACTCCTTATTCCCGATCCTTTCTGTACACAGGCTTTAGCTGAACAGGAAAGATCAATTTATATATGTGACAATCTCAGTACATTCACTATGTCAGCATTAATGGCTGTTCTGCTAATTGTATACACTTGAGAGAGAAAGAGGATTACAAAAAACAAACAAACAAACTGTGGAACACAAAAGGAGATGCTAGGCAGTTTGTCTGTCACCATTCACTTTCATTGCATTTTTTCTCAGAGACAATGAAAGTGATTGGTGACTGAGATTGTCTGTCCCTAACATTCTGCCTAACATCTCCTCTTTGTGGTCCATGAAAGAAAGTCATAGGCCTACTGGTTTGGAACAACATGAAGTAGAGTTAATGATAACATAATTTACTAACTTCATATTTTTAGGAGAGTTATCCATTTTATGTCATGTTTTTGATGCCATGTGTTTTTAATGTGTCATATTTTTATTTTATTTGATGATGTACTGTCTACTGGAGTGTCCAGACCCACTTTTGTAGCTAATTTCCTCTTGAATAAAGAAGATAAATGAAGTTGTAAACAAACTAACTTACCTTCAGTGCCAATTTGAGAGCTGAGACTAACTGTAAAAATGGCTAACATCATTTGTTTAACAAAAGCATCAGCGAAACAAACAACACTAAACTGAGTAGGTCATTCCTCTTTTTTGCTTTTAGAAATGCTGGTAAAATCTTGTGCTTCTTTCTCAAATGCAGGGATAATAATAAAGAACACTCTGCAAAGTTGGTTTGTTGACTGTCTGCAGTAAAATGCAGACTGCACAAATTGTCTTATTGAAGACCATATGAACGAGCCTAGCAAAGCAGCCTGTTTATTGTTATTAATTGCCAACTGCCAACCACCTTCCAGGGCCTGGAGGAGTCAGGCAGGAAGGGCTAAATTATTTATCTTTCAGACTCACGCTCAACTTGCCTGACTCCCCTGTCATCACTCCAGTGATTTAATTAAACCAGCCTGCTTCCCACCTCAGACCAGCCTTGGCGCTGACTGACACCCCAAGCGCATTACTATGCAAAGGCAGAAAGAGGGTGGCTACGAGTAAATACGAATGTATGAATAGATAGTATATAAGGATGAAGTAATTGATTTTCTATCTGCTCTGTCATTTCATTAAATGAATAAATGTACTTGAATTTGGACAGGTTTTTGAGCTTTTTCAAGTCATTGTTGGTTCTCGGCATTGTTAGTTGATTCTTGTTTTCGTAGCGTGATGACATGTCAGAAAAAACAACGTCGTTTGTACCCAGTAGGATTGTGAATGTGTTGATGTGTTCTCATGATCCACATAGTTTGAAAAGGTTCTGTTTGTCATTCTCTTGTACGTCTTTGCCTTTGAAGTTCTGACAATAAGCTTTGATTTGTTTTTGTTTGCCTTTTGAGATTTGTCCCAGTGTTGAGCAGTGTCACAGTTTTAATTGAAAATTTATGTCAGCTATGGTGGTGCATATTTGCATTATGTATTATGATGCAGAGCCTTACATTTTTGACTGGAGATTTGGCTGGTTTTGGAGATAAACTGATTTTTTATTGTTTTCTTCTCCTACAGATGTGATCCACACTGTCGGTCCAATTGCCAGAGGAAATGTGGGCCAGTCCCAAAGAGATGACCTCGAATCATGCTACAAAAACTCCCTCAAGCTGGTGAAGGACAATAAATTGAGATCTCTGGTAAGTATTGAAACCTTTATAAATGGTTTACATCAGTGGTCAGGCTTCTTTGTGGCACATTTTTGTAGTTTTTTTTAAGTTTTGAAGACATAACATACAATTTTGAAGAAAGTAGAAAATAGCTGATCAAAAGCTGAGTGTCATAATTAACCATAATGGTTTTGCCGTTGGACAAGAACCCTTGTTTGCACATTGGGTTGGGTGGGGGGTTGGTTGGTCGTTGGTTGGTCGGACGGACGGATGGACAGACGGATGGATGGATGGATGGATGGATGGATGTATGGTTGGTTGGATTGAATTCTAACTTTTTGGAATTTGAGGAAGATCTAGAAACAGATCTTGAAACAATTTCATATTTGGGTTGAGAATTTTTTGACAGCTTATAGCAAAATGAGAAGCTCCTAGAGCAATGCACCAGCTTCAAATCCAGAAAGACAACTGCTGAATTTGACAAACTTTTTTCATGGTTTAATTTCAAGATTATTGTGACTAGCTGCCAAGATGTTTCCAATGAACTTTTCTGAGGAAATCTATTTTTATTATTATTATTTTTTATTTTTATTTTTTTTTATTGGTGGATGATAACAAAGGTCTTTAGTTTGTTCACTATTTTGTGAAGAACCACAGTAAGTTGTAAGTATGCCATAGAACAGCTGGAATGGATAGGACTAATTTTTTCCATGCCGCAAGTATATTCAGATTGTTTCTCAGCTCAGTAAATTACCAGACAAGCTCAGGCTTTAATGAAGCTGGCCAAAGACCAGCAGCTTTGGACTGGAAAGATGTGGAGTCTTATCCAGCTGCTGGCTCTATCTCCACCATCTGGTGCACATGAGTTATGGATCTGCTTTAATCCATAGTGGCCACAACAAGAGGGGCCAAGCGGAAGACCAACCAATCTTCTTCTTCAGCCAGACCAGCAGAGGCCCCTATAAAGATCTCTCACAATTAGCCATGATGAGACTGTCTTTGCGGGACAAATCGCTTACTCCCAGCACTTGATGAGGCACTTTAATTCACCGTGAGGATGAGGTAGTCTGCCTTCATCATCATTACAAGGGTGGAATCCTGCGGTTAAGATTCCATTACGGAATAAACGTTAATTCACTTCTGGTTGCAAGAAATGCAGATGCTGTGCCATGAGTCCAGAAGTGTCATGCTCATTCAAACTGGGGGGCACGTACCGCCCCTTAAATTTTTGAACCAAGTGGATTTTGAATGCAGCTTCCAAAAAATTATTATTATTTTTTTATTTTTTTTTTGCGTATTTGATAATTAAATTGCACAATTATCAGTACAAAAGTGTTCAACAAATGCTCTGGTTGAAATCACTCATTCACATGTCAGAATTGGGTCAGTCCAATCGAGACGCACTTACGCAGATCATTTGCTTTAAACCAACAATTCTGTGACCTGCCCTCGTTTCGCTCCAAACGTTTGACTTTTTTTTTTTTTTCTGTTTCTATTTAACTTTCTATTTATATACATAAACTGTACATAATTTTATATATAACAAACTTATATACTTATTTACTTATATTTCTTTTTTCTTTGGTCATAACTTATCCTGTCTAACACCCTGTCAACTTCTACGCAAATGTTCTAACCCATTTATTTGTGTTGTTGGCAGTAATAGTGCCAGCGCTTGCAGCGCAAAATGGAACGGAACAGCCATTTACTGTTGCCGCAACGGACTCGCCACAATAGAAGCTTCAAGTGGACAGCATTATTGATTATAATGGGGTTCTATTGCTTTTGACACAACGTGCCACCTGCATCCGGTATAGACAGTGTGTCAGACACTAAGTGTTTTAAAAAATGTTTTTAAAAAGAGCTGGACGCACCTGTACAAGTCAGTGCGAGTTAAATACTAATTAGTGATTCTGTTTACTTTGTGTTATTTTTTGGCATGCTGTACACAGACCTTAACGGATTCAGCCCACTTAGAAGGTCATGAATATGGCTGGGGGGTTTGGGATATATACCTACTTACAAAGCAAAGTCCAGTGATTCTTACAGGCCTCATTAGGTAGACTAGAAGCCAGGAAAGGGGCCGTACATCCTCATTCCTGTATTTCTTCCTCTAAGCAGTGCCGTTACGGTACCCACTCTCTTACATGCACATTCCACACATTTATTTAGCTTCCCTCTTTTATTTATTTATTCAATAATTCATATATTGACGTGAAACATGGCTCTGTTTTCACTCCAAGGCAGGTCCAGTTTGGTGGGACGTGTTTAGACAGCTGCTACAGATTATTGCAGACTCTCTGGCAAAATGCTGCAGACCCGTGATTGACTGGACTCTGTCCGATGAGTTCTGTCATCACGTTCGGGTGCTTTAGTATATGCTCACATTTACCATATGTTGAATTCAGTGAAATGATAAAATTTCCCTATTTTTATGGCCTATGCCAGTGGCTCTTCCATAGCTGATTTATGGCAGGGTTTCCAGACCACATACAGTACCTAGTTGATTTATTCTTAAATGTGATGGGAAACGATAGGTTGCTCTGGCCTAGAAAAGATGAGTGGAGTTTTCTAGAAGAAAAACAGCTCCCCCATTGGGATCCAAGAGCATTGCAACAGTTATTTTTCATCCAGTAATTCTCACATTTCAGAAAATGAGGCGGATTTAGAATCAGATCTTGAGCTAAATTACATTTCTGTTGAGAACTTCAGTTATAATTTCCTAGAGCATTGCTCTAACCTCAAATCAAAGACTTGGATCAATACATCTGCAGTTGTATTGCTATATTTTGAGGGCATCTGCTGTATTTGCTGAAATCTTTCATAGTTTAAAATCAGAGTCAATTATTGTTAATAGTTTCCAAGATGTTTCCGAGAAAGTTGTCCCAGGAAATATATTTTATACAGTAAATTAATAAATCCCTCTATTTATATGGGTTATGCCAGTGACACTTAAGTCTGAATAATAGTAGAGGTTACAGACCACTTACACTAGTGGATTAGTACTAAACTCATCAGAAAACAATATGTTGCTTTGGCCTAGAAAGGAAGAGTGGAGGTTTCTAGAAAAAGAACAGCTCCCCCAGTGGAATACATTGCATGGGGATTCAAGGCATAAAAAAATGCCAAAAAAAACCATAAACATGAGCAACAAAAGATGGGAATTGGATGAGGTCTCAAGCTAATCCTTGTTCTTGAGAGCCCAAAGACGGCCTCTCAGGCAGAAAGAGCTCTGAACATGCTGCAGACTACATGTGCAGTGCAGACAAATTCCCCGAGACAATCTCAAGTGATAGGGACCTGTGAACATATTTTTAGACAGGAGGAATCCTGAATGTAAAGCGGTGCTGAAATGCAAGTATGAGAGCCCTCACTTCCTTTTTTTCCAGCTCATTCCTGAAAGCATAGCTGAAATTGTTTGATTTCAAGTTTAAGCTCAAATGGTGAAATTTCTATGGCACTAGTATCACCAAATGGAATTGCTAAAAATATGATTGTTTTCAAACAGGTTTTCTGAACAGGTAGCCCTGCCCCAAAATCATGCCATTTGTTGAGACAATGTTGCTAGACAGAATTCTCAAACAATCAGCAAGGTTTTGATAGTGCAACAGAGACGCAGTGATTACACTTTTTTTCTTTTTTTTTTTTTTAAATACTTATAGTTGCATGTTATGCTGAGATATTAGAAAGTATTTTATGATCGGGAAAAAAACAACTGCGAAAAAAAGAATGTACATTGTCTGTATTTTTTTGTGAATTACAGTGAAACTCAGAATCAAATTGCACAGTTTTATACCAAAAAGATTATATTATTATTATTTTAACGAGCACAGTCACAACATTTAAACACATTTATTTACATATCTTTGTTCCGGTTACCATACGTTGAACTCCCTACAACTACTACAATCAAAATATGTTTTTTTTTTTTTTTTTAAGCTGTTATGTTACACCGTACATATCACCATGAACATCTTGAGACAGGTGTGTTATCTGCAGGAAAAGTTGAAGGTACGCATTGATGTGCTTGTCGCTTGCCAACAAATGCTCCCACAGATTGGGATGAGTAATGTTGTACTGGAAGCGATAGCTTAAGGCACATTAGTTTAGCATGACACCTGTGTTTGCTCTGTGAAGCTGAATAAAAGATGAGCTTCATCTTCAAAAATGACGACCTCTGTGAGCCAAGCCACTAAGTGTTTAACCTCCGTAAGGTGGTTTAACACTTTTTGGACCACGAGCCAGAGAAGAAGTACTCTCAATCTTCGTCTCTCAGGTCTTGCCGTTTTTGGTGTGTTCTTTATTGGGGTTTGAGAGATCCAGAGTAAACCTAGTGATGAAAGTTGTATGGATGAGTTTTCAATGTGTACTGCATAACTAATTTGTAGCAGCATTATAACTGATTATAATTTTATACAGTTCCACTTCATAACATTGTACAACATATAAATAATTTCCCAAAGACTTGTCAAATCGTTCATACTTTCTACCCAGGGGCAGACTGGCCATAGGGAGAAGCCGCGGAACGTGGCCGAACACCCCCATTCTATAGGAGTCTATAGAATATCCCCATTTAGATAGCTAAGGAAATGTGTGTGTGTGTGTGTGTGTGTGAGAGAGAGAGAGAGAGAGAGAGAGAGAGATAGATTGTAATTCAAATCTAGCGCATCACGTCACATGATCCCATGTAAACCCCGGATACACACTCCCACTCTTGTACCCTGCTCATATCTGCAACTGAGTGTGCAATCTGTTATGTACCCCTGGAGGCACGTTGGAGCCGAGTGTGACTGCGGCCTGGTCTGAGGATATCAGCAGAGCTAACCGCACTCCAGAACGCCAGTCTGGGGAATAGTTGGGACTGTGGCTTTGGAGAAGTGCATTTACCATGCACCCATGAAGCCACAAAGTGCTCTGAGGTGCTGAGAAATGATGATTTACGATGGCCCATGTCAAGATTGGCTGCCTAGATAAAAAAATACCCACCACAAAGGCCTATGCTGATTTACACCATTAGCAGTAGTTGCTCAGATGGGCGGCACTGTGGTAAAATGAAAGCAATGGAAATGAGTCGAGATAATAAAACTGTCCGCCTGGCCTGAATGGACGGAGTCCTGCTCTTGTGCTCTGTCAATATTTGTGGGAACCAAGAGGCATTAAATCCATGACACTTGCTGTGGTGTATTTTGGGAATTTGGGGAAGTAGCAAAGGCTTTTTGTAATGCTGTTAAAAAGAGAAAGCTTGAGAACAGTTATGAAGACTAGAAAGGGAATGAAGAGGAACCATGCAGAAGCCCAGAGGCTCAGGCAATGTTGCTGATACAGCATTCACATGTTGTGATTAACGAGGGTGTTAATTGTTTGATTTAATATTTTAATTTTTTTATAGTATCTAAATCGCTGGTGGAGGAAACTGCCTACAAAACTTTTGGAGAAATTGAGAGCTGAGCAGTCTTTTTTTTTTTTTTTTTTTTTTTAATGCGCAAAACTAGTCCACTAATCTGTCTTAAAGAAGCGTTGTATAATTTGGCTGGTTCTGAGTTCACTTGACCCCAATAGGACGCAAATATATACTTTTTGTATTGAAGCAAAAAAGTTATCCAACACCTATATCACCCATGTGAAAAACGTCCAAACAGTTCCACTTTCGACAGTCCACAGAACATTATCCCAAAATGTTTGAGGATCATCAAGGTGTGTTTTGGCAAAATAAGATGGAGACCTCCAGGAAAGTAATTGTTGCACTAGCTCTTTTGGAGTACAGAGAGCTACAAAATAAGTATGCCCTTCACCTAAGAGATCTCGAGGAAGATGACAGAAAGCGGAGAAGATATGTTAATGTTTCTGCGTATTTTATTGTATCAAAACATATTAACCACGTTTTAATCGAACCAACGGTGTAAACAAATGGAAGTACAAACGTATATTTGCAATATAAATTTGCCTAATGGGTTTTATGTGTAAACGATTTACGGTACGGTGTGTAGCGTTGGGCAGTGTTGTTGTAGCAACATTGACCATTGTTCTTGTAGCAGTAGCGACCATTGTTGTTGTTAGCAGCAGCAACCTAGCCAATTTTAGCTGTACCAGTTTATAATCGTAGCAACATGCCTATAGGCAACAGTAATACAGTATTGTGTATACAACTTAATAAATTGGACAAAAAAAAAAAAAAAAAGCACTTCCAGGAGTGGACAGTGGTCATCATGGGCACTCTGACCATTCTGTGGCTACACAGCAGGGTGCAATGCACTGTGGGTTGTGACACATTCCTACCATTATAACCATCATTAAAATTTTCTGTGACTTGTGTCACAGTATACCTTCTGTAGGTTAGGACCAGACGGCATAACCTTCATTGCCCTCACGCATCGATAGGCCCTGGGTGCCCAATACCCTGTCACCGGTTTGTGGTTTGTACCTCCTTGGGCCACTCATCACTGCTGACCGGGAGCACCAAACAAGCATTGCTGTTTCAGACATGCTCTGACCCAGTCGTCTGTCCATAACAGTTTGACCCTAGTCACTCAAGTGTTTACTCCTGCCCATTTGTCCTGCATTCAACATGTTGACTATGAGAGCTGATTGTTCGCTAACCATCTAATCTACTCAGATCTTGACATGTGGCCTTGTTAGGAAAAGATAGATGTTATTCTCTTCACCTGTGTGTGGTCATAATGTTTTGGCTCATCAGTGTGTGTGTATATATATATATATATATATATATACTACCGGTCAAAATTTTTGAAACACTTGACTGAAATGTTTCTCATGATCTAAAGGCGTATGCTTAAATGTTTGAAATTAGTTTTGTAGACAAAAATATAATTGTGCCACCATATTAATTTATTTAATTATAAAACTAAAATTTAATAAAAAAATAAATAAAAAAAGTTTTTGAAATTGATGACTTGGACCAAATAATAAAGAAAAGCAGCCAATAAGTGCCCAACATAGATGGGAACTCCTTCAATACTGTTTAAAAAGCATCCCAGGGTGATACCTCAAGAAGTTGGTTGAGAAAATGTCAAGAGTACATGTCTGCAAATTCTAGGCAAAAGGTGACTTTGAAGATGCTAAAATATAACACAGTTTTGATTTATTTTGGATTTTGTTTAGTCACAACATAATTCCCATAGTTCCATTTATATTATTCCATAGTTTTGATGACTCTGCTATTATTCTAAAATGTGAAAAAAAATATACATACATACACACTGATCAGCCACAACATTAAAAACAACTGCCTAATATTGTGTAGGTCCCCCTCGTGCTGCCAAAGCAGCGCCAACCCGCATTTCAGAATAGCATTCTGAGATGCTATTCTTCTCACCACAATTGTACAGAGCGGTTATCTGAGTTACCGTAAACTTTTTCAGTTCGAACCAGTCTGGCAATTATCTGTTGACCTCTCTCATTAACAAGGCATTGCCGTCCAGAGAACCACCCCTCACTGGATGTTTTTTTTTTTTTAACCATTCGGAGTAAATTCTAGAGACTGTTGTGTGAAAATCACAGGAGATCAGCAGTTACAGAAATACTCCAACAACAATCATCCATGCAATTATCTAATCAGCCAATCGTGTGGCTGCAGTGCGTAAAATTGTTCCGATTCAGGTCAGGAGCTTCAGTTAATGTTCACATCAACCATCAGAATGGGGAAAAAATGTGATCTAAGTGATTTGGACCATGGCATGATTGTTGGTGCCAGATGGGCTGGTTTGAGTATTTCTGTAAACAAAAAACATCCAGTGAGGGGCAGTTTTGTGTACGGAAATGCCTTGTTGATGAGAGAGGTCTACAGAGAATGGCCAGACAGGTTCGAACTGACAAAGTCTACGGTAACTCAGATAACCTCTCTCTCTCTCTCTCTCTCTCTCTCTCTCTCTCTTTCTATCTATCTATCTATCTATCTATCTATCTATCTATCTATCTATCTATCTATATATATACCACGGTTCTGTTGAATGCTTGATTCTGTTTGGTTCATGGACGTTCTAAGGTGTGCAATTATTTTTCAAGGAAATGCACGGCAATGAAGTAGTTCCAGGTCTTGACCGCATAACAGTTCCATATCAGTTCATCAAAATATTTCAGTTATTTCAAAAAGCCTTACAGGCTACCAAAACAAAATAAATTAAAACAAAGTCATTGGTTTGAAGTAAATCAATTGAAGTAAATCAATTAAGAATGTCAAAACAATGTCTAAAATATGCACGCTCACACAATCATACACACACGCATGCACACACACACACACGTTTGCATGCATGCACACAACCTTTTTACTCCAATGCCGAAAAGCAGCGCATCCTCCGTTGCTAGTTCTAACGTGACGTTTGCTGTACCAAAGCAAGATACACTTGATCAATACAACAGTTTCTATATGATCTGAAATATCAAAAAAAAAAAAAAAAAAACCTGAATGATGTCTTAAGGTGTGGTAACCATGGTATAAGCAGAATAACTGACTCCAGCCCGTTAAATGTTGAAAAATAATGCACACCCACTCCACTGCGCGTTGTGACCACATTACCACCTCGGGTGTGCATTATTTTTCAATAATTCAATGGTCTGTCATCAATTATTCCTTACATATATAATTAACAGTAATTCATTGACGGTTATTAAACAGTTAGAAAAATTAAAAATACACTAAACTTTAAAGATTATATTTAAAATGCAGGCTACATGCACATATTATTTGGAGTCCTCCACATGCATTTTGCGGTAATGCTAACAATTAATCGATTAATTGATCGTTAATTTCCATGACAATCGTTTATGAAAATGTCTGAAAATACACCTCCTTGTTAAATCCAATTGTAACAAGTTCTGTTCTCTTGGGCAATGGAGGAGTCAGGAGACAACGAAGCAGTGCAGGCAAGACTTTTTATTTCTCTGCCTCAGGTTCTGAAACATTATGTTCACGTAGATTCAAACACTCAATCAGATAACCAAAGAAAAAATGTTTAAACACTCATGGAAACACTCAGTAAGTGTCGACTTCGTGCTCTCTCTCTCTCTCCATCCACTGGTGAGCTGGTGCAGCTTTTGAGTCTCCCTCCATCATTACTGCAACAAGAGACAAGTGTTAGAGATAATTGCAACCCAGGTGACAAGCCTTACCACTCTCTCTCCCGCAGACCGACACACGACCACGCCCCCTTCCCCACATATCCCCACTGCCCGACTCAGACCAGGGCAACATCTGGCCTGCCAATTCAGCCACAGCCATCTGTGCTCCTGGTCTGTCGATCACCTCAAATTTGAACGGCTGAAGTACCAGGTACCAATGGGTGAACCGCGCATTGATATCTTTCATGCATTGGAACCATTGGATTGGGGCGTGATCTGAACAGAAGGAGAAGGCCTGCCTCAGTAGGTAGTAGTGGAGAGTGAGGACTGGCCACTTGATCGCCAGACACTCCTCCTCCATGGTGCTGTATTTATTCTCTCTCAGCGAGAGCTTACGACTAATGTACAGCACCGGTTGCTCCTCCACCTCCTGCGAGAGCACAGCACCCAGCCCCCTGTCCGATGCATCCATCTGCAAAATAAAGGGAAGAGATAAATTAGGAGCATATAAAAGTGGCCCCCCACAAAGCGCAGACTTTATCTTTAGAAAAGCCTGTTGGCACGACTCCGTCCACTGGACCGGATCGGGGGTCCCCTTTCTAGTAAGATCAGTCAGTGGGCTGGTGACATCAGAATAACTAGGCACAAACCTTCGGTAGTAGCCAGCCAGCCCCAGAAACTGTCTCACCTCCTTTTTAGTCTTGGGCCTCAGACAGGCCATGATCGCTGCTGTTTTGTCAACCTGGGGACGCACCTGCCCGTGGCCCAAGTAGAACCGCAGATACCGAACTTCCACCCACCCAATTTCACACTTCCTCTGGTTGGCCGTGAGCCCCACCCGTCGCAGCGATCTCAGTACAGCTCTCAGATGTTGCATATGCCACTGCCAGTCATAACTATATATAATAATATCATCTAAATATGCAGCGGCATATGCTGATTGGGGTCTGAGGATTTTGTCCATGAGACGTTGAAATGTGTCTGGGGCCCCGAACAAACTGAACGGAAAGGTCACAAATTGATGTAAGCCGAATGGTGTGGAAGAAGCTGTTTTTTCTCGGGAGATTGGAGTTAAGGGATCTGTCAATAACCCTTTGTTAAATCCAGTGTCTAATAAAACTGAGCCATGCCCAACCGATCAAGCAATTTGTCAATCCAAGGAATTGGATATGCGTCAAACTTGGACACCGAGTTCACTTTACGATAGTCTACACAGAACCGGACCGACCCGTCACTCTTAGGCACCAGAACCACCGGGCTAGCCCAATCGCTGTGCGATTCTTCTATTACACCTATATCAAGCATAGCCTCTAATTCTTCCTTAACCTTTATGTTGTGTTCAGGAAGGTGATAGGGGCGGCTACGAATCACCACCCCTGGGGTGGTTCGATATGGTGTTCTATGAGGTTCGTGCAACTGGGGAGTTGCGAGAACATGTCCACAAATTCCATTTGTAACTTGGCCACATCTGTGAGCTGCAACGGTGAGAGGTGGTCTCCACAAGGGACTGGAGTGAATGAATTTGGTTTCAGAGTCACCTCTGGCCCGAGCTCCACCCTCTCGGGGACTACCGTCGCTAGGGCCACAGGGATCGCCTCCCTCCATGCTTTTAGGAGTTTGAGATGGTAAACTTGATGTGCCCCACCCCTATCCATTCGCTTAACCTCATAATTGTGGCCCTTGCCACTTGGCAAGTAATTTAGAGCTTGGGGTGGGCAGTAATACAAGCACTTTATCTCCCAGTGCGAATTCCCGTAGTTGTGTGCCCCTGTCATACAGCCGGCTTTGACGTTCCTGAGCTCGGAGCAAATTCTCCTGTGTTAACTGACCCAAGGTGTGGAGTTTTGCTCTAAGATCAAGAATGTACTGAATTAAATTTTTACTGTTTGAAGGTCCCTCCCCCCAAGCTTCCCGTATTATGTCAAGCATGTCACACAGCCGACGTCCATACAGTAGCTCGAATGGAGAACACCCTGTGGAAGCTTGCGGGACCTCTCGCACTGCAAATAACAGGGGATCTAGCCACTTATCCCAATTTCATGTGTCCTCCTGTATGAAGTTGCGAATCATATTTTTTTAAGGTTTTATTAAATCATTCCACCAACCCATCTGTTTGTGGGTGGTAAACACTGGTGTGAATCGATTGAATACCTGACAGTTTGTATAGTTTGCATAGTGTTTTGTGACATAAAGGTAGTGCCTTGATCAGTGAGGATTTCTTTTGGAATCCCCACTCGGGAGATTATTCTGAAGAGTGCCTCCACAACACTATGTGCTGAGATGTTGCACAGGGGCACTGCTTCCGGATATCGCTTTGCATTGTCCACCAGAAATAATACAAAGGGACACACTCGGCCATCCCACAAGGAAGCTGGCCGATGAACTGCTCCAGTACCACCAGGTTGACGATGTCCATGGTGCTGCGGGTCCCCTCAGTCAGCAACCATTTCCGGCAAGCATCCTGAAGCTGTTTGGCAAAGGCAAACTGGCGGCCTTGTCTCTCGAACCTCAGGGATCGGAACCACTGCTGACTTTGCTCCAGACTATGACCATCCTGCTGCAGGATGGTTTTCTTGAGGTTGAGGTACTCTCCTTGGAGAGTAACGGCTTCCACACCTCAGCGGTCTTTTCAAACAGGTTGAGGTAGGCCTCTGGATCGTCGTCTGGCCCCAACTTCATGAGGGTCACGGGGGAAGTCAAGACTGTGGGGTCGCAGCACCAGTCCCCTCTCTGTCGATTAGGCTCCGGAACACCTGCCGGTCCTCCGCTTAGGCCTGGAGCAAGAGTTGGAACTGCTGTTCCTGCTCCAGGTGTAACTCTATGAGGGCTTGGTGCTGGGTTTGCTGGATGCTGGTGAGGTATTTGACGACTTCGCCCAGTAGTGAAGATTCCATGATGGCGTCGTCCTCCAAAGTTCCCAGGTTTTGGCACCAGTGTAACAAGTTCTGTTCTCTTGGGCAATGGAGGAGTCAGGAGGAAATGAAGCAGTGCAGGCAACACAGTCTGTTCACGTAGATTCAAATTCTCAATCAGATAACAATATATATATATATATATATATATATATATATATATATATATATATATATATATATAAAAACAAGGAATGAGTCAAAATGTATTTTTGTGATAATCAACATTATGCCACCACAAATGCTGGAAATTGAGTTTAAACTGTTTTGAACCTGGAACATTCCTTCAATATTTGACCCTCTTTAGAGAACAGCAGTGTTGAGGTCTGTGTAAAAGTGGCTCCATAGAGACTTACTGGATGCCTGAAGAAACTGTAGGTGGATAGGTCTCTTGTCTTTATTAGCCATGCCAGTCTGTTCCCATTCCCAGTCAGTCAGTCCTGCATGAGGACAACGCCATCTGGTAGCCATTCCACTCTCCAAGGTGACTCATTTTTCCCTGAACTCATAACATACCCTCCGGTCCTGGCCTTTTACAAAGAGAAATAACCATGTTTACCCAAAACATCATCATCATCATCTCATTTTGCATTGACTTTTTATTTTATTTTGCTCATTATATGGCACTGATGTGAGTTACTAAATTACCTACCCTCTTCTTTTTTTGCTTAAAATAACAAAACCACCCTACTTAAGGAGTCTATTATAGAAAATTCTGGCAAACAAGTGATGTAAAAACAATGATAACCCCCCACCCCATGAGTGGCCCATTTTTAATACTCTAAATACCCCAAAATATTTTAATGCACAGCTATTAGTCCCATGAGAAATAGACCTCTATACAGTACATAAAAGACCACAGGCAACTGTGAGTAGGTGCTTTCTGTAGTGCTTTGTCATTGTGATGTTTTAGCAGATAAGCATTAAACAAACTCCTGGGCAGTCTCCTGTCATTTTGGACAGTAAAAAAGCTCCAGACAGCATTTTGTGGCCTCCCTCTTCCCAGACTGAAGTGTTTTATAAACATAGCACTAGCTTACCTCAAGATCTCAAGATCACAAATTGTTGATTGAAATACTGAAAGCCCAGCAGAATGAGTGATGGATGGTATTGTGTGGTTAGATTGAACATCCAGTTTCTGGATCAGCACACACCCATGCAGACAGTGTTTCCAGTTGTTCTTTCTTTTATTTGGATTGCTGCCCTAAAAAGGCAAACCAACACTGAAACTGAGAAAATGGCTTCAAAGTTTTCTGGTTCTAGTGTGGATTTTATAGTTACTACAATTTTCACTTTCCGTTTTCTCTGAATCTGAACATAGCCTGAGCCAAACAAAGAAAATGGGCAGGGGATTTCAATCACCAAGTCTATCCTATTAACCCCCTAATCTATTTTGAATCAAGAGAGGGACTTTGCATCTTGTCCCAGTGAGATGCCAGCCTTGATTCGATTTCTTCTTTTAAATGTCCAAGGAGCAACATACATATTGCCCGATGCTGAACTGCTAAATGGAGGACTTCCGAACAAATTATTTGGCTAATACTGAAGTGATCAGAGGTGATAACTGGTCACTTCTTCATCTAGCATAAGGGCAGATGCTAATGCAGTGTGACTGGATCAAGGCAATTTCACTCTTGAAAAAGTGAATAAATTGCCAAGCCAGATAAGACCTTATGCTTTTTTTACAATTACCTGAGATCCAGTTGTAAAGGGTAAGGGATGGGCAAAGAGGAGGCGGAACAGTCAATGTAACTTTAATGACAAACTCAACTTAAAACAGCTTAAAACATAAGACACACACACACAGCGGCCGCGTGTGTCTCTCTCGAACTGGTGTCTCTGGTTCCCCTTTATCTCGCTCTCCCACTGATCAGTAGACTCAGCGCTGGACGTTCACTCTCACAACCCGTCCATGCCCCCCTCCTTTTCACACTCTTCCCCTACCCGATTCAGGCCGGGGCACCATCCGGACTGACCTACTCCCCCCCCATCTCTGGAGGTGATACACTGCCCATCCAGCCCTTCCACCAGCTGGTGGTCCACCTCGCCTCTTGGAAACCTGGGGGAGAGACAAGGGGAGGCAGAAGGGAGAGGGCGAGTGGGAGACACAGAGAGAGAGAGGAGAGAGAGAAAAACTTGCTCGCCAGTCCCCAAACATGCTGTTGCCTGGTCCACAACCACTCCTCAACCCTCTGGCGGACAACAACCACTCCTACCTGGTGGACGGCAGTGAGTCCTCTGACCCCTGGCGGACTGAATGGCTCCTCCCCTTCCTGGTGGATGGCAGCGGTTCCTCCATCTCCCGGCAGCGACTATTCTGTCCCCCGCCAGACAGCAGCGGCATGGACTCCACGACAGCACATCCCTCCTCCCTCCCGGGTTTCAGCACCAATATAATGGGTAAGGGATGGGCAAGGAAGAGGCGGGAACTGGCAGAACAGTCAATGTAACTTTAATGGCAAACTCAACTTAAAACAACATAAGACACACACAGCGGCCGTGTCTCTCTCTGTCTCTCTCTCTCTCTCTCTCTCTCTCTCTCTCTCTCTCTCTCTCTCTCAAACTGGCATCTCCGGCTCCCCTTTATCTCGCTCTCCTGCTGATCAGTTGTCTCAGCGCCGGCCGGGCACCCTCACGGCCCAGCCACGCCCTCCTCCTTGTCACACCAATGTTAATGCAATAAACCTTACTTTTTAAGCCACAGTGTCCGAAATCGGAAAAATGTTGCCTTCAAAAGGTAGTAAAAACTCCTGTCTACTATGATGTGTTCATCTGGTTGGTTTTTGAAGGCAGCATAGATGTTTCCTTTGCCCAAAATTAATTCTTAAATGTTATTTTTTTTTTTTTTGTTTGTTTTTATTTATTTTTTTTATCATCTCAACTTATGTCAACTTATGATTCTGTTACTGTCAAGAAATAAGCATTGTAGTCATAAATGTTTTCCTTGGTTATATCTAAAACTCACTTGAATTTGTTCTAGTTCTTTAGATGTCATGTTATGGTACAAATTTCCTAAAAGGTACTTTCATACTAAAACACTGTCTGTCAAGTCATTGACTGACTGGGTAGCGAAGCAGCTGCCTTAGGTTTTGGACACAGCCCATTTAATTTTGTGGCGCTTTGATGCATTGTGAGGGACATAAATAATAACTCTGCTAAATGCATGAGATAATTAATAATTTAACTGTTTGAAATGACATGGCATTGACCTGTACATCTTAAATAACTTCTGGTGATGTTTTACACTGCATGAACATCTCCAATCGTGATTCCAGTAACTCTAGTGTACTCTAGCCTAGACTTTCAATTGTAATACAGAATAATCCTTCTGAAAAATACCTCCTTGATATTATAAACACTCCAAATCCAGTATTGGACCCTTATATAATTTTATCACAGCATTTAGAAATGTTGTGCTGCTTCATTAATTTTGCATTTAAATATTTGCACGTAAAACTAAGCAAGTGACCACCCCTTCCTCTCTCGCTTTTAAGGGATTTATTTCCCAGAGAGATTAACTAATGTACATTTATGTGCTTAACAGATCATGCACAACTTTTTCTGCAGCACTTTCCCCTCTTTCACTCATAAATTATGGTCACAGTATGTAAGTGGCACCAGCTTCATTTCTTGAATAGAGCTTTTATTGTTGGTGTGCACGGGCAGCTCGTAAAGCCGCTAAGCAAACTGCAATAAAATCTTGACAGTATTGAAGGCTTTATGGTTAGATCCATATAAATATTCTCTTTTATTTTGTGTTCCCCTTTTCCATTTATTAACTTTTAATGTTTTTTTTTTTGTTGTTGTTGTTGTTGTTGATGTTTTACCAGAAAGGGATAGTGTTTTTTTTTTTTTTTTAGTGTGTGTGTGTGTGTGTGTGTGTGCATGATGGGGATATTGAAATACAAAAATAGATGTAATGAGGAAAATTATATATTTTTTAATTGCATTATTTTCCACACACTGTTCACTATATTGCACTAAACTTAATCATTTGTTTTTCCATAAGCTATATGCATGGATATGAGGGCTTTTGTAATGAGCTGCAGGTTTGAATGATGAGGTAAAATTACTCGGCTGCAGGACGTTTTTATCTCAAAACACTCTCTGTGTTAATGGTCTTAATATCTGTGGTTTTCCAAGCATCTTTACTGGAGTCTGAACAACAACCCTCCCCGAGACCTACAGTGTGTGGCCAAGTTTGTTCAGTCTGCCCTACATACAAACACCTGCATGCATCTAAAAGTTTAATTAGACTGAAACTTTAAAAAGGTCAAGGTGTCACTTAGTGTTGTCTTTGCTATTTATCTAATCCAGAAACACAGGCAACAGTAAGCCAATTAGCTCCAATTAGGGCTGTGGTTGTTTGGTTGCCATACACATATTAACAAAGAGCATATCTGTAATTTCCAGAGCTACCTTGCTATGAAAGTGACAAATTTGTGAGATTGCAAACTGGGGCACACAGGAATTGGTGCATCCCTTGACATTTCACCCCGTATCATCTTGGAGCTGTAGTCAGGTTTGGTGTTAGGCTGAAATATGGAGGTATGTAAAATGTGACATTTTACTCGAGCGTTCTAATCAAGGCTGATGAAGGGGCATAGTGGGGGAAATAAAGCATGTACCATGCATGTGGTGTGTGGCTAACTGATTATAAGTCTCGGGGAGTCGTCAGCAACTGTGTACCATTATCTTTCTTCCTTTTGGAGGTAATTTTAGAGTAATAATAAAATAATAATACTTTTTTTGGAGTCAGAAAAGTTTGTGACTGTGGACTTTATTAACCTAAATCCAATTGGCTTGGCTTTGATATGTTGTGTCAACTTTCCCAGTTACAGACTTGTCAAGTGACATCTCATAGGTGGAACTTTAGGATCATCTGGCGAATATCAATTGTTTGAATTCCTCTGTGACACTGTCACAAGATGGAATCGACAGCCAAGAGGCTGTCAGTGGAAACTGTTGATTAAAGAGATGTTGATCCCAGTGACTCTGTTAAAGTTGAGAATTTCACAATGAGTGGATATAAATTAGACGTTACCTAGGGTGGGCTTCATATTCTGAAATAAAACAGTATAATTCCTCTCCTTTGTGTTTCACGATGACACATGGCAGGAAAAATAATTCTGGATTCCAAGGCTGATTCCCAGTGGCTGATATTGAAGCAGAAATAATTGACTGAAACTGACCATATTACAAATGTTCTTTATTGTGTAGGTCGATTCTTATATATTAGTGATGGACCGATATGTCATCCTGGCCAGCTAATCCTATCCAGTCCATCCATTCCTTTCCAGTCAATCCACTCCTATCCAGTCCATTCAGTCCAATCCGTCCATTGGTCCACCACTATTGTAAATACAGTTACTTTTTGGAGTTCTCATATTCATGCTAGAAATAAGCAGCATATCTTTTGTTTCCTGAAAGTCTTGGTGAAAATCAATGTCATCATTATCACCCTGCTCAAAGTGGTAAGTCCTGTAGGTGTTTGCTTAGCTAGGTTTTTGTTTTTCACTTTTCACTCATCCTTTTATGAATTGTGCATAGAAGACATGTATTTATGCGTTCAAAACTAAAATGATTATTTTTATTTTTTTTTTTATTGGATTTTCTCCCCTTTTCTCCCCAATTTGCAATGCCCAATTCCCAATGCACTCTAAGTCCTCGTGGTGGCGTAGTGACTCGCCTCAATCCGGGTGGCGGAGGATGAATCAATCTCATTTGCCTTTGCGTCTGAGACCGTCAATCCGCGCATCTTGTCATGTGGCTTGTTGAGCGTGTTACCGCGGAGACATAGCGCGTTTGGAGACTTCACACTATTCTCCGTGGCATCCACGCACAACTCACCACGCGCCCCACCAAGAGCGAGAACCACATTATAGCGACCACGAGGAGGTTAACCCAACGTGACTCTACCCACCCTAGCAACCGGGCCAATTGGTTGCTTAGGAAGCCTGACTGGAGTCACTCAGCACACCCTGGATTCGAACTTGCGACTCCAGGTGTGGTAGTCAGCGTCTTTACTTGCTGAGCTACCCAGGCCCCCTCAATTCAAAACAAACATAAAAAAAAAAATAAATAAATAAAAAAAAATAGCATCTCAACTCATCTGTGCTGCATTTTGTATCCATGCCATCTCATGCTTGTGGAGATTCCAGTCTTGCAATCTAGCATCTAAGATAAACTGCCATAGACATAGAACTGATTGCCATTGAAATGCACAACGACCAAATATAAAACCCTGAGGAACTCCAATCAAGACATGGGGAGGATCATTATTTATCAGAGCACTTGCGAGAGAGGAGAATGTGTCATTCATTAAAAACATTTGGGTGTGAGATATAAAAAGTTCTGTCAATGTGAGCCATGCTCCATACACCTGCTGACAGCTTTCATCCCAGGGGTGAGGCAGATTCACCAGCTGCGAAAAGAGCAAGAAATCACCTAATCAGTTCATGCTGCCCGTGTTCCATCTTGCCGTTGTTATCACGGGCATCGGTGTTGATTGCAGTGTGAGAGGTTTATGTGAGGTGCAAGAGTTAGCCTCTCCCTAGTGATTGTTTTAACAGATTGGTTAGACTGTGGCAGAGGTGAGGTGGTCAGGATGAGTTCTTGTTTACATCATTACAATTAATTAACAAACAGGCAGAAGTGGAGTGGCAGGGAGCAGACACCAGTAGGGGACAGACAGAGCTGACACACGTATGCACACATGCATGCACAATTGTATGCATGGTATCGATATTGATGTAAATTTTTTGCAAACAGAAAAAAAATAAATAAAATAAAATACATTAAAAAAAAAAAAAAAAAAAAAAAAAAAAAATGGATGTCCCCCTACTCCTGGAAATTGCCTAAAGCCAGCCAATCAGATTGCTAGACTAACTAAGTGTTTTCCAGTTGTGTGTGCAATAAAATCTTAATGCTAAAATTAGCTCCTAAATCTGAAATTTAGGAGTAACTTAAAAATTATGGCCATGACGTTGCTAATGTTAGGATCCATATATTTTTAATCTTACATTAATCTAGCTCCAAAACTCACAACAATTTAGAAGCCTCAAAATCTAGACTATAATTTGTGGTAAAGTATCATGAAGTTCATGTACTGTAGCTAATGTGGGATAAATGTATTTACATTTTATATAAATATGCTACTTTGAACGACAGTGAAAAATATTTATTTTCTGAGTATGATTACAATTACACATAAATGAACCAATTACATGTGGCAGATGTTTGTCGCTTAAAGTGCGATCTCTGCTCTTGACTGAGACTGAAGAGAGTACCACCGTTCTCACACTCTTTGATTTTTCCCAGGAAATACCACATTGATGTGGAACAATACAGTATTTGCTGCCTTTTTCTCTTTAAAGGTGATATTATTTACTTGCATTTTATGGACCTATAGAGTTTAGATATTCTTCTAAAAAATCTTTGTTTGTGTTCTACAGAAGAAAAAAAAAGTCATATACATCTGGGATGACATGAGTGTGAGTAAATGATGAGAGATTTCTCTGTTTTTGGGTGAACTATTCTTTTAAGAGAGCACGTTTATAAAATGTTATGTGATCCATAGCAACAAGGTCAACTCCACCTTAATCTTACTTTAAGATTTACTTAGTAAAACTAGCTCTTAGCAGTTTTGTAAATAGGTTTTAAGGTGAAACTCTTAGCTTGGAACTCTTTGGAGAACTCCTTGTGGTAAGATACAAATCTTCGTGAATATGGGCCCAGATGGTCAGTGAACGTATTTTGGGTGTTTCATGGGCGTGCCATCTAAACTGAGGCTAATTTTTTTTTTTTTCCAGTGTGTCAATCAGAGTTGCTTACATCCATAAGTCATGAGAGTCTTTCTAGATCTGAATGATCTGACTAGATAATCAGGGTGCCAGCAAGCATGCAAAGCACATCTTTGTCTCATACCCATCTCCTAATGGTTCCCTGCCTGTTATACTTTCTTCATTACACTTCGATGCAGTTACGCATGGGGGCATTTTCAATTTAATGCTCACAGATGGATATTTTAATTATTATTGAATCAACCATAATGAGGCCTACGAATTTGTGGGTTCGTTATAACACGTTTCATTAAAGTTGCAGGGCATGACATGGAACATGACACTGCTACTGCATCAGACAACTGCTCAACGAGTAATGAAGGAAAAATGAGCCAATTAACTCACACCAACAACTAAAAGGTTTAGTACATGTTTGTTTCTGAATATGAAATTAATAACTAACTGTTTTCAAATATATATATAGAGAGAGAGAGAGAGAGAGAGAGAGAGAGAGAGAGAGAGAGTTGCATTATGTTTTTCCTGTGGCTATATTTTAAAGAAGCTCCTAAGGTGTCCTGGCCATTGGCTGTGCCACAGGCAAAAATTGTGAAACAGAGTATGTTTGGTCAGAAGGCATTATTTTAAAATGGTTGTCTCAATTTTAAAATCACACCACTTCATGTAAACTAGGACACCACTCACTTGACTGAATTTTTTACTTAAACCTTTTGATCTAAAGGCTTATGATTAAAGCAGTACTTCACATAGCAATTTTATTTCTAAAACTCTTCATTTACTCACACTCATGTTGTTCCTAACCCGTATTACTTTAAATACAAAAGAAGATGTTAGGCAGAGTGACAGCCTCACTCACCATTTACTTTTATTGCACAGAAAAAAGAAAAAAAATTGCTAGTGCTAGTGAATGGTGACTGAGGCTGTCATTCTGCCTCATGCCTTCTTTTGTGTTTCATGAAAAAAAAAAAGTAAATACTTGAAATAATTTTTTGACTTACAAATTGTGCATTCATATTATTATTATTATTATTATTTATTTTTATTTTTTTTCATTGTGTGGACTAATTGAATAACATGATAGTAGATAATGCCTTAATAAATCATTTGTCTTTAGTCCCCCAGTGCCAAAGGTGACTGTGGCAAGGAAAACAAATCTCCATAATATGTTAGTTAATGGAGAAAATAACCTTTGGAGAAATGCAGGGCACGTCGATGTGGTTCAGGTGTCAGAAGTTACCAAGGTTTTTCCCTTCTTCGAGAATGAAACTCGATTGATGAGATGAATTGGTGACATTGATGAGTTTGCACTTTGCAGGTTAGTGTATGAAACTGGTGTAACTGAACTTTTAGAAATGACGACATTAATGGGCTTCATTCAAGCTGTCAAACCACAAACACATTGTGTATGCTATTTGAAAGAAACATATACACAATATATCATCCAGTGATGGCTATAGTAAATAATCTATGTCTTTTTATAATGATTTGGGTCAAATTTAATGGAAAATTATGCCAGTTGTGCTCCGTGGTGCAGCAGAATATTGAGCACCCTTTGAAGTTGTAGCTGGGCGCCACCAACAGACACTGTGCGGCAGAGGCGATGTGCGTTCATTCATATAAAACAATTGTTTTGAAATTTAGAACACGCCATGTCGTCCGCCAGACGCGTCCGGTGTACGATCAGTCCATCCAGAATTAACTGTGGAAGTACATAGATGCATTGTCCTTTGTTATTTGGATGATGAAGGCTTTAGTTGGCATTATTTAATTATCTTTGTATTCCGTTTTATGAGAGTTTATTCCATCTTATGTCCAAGATGATGCAGGCAGAGGTCACTGAGGTGCATCACAGTCTGGTTGGAAGCTTGTGGTAGCTCATTTCGGTAGTTCATATGTCAGAGGTTCAAGCAGTGTCCAGTGAAGTATCCCATGTCTTATGGTTGAGCTTGGTAGTAGTTCATCCTCTGTGATGTCCATCGTAGTAGACCGAAGTGATGCAGAGAGTGATCATCGAAGTGCCCCTTGCTGTCTAGCTGGCTGAGCAACACATAGTGGCGGCAGTGGGACATCGGGCAGGACCGGAGCTGGATCTAGATTTATTTGTTTGTTTCTTTGTTTGTTTAAGTGTCCTGTATAAATAGAACTCCTATAAAATGGTTTAAAGCATCCAAAGGTGATACCCCATGAAGTTGGTTGGAGAGGAAAAAATAAATAAAAAGATTTTTTTTTTCTTGCATAATTACCATACTTCAATTTGTGTTAGTTTATAGTTTTTATGACAACTATTATTCTAAAATGTGAAAAATTGTGTCCTTGTGTGTCCAAGCCTTTTGACTGGTAATGTAGATTGAAATGTTTGGAACTGTAGTAACTTGCAAAAATAGTAAATTATACCTAGACAGTTTTTACACCTTTTATCAGTTTTACAGAGGAGGTGAGCATCGTCCAAGCTAGCACTTTTTGTATGAAAACAGGTGTATGTGGTATATTTGCAACTCCATCCACACAGAGATTGCTTTCCCGCAGAGCTGCTAAAGGCCTCAGTGGTTGCCTTAAATCCTGTGACATCGTTCTCTATATGCACATTAATTTATGCCTAACATAGCCGCTGAGTCAGAGAAAGAGAGAAAGAATGCACTCTGATTCTTATTAGATTCCCGTTGTAGTCCAGATATCCAGTGCTGGACATATTTAATAACCCTCAGCTAATTATAACTGCTTGTTAAAGTTTTGAGCAAGTTATTTTCTGGAGGGTAATGGTGAAAGGTGTGCTGATGGATTTCTGTGGCTGGCTTCCATGTTTTGGTGGTGTTGACAGAAATGAGGACAGAGGAATGGGCTTCTTCAGGGTTTTGCACAGGGGAGAAATAACCTGCTCTTTGTTTCAGTACCTGAGAGACACTGGACCGATAAAGTACCTCAGCTTTTTGTGTGTGTGTGTGTGTGTGTGTGTGTGTGTTGCACAATGATTTACCAAATTAGGTTTAATCTCATTACAAGTGTTTTATCATGTAAGTGACATTTACCCCTCAACTGTATTCCCTTGATATAGTATCTCGACACATTTCAGCATCACATTTTATGTGAGCTCCAAAGACAAAATTAAAAATAGAAAACTGCCATATGGCTGAATTACACAAGGAATCCAGCACTGGCGCTTTTTTCCCCACTTGCAACATGTTCAACATATTTCTGAAAATAATGTCAGTATTTATATGGGTTTCATAACTAATTTCAAATAGTTATATTTCTTTCTCTGCAAGAGGTAGAGGTATTTAGGGTGTGAGGATTAAAAAACATAAAATAATAATAATTGTTGGTGCATTGCTGTGTATATGTGGCTTTCTTTGCACTAATGTGACCTTCTTTAAAACAAACTGATCTCCTTTGACATTCAAATTGCATTTAGACATGAATATATGCAGCCTTTATACAAATTTTGCACATACAATGTACATCAATTCCATGCACACATTCAGGCACCGCTCACATGACATGACTGTGAGTTCTCCTGTTGGCTGTAGTGCAACTCTTTCGGATGCTGGCTTTTTCCCAAGGCTGAAAGAGTGAGCACATTCATTTCAAAGTAAGTGATTTCTTTCATCACAACTGTTATCCCAGTCAAGGTTATAATAGTTTTGAATTGTTAATTTCATTTTTATTTCTTTTTCATTTTCAAATTTTCACTCCAATTTAGTTTAGTTTTAGTTTTGTTTGTTAGTTCTTTGTTGGTTTTAGTTTAGTTTTAGTTTTTTAGTACATTTATTTTAATTTTAGTTTTAGTATTTATATTAAGGGATATTAGAGAATGGGGAAAACAGGCATTTGTGTGGTCGTATTGCTGGACTCCCCAATGTCCAATTTGTAATTAATATTATTGCGGGTAGCCTCCAAGTAGGATTTCGCTTAGGACCCCCACTTGCTTAGAAACGGCCCTGCTGAAAGTTCACTTATGCAATCAACTCAATTCTCTGCGACAGAAATGTAAACTGCACTGGGTAGGAGAGGAGGCTGTTGTTGTATGGTAGTTATATTATGTTACTTACGGTAGTCAAAGAAAGAAAAGCCTCCATCTCTATTTAGTTCATTCCTTTATCTACAGCTCACACTTCTATGGAATGAAATCTACTTTTTCATGTTATTACAGCAAAATCTACTGTGCACAATATATACAGTATACATTGTCACAATACCAACATTTCTGTATTTGTTAGTGAAATTGTACAATTCTTGATACCAGCTTATCACAACAAATAATAACACTATTTTGTTATGTAAGAATTGTACTCAAATAATTATTCAAGACTACTAAACAGTCAGTAATAAAATAATACAGCAATGAATAGAAATAAATTAAAAGTAATAGAACAAAAAATACAAAATTAAGAAAACAGTGCTTTTGTTAACAGCAGTATAAAATATTAAAGTAAACATTCAGAATGGAATGCTAAATAAAACTACTTCTGGTCTTCACTATGTAATGTACTGTATTATACATGAATATTTATATTTAACACTACTAAAGTTATCCAGTCAAGAACAGTGAGTGGTTTTCTTGTTATGGTTGTTTGAAATTAACAACACACAGACAGCAGCAGCAGGTCAATTAGTTTACATTAAGTCAAGTCATTTTTATTCGTATAGTGCTTTTCACAACACACATCGTTTCAAAGCAGCTTTACAGAAAAGCATGCATTAACAAAACAATATTCAACTGTAATATCTATAAAGTCTTAGAGTCATCATTGTGTAGTTTGATTAAATATGATTGTAAATTGTGTATACAAATTTAATAATTAAATAATTGTATTTAGAACCCCTGTGAGCAAGCTGAAGGCAAGGAACACAAAACTCCATAAGATGTTGGTTAATGGAGAAAAATAACATTGGGAGAAATCAGGCTCACTGTGGGGGCCAGTTCCCCTCTGTCTGACAAGCATGAATATAATGCCAATATTAGTTATTTATATGCAGTGCAGATCATGGTTTAAGATTAGTAAACTAAGTAAGTGTTAAGGTCCAGTTATAAAATTAACACTTTTATAAATGCAGGTGAGTGGTGGTGGCGTAATGGACTAAAGCACTGAACCGGTAAGCAAAAGGTTGTTGGTTCAATCCCCACAGCCGCCACCATTGTGTCCTTGAGCAAGGCACTTAACTCCAGGTTGCTCCAGGGGGAATGTCCCTGTAATAAGGGCACTGTAAGTCACTTTGGATAAAAGCGTCTGCCAAATGCATAAATGTAAATGTAAATGTAACACTTACAAGTCTGATGCTTTTATATCAATCAGCTTTTTCCCCACTGTTTACGTTCCCTTTATAGATCACTCTCTGAGTACATGAATACCTCACCAAGATGGCAGAATTTTGAAATGAATTTCAGATGCGCATCCGCATCACAAGCGTTCTCATAGCACACGTGCATGTAAGCGTACAAAAAGCCAGCTGTCAGTGAAAGTGCGCAGCTATTATTAGATCACTATCGAATTATAAAATTACACGCTCTAGATTATTTTTAACAGCAGTATAAGAATAATAAGTTTGTAATAAGGCCTTGGCTATATCACAAATATAGCAGGTTATTTTTATTTATTTATTTATTTATTTTTCGTTATTGACTTTCAGGATACTTTTCTCATTTACTTGCCCCTTCAAAAATCCACTTGTCCCATACAAGCATTACTGTTGAGCCCTGCTGAACTTCAGACCAAACTCTTTATCAGTTCCAAATTAAATGTTAAATCACAGATTGACAGGGTAAAACAGAACGAGTGAAAAGACTTTTATCTAGCCTACCTGCTTTGCCTCTCTGGTAGTGATTCCCGCTCTGTTGCTGATGCAATGAGGTTTTAGGTCGTCTATTATCACCATCTAGTGGCATCTTCATGTTACAGTAATGGCGGGTTTAAAAGTTTAAAAACATACCGCAACAAAAATGGAAACTAAATCTTATTCGAGATTCTTTTTTATTTTATTTCAGTTAGTGTCAGAGCCATACATTTGTACTTTAGTTTTGTTTTAATTTTTCCAATTGTGCTAATTTTTATTTTTATTTCAGTTTGCGAATTATTATTATTATTATTATTATTATTATTATTATTATTATTATTATTCTTTGTTTTTTTTTTGCATTTAGTTTTCGTTTATGATAATAACCTTGATCCCAGCACACCACCAGGTTTAGTGACATTACAATTACCCAAGGCCACTGCTAATGAGAAGCTCTTAACCACATCTGCACACCATTGATTGACTTGCAATTTCAGTTGGGCACCAAACAATGCCTACTCACACATTCATGAGGGGGCCCCAGTGTACCTCAGCCGCATTTATGAGAGATATGGCAAACCCTAATGCAGAAAATGAAGGTAGATCAGGCCTTAGTAAAGTCATGAATACCAAGAGAGGCAGCACAGTCCATTCTCATATACATTACAGCTTGTATTTTCATAGAACTGGTTTTACTGCTTTAAGTTGGTTTTCTCTGGCGGTCATGCATAGGAATTAGACAGGCAGTTTTCTTGAAGTTTAATGTGTTAAGAAAAAGTTCACCGACAATGAAAATTATTTAATCGTTTGCTCATCCTCCAAATCGCATGTTTCCAAACCACAAAAATGTATCCATAAAAACCATAAAAGTATCCTAAAAATCATAAAAGTATCATAAACGTGGTTCATATGACTTTTTTTTTTGCACTGATTCTTCTGTGAAGCTTGACAGCACAGTCCATGTTCACTTTCCTTAAAGGAATATTCCAGGTTCAGTACAAGTTAAGCTCTATCGACAGCATTTGTGGCATAATGTTGATTGCCACAAAAATAAATTTAGACTTGTTCCTCCTTGTCTTAAGAAAAAAAAAAAAAGAGCAAAAATACATTTACAGTTAGGCACTTATAATGGAAGTGAGAGGGGCCAATTTTTGGAGGGTTTAAAGACAGAAATGTGAAGCTTATAATTTTATAAAAGCACTTACATTCATTTTTCTGTTAAAACTCATGTGTTATTTGGCTGTTAAGGTGTTTAAATCGTAATTTTTTACAGTCATTTTATGGCTTGTTGACATTACATCATCATGGCAACGAAGTTGTAAAATTGGCTTTAACTTAAAACAGAAAAGGTTAGTAAGTGATATTATCACACTAAAATCATATTAACATGCGCATTGTTTGTTTTGTGGCTATAGTTTTGAAAAAGTGAGCATTTAACATTCAGGTGGTGTGATAGTTTGACCTGAGATGGTTATAATGATATATTTATGTCCTCTGTCACATGTTCCCCATAGCTCACTCATAAAATGGTGTATCATGTACCAATTAAATAGCATGTAATGAGATTCTAATATGTGACATTGAGCTCAGAATAGATCTTAGATTATAGATATTGGTCTTTTTTGGCTCTCTGCTCGTTAACGGACTGACAGCCCTTGAAGTGAATCCATGCTCCTGCTCTTTAGAGGTAATTACAAATGATATGGCACATTTCCATTAATTTGTCTTCTAGTGCCATGCTGATAAGTTCTTGGTGTAGTTTGACAGGTTAACCATTCATCTCACTGTCAGGCAGTGACCTAATGTTGTAAATGTAAATGTTTCCTTTATGTTGTTTGGTTCTTATTATACACAATGTGTAGTGCACATTCAGTTTTTCCACTTCTACCCACAGAATATACATTTGTTTTATGTATTTGTCTAATAGTAGCAAAACAAGTACATCAAAAATAAATGTGCAGTCTGATTTAGATTATTATGTTTCTCTTCTCTTAAACAAATGTGCCATATTTGGTTCTGTGGCATAGTTATAATACACCAGACAAGTGGGTAAGAGTTTTTTTTTATTTTTCTTTTGTTTTTTTTGTTACAGTCCCCCTGTCTTCCATTGGTTGGACAAAAAGGTAGTCCTGCCCCAAACTATCTGCATTAAGTCAGAGCATTGATGCTTTAGTATTTAATATGTCTATAATAAAAATCTTGCTCTGTGAAGTATAATGCCATCAAATATGACAATGATTGTAACAGCTTGTAAATGTGGCCACAGTGAGTCAGAAACCCTTGCAGAGAAACAAGAGAGACACAGAAACATAGGCATTGCTGTAGTCTTACTGCATGCCCTGCTTGTAATAAATGAGCTGTATGTTCCAGCCCCTGCTCTGCATGCCAGTGGCCAGAGTCAATAGCAGAAGTTTCATGTGGCCTGTGGAGATGTGGGGGGTTAAGGTTCGTGACCATAAGTGTTGTGACCCTCCCGGTATTTGTGATATCCTTAGCTAATGAGGCAAGTGAATTCAGGCATTGTCATGTATTGATTTTTCTTCAGATTTCCTACTATTTTATTCCTTCTTTTCTAGTTTAAATGTAGTAGCCTTGATGCTGGCACTAATGTATCATTTAATAGCGATGCACTGATACCACTTTTTCTCTCCTGATTTGATTGTGATACCTGAACGCTCGGCAGGGCTGTAGCTAGTAAGGTGAAAGGTGGTAACGATTCTAGGGGCCCAAAGGTCCAGGGGGCCCCGCAACAAATTCTGTAAATTTTAATAGGAAAGGGGCCCAGAGCAATACACGGTCAGGGGGCCCAGATTACTTTGCTATGGCCCTGACTCTCTGTATCGGCTGATACTGATCCGATACCAGTGTTGTTTTTTTGTTGTTGTTTTTTTATCAGTTTAGAATATTTATACCTCAGTGTATGAAACTATCTGGGGGTACTCTTTTGTATTTAAAGAAACACAAACATTCTCAATGTATTTTAAAAGCGAACCGAACTATCGTGCATCTACATCAGAAATGTAGTACGTGTGGAGCGCTCACATATTAAATGCCGTTCTGAGGTGTGCTATGACTGTCAACAGAGCAGCGCACATTCATTGAAACACACATTTATTGCTTCTTTTCGTGATTCACAAAGCTATCGTATGTCTTCAAGAGATTTTGAATAAAATACACAAGTCATATGGAATACTTTAATGGCACTTTTATGGCTCTTTTATGTAATATCTTAAGGTTGACAGTAACGATCATGAATAACAGACAGTATCGGGTTTGTTTCAGGCTAAGACCGATAACCGATTAATCTAAAAACATCAGTATCGAAACAGATAGCGATCTTGGTATCAGATTGGTGCATCCCTACTGTAAGTGGAAAGAGAAATCGCTGTTTAAATAATATATGAGATGTTGATAGCCCTTTTATATATTTGTAAATGTGAACTTTTTTTTTTTTTTAACTATTATTTAAGCTACAGCTGATTTGGTAGAGAGCTCCTACACCCAAACACAACTTCAGCTGGAAATGTATCTAAATGTTATTATATTTTATAGACTGAATATATTCTTCTTAAGCAAAAAGATATGTGAGGCTGTACAGTATTTTGAATATAGTCAAGTTCAAAGTTCTGAGTAAATCTGTATATATCAAGTAAATTGTATATACATGTTTGTTTATTTAATAATTGTATTCAGCAATTTTGTACACATGCCATTTACTGTCATTATATTATGTGATATCATATACAGAGAATATATAGCTTTATTTATATTATATTACAATATTGTGTATTTTACCTCGGCTGGAGCACTATATTGACCAATTAACATCCAGGACCAGAGCTATCTGCTTTATAATGAGACAATCTAGATTATGACATTTACTCTAATATGAATTACAACCTCCACAACTAACAAATTGCCTTGTTTTGCTTTCCTGATTTGTTCTTTAGTTTTTCAGTGCTGTTTTTAGCATGCTGCCTTTATATGTCTTTCTATTTTAATGTTTTTTGCAAGACCCTGACCTATTATTATACATAACTGATTATGGACTAGTGAGGCATGAGATATATAAAGCAATAGGGGTGATGCTTTTCCTGTCCCCCTCCATACGTTACAGCTCTCTAAGGGCTCTCTCCAGCAGAGCAGGGCTGATTAGGAACACAGTGTGAACCGTGTGGGCGCCTGGCCCAAAGTCCCCTCTCATTCTCTTAAAATGGCCCCGAACTCTGCAACTCTCTGATGGTGGTCTGATTACTGTATGTTTTCCTGATGTCTTATGAACTTTTTTCTTGTAGACTTTTTTTCAAGTGCTCATGATACTGGTCATTGTTTTAAACGTGCTACTTTACATCAGGTTTCAACACACAATCAAATTCCCCTAATGAAATTGTAAGTATGAAATGAAATTATTGGCCTGGTTTTGACACAATCTATCATATCCATTCTTGTGAAATTTAATTAGATCACTGAAGTGCTATGTTTCACACTGGCTAAGTCCGAGCTGTAATTAAAAATTAAATGGCTAAATTTGGATGTTAATTAATGTGTCATCAATATTCATGATGATCACCTATAACAGGGGTACTTAATAGGCGGATCCGGACCGAAGGGCACTTCAATCCGGACCGAGATCTAAATCTTTGTGCTAGTTATCTGAAATCTGGCTAAGTGATTGTGTAAGCATACGTGTATACGTGCACGGAGCGGGAATAGCACGTTCAGCGCTATGCACTTATTCCTGCTCTCTGTGTGTTGCCTCTCTCCCAGCTATAGACATGAGGCACCACATAAAGCCTGATTTACTGTACGTAGCTGCAGGCACGGTTATTTTAACAATAGCTGTGTAGACCCCGCTACAGATACTGCCGTCTTTAGTAGTATCTAAGTTAGTAGATTCTCACTTTAAGAAAAATATAAAAATTGTCATTTCAGACTTTTACATTTTTATAAATTTTTGCTCAGAAGACACCCCTGAACCCCCATACAATATTTTTTGTTGGTCAAAAGGCCTCCTATGTCCCATACACATAATGTATATTCTGAATGTAAAAATATGTAAACACAAATTAACTGTTGAACTTATCTTTTAATATTCATATCCAAGTGCCCTCGACTGATAAAGTCTTGATGAAATATTTTAATCATTTGGTAGAAGATCCCTCAGACCCCACTACTTTGGCTGTCCCTGGACCCCCAATGTCCTCATCTCTGCCCAGTTTTGAAGAGACTATTTTGACTGTTTAAGATTTTTTTTTTATTTTATTTCTTTACAAAGAACTATTGCTGTCAACTAGGCAAGTTATATATATATTCTATAATTGCATAGCCATAAGCTATGTAAGCTATGTATTATTATCTGGACCTTTGCTGGGAAGTAAATGTGGAGACGGACCTCTTGGAACTTTAATTGAATACCCCTGACCTATTAAAATGTCATTATGTTTTGTTTTTTGTTTTTTCATTTTTTTTTTTTAATATGACAATTTAAAGACAAGCATTAGTGAGAACAAGGGTCCCCATGTTACAATGAATCCCGACATATGCATGAACACAGATGCTTACAAAAGGTGCGCACAGATTATTGCTTTTGACTATTCTTTAACGGGCTGTCATGACCAGACGAGAAGTGCCACGTCATGTCGGTGTGGTGCAAAATGGCAGTCCAAAAACAGTGATTCTAACCACCGAATAGACAAAAGTAACATAAAAGGTTTTTGGATTTCATCAGGAACTAACAAATTGATGTAGATGAGTTTGCAGGTTGGTGTATGAAAAAAAAAAAAAAAAAACGGTACAACTGGGCAAATGTAAAGATTAGAAAGGGTGATGTTTATTATGCAATTTACATACAGTATGTAGCCTAGGCTTTATACAAGCAGTCAAACCACAAAAAGTCAATCATGGTACTGAAAAATTGCCTGTTCTCAATATATCTTCTAGCCTAGACTGAAGTCAATAATGTTCCTTGATAATGATTTGGGATCGATTCTTGAATTTTATGGAAAACTATATAAGTGGCATGGAAGAATTTTGAGCTGCCTCTAAAGTCGTAGTTGGATTCAGTCGATGGACGCGAAATGGCGATGGTGATGTGCGTACATTCATAGAAACTGATTTTGAAATTTCTGCCTGCCATGTCCGGTGTGCAGCCCCTTCAAAGTTTGTCAGTCCATGTCACTAGGCTGCCACACACACTTTTGGCCTTCTTGAGAAAATCTCTCTTTATCCACAAGGTATCAACGGCTTGATAATGCCACTCCATAACAGCATGCATGTAGGCTGGGAGATGGGGAAGGCACTGGGCAAAGTGGCTATAATTCATCAGAACCACCTGGTGATTCCCCCAGTCACCTTCCTGTTTCCTGTGTGCCAGATGCTTCTTGCATACCCAATCAATCAGCAGTGCCGAGCTGCTGCTTACCATGGCTGACCTTGAATAACATTCCCCTCCTCCTGTATTTTGGGGGCTCGTCCGGGATCTTATTCCCTCTTCAGTGTTTCTCATTTGGAGACGCACCTGTGTCCAGACCCAGATAAACTGCATCCTTCGAGACTGCTCAGGGCACTTTCCTGCTTCTGTGGTAGTGAAACAAGGCTGTATTCTGGGAACCCCAGCCAATCATGGATTGGCCAAGCGAGGTGATTTAAAATGCATTGGAGGAAGGAAGGTACATAATTATGTTTCTCCAAAGGGAATAGGCTTAATAACCAGGTATAAGACAGCTGGTATGAAACACTATAGTGTTGTAGAAATACATGTCATTGTTCTCACACGTCCAAAGGATTCTTTGACTCATGTAATAAAGGCAGGGTTCACCAATTTCTGAAGCTACTGTTTTTTTTTTTTTATTCGTCACCACTCATGGATATTTAATACTGTATTTCACAGATGTTGACAAAAGCTTAATCTGTGCTCCAGGCAAAAGCCATCTGAAGTGAAATTTGTTTTGGCAGTAGAGCTCCACTTTCTGAGTGGCTATGAAATACCTGTTTCTTCATGGTGTGTGCCTCTCCCATGCTGCACACGTATTGCTACGAGGCATTTGATTCACACAATTCACACTAAAAATGGATACTCCACTCACAGTAGTGTGTGTCTTCTGATGCCGGCTGTTGTTAGCACAGTGTGTTTCTATGGGTTATCAGGCTCACCGATATTGCTAATGCTTTATGACTTCACCCTGCCCAAAATCATTGGCTTCAAATGACCTTTCAGGAATTAAATAATTTCTGCAAGTTAAATACAATAACTTACAGTATATTCAGCATTCTAAAGATATAAGCTTTAGGTGCTATTGTTTTTACCTTGTTGCCAATCAATGCTTCCTGAAGAGGGGTGCTACTTTTCATCTCCAGAGAAAATGGCAGAATCAAATAAAAGACTTACTTTTTCTTTTAGGGGGTATTTACACTTGGTGAATTCATTTGTTTTTTACTGATGGGATAGCTATCTTATAAAAAAATCAAGCGCAAATGCACTACAGTTTCATTTGAGACTCAATCTGAGCACAGATGCATCTGGTACTTCATGCTACCTGTGTAAACGTTATTCCTCCCAAACTGAACTACGTCAGAATATGTAAGTTTGAGAGATATAATATGAAAAAGATAATGCACATAGCACATAGCAGATAATTGCCTTTTGAAGTACAATTGCCAAAGCACTTTTAGCAGTTTAATCCACCACCTGTTTTTAGTTTTATAAGCCACACTTGAAGTGTACTAGAGATGTGATCCTTGGCAGAACTTGTTCTTGAAGAGAGGATTTCTGTAGGAACCTTGCTTCACCTTACAATGTAAAGTTTTTTGGCTAGTTTTGATTTTGTAGAGGTTGGGCTCTGCGATTCCACCTGAATGCTAGTGGACATCCATCCCGAGCACCTGGGCAGGGTGAAGGAGCGCCTGATGCCAGGCTGGCCTTAGGGTCTGATAAAGTACTTCCTCCCCTGAAGGTGACCCTCACTCCCTGGAACCTCAGCGCTGGACCCACTGGCTGTCAGCTGCTGTGGACCTGCTATGGTCTGTTAAGCACTTTAATGATGACCACTGCCAGGGGCCGGCCTGCACAGCATTGCATGTGGACTGGAGAGACCTCTCTCTCTCCTCTGCCTTTTTTTCCTTCCTCAGTGCTTAGTTCTCACAACAACACTGTTTCAAATGCCCTTCATTATATCATTGTTTATGTCATCAGAGCAGTTGTTAAAACAAGCAGCATACTGGATAGTAAAATGCACTAAACATAAAGAATTGCAGAGAATGAGCTTTATTGCCAAGTGTTCTCACGTACACAAGGATTTTTATTTTTTTATTTTAATTTTTTTTATTTTTTTTGGTGATAGGAGAAACAATTGCACACAGAACATTACAGTGAGACACAGAATATAAAACAAGGTAAGAGTATAAATAGACATACAAGTAATAGGACATGTAATGGCGTATGTAAATATGAATGTATCACAAACCATAAATAGATATAATACTGTATAGCCAGGTCCCTGATGATTCCCACCCCTACTGAATGGGCTGTTGTTTTTAATACTGATACATTTTTGTTTATTTGTTGCATTTTGAATTTGAATATAGAAGATGTTCTATGTATTGTTTGATGTATTGATGTATTGTGCATTCGGAGAGACTATTCTGCTCACTGCAATTGTACAGAGTGGTTATCTGAGTTACCGTAGCCTTTCTGTCGGCTCAAACCAGTCTGGCCATTCTCTGTTATATTCTCTTAATAACAAGGTGTTCCGTTTGCAGAACTGCTGCTCACTGGATGTTTTTTGGTTTTGCACCATTCTGAGTAAACTCTAGAGACTGTTGTGCGTGAAAATTCCAGGAGATCAGCAGTTACAGAAATACTCAAACCAGCCCAACTGGCACCAACAATCATGCCACGATCGAAATCACTGAGATCACATTTATTCCCCATTCTGACGGTTGATGTGAACATTAACTGCAGCTCCTGACCTGTTTTTGCATGATTTTATGCATTGCATTGCTGCCACACAATTGGCTGATTAGATAATCGCATGAATAAGTAGGTGTACAGGTGTTCCTAATAAAATGCTCAGTGAGTGTATACAATCAAGGAAAACCTGGAAATATTAGGACATTTTAAAATGTGGATTTCCAGACCCTGAAAAGTCATGGAAATTAGGTACATCTTAAAAGTCATGGAAATTTCTATGGTAAATGTACATTTATATGCTATGTTATGCTATGCTGTAAAACATTTCATGACTAGAAATTGCTCTTTGTGAGTAATGTCTCAATAAATCCTTGTCCAGTGATCCAAGCAACTAGAAAACCCATGGAAAAACCATGAAAAATAATGGGCAAAAAGGTGTGGGAACCCTGGTAATAGCACAAAGACCTTTTGTATCCGAATATGCATACTTCCCTGCTACAGAATTATTTAAAAAAGCAGTGTTCAAATACACAGTGTTCATAATACAGAAGGCAAACAACACTCGATGAACTACCACATCTGCTGAGACTCTGAACTCTCTAACCAGTGGACACTTTGTAATCCCAAAAAGGCCAAGTTGGAGCTGTCAGATTGAGAGAGTCGAGCATCTATTTTTAAGTGTAAGTGCTATATATATATATATATATATATATATATATATATATATATATATATATATATATATCCCTAAAAAAGTTGTTTCTCCTTGGTTTTAAATTCTACTTGTTTATTAACACCCAAGTAAATTATTTTCACAGTTGATCTTAGTATGTCATACACCATCATGGCAGATGTAATTTGTAACTTATGGCAAATATAGTATGTAATGCACTTCATCCACCATCGAGAAGCAAGTTCTTCATCGAATACTCTGAAAGTACGGGAATTAGGACGTAGCCATAATCAGCCTTTCTACCATCATTCAAAAGCACAGCTCTACACTCGTCTTAGTGAAAGAAATGTCGAAAAAAATAAAGAATGTAATCAAAAAAAGGTCATATGAAAATGAGGCAACAGCATCACTAATAGTGAAGGGTTCCGCTGCCATGCGTGGCTTCGCCAGAGCAACAAAAGTGTCATTCTCAAAGTGGGTCATTATATAGTTATCAGTGACTTGCGTTCTCCTTTGATCTCCCCCTTTTACAATGCTGAAGTTGCCTCAAATGAAGTAGAGACATCAGAAGAGATTCTCTGTCATTTTTCTGAGCCAGGGCGAACAAAGTGAGCCGTCATGCTTTGTGTAGTTGTGGCTGGCTAATCTGGCTCTTCTGGGTCTGGCAGCAGTGGGGCTTTGGGATCAAAGTGGCACCACTGCTTCTGTAGAGGTGCCCCATGGCTGCCCACAGGGAGGTCTAATGTGTGTGTCCTCTCCGTCCATACCTCGTCCTCTGACCAAGGACTTTTTTTATGATGGTGCTTTGTTGTCAGACAGTATGAACACCCAGATAAATGTTGAATTGGGTGGCATGGAATGAAACTTGTTGCTGGTCATTTGATTTTCTTAGAGTTAAAGGGGTAATTCACTCAGAAAAGTCAATTATGTCAACATTACCCTCCTCCATGTTGTTCCAAACCCAAAGAATGTATGACTTTCTTTTTTGGAACACAAAAGATGATGTTTGGCAGAATGACAGTTTCAGTCACCATTTACTTCCATTACATAGAAAACGTTGCTATGAAAGTAAAATGGTGACTGAGACTAACATACTCCCTAACAGCTACGGGTATGAAACTACATGATGGTGAGTAAATGATGACATAATTTTCATTTTTGTGGTGAACTTTCTCTTTAAAGTCACTGTACTCTACCTTTCCCTTAAGTCCCAAGGCCTGACATTTTCAAGCAGGTATGAATTATGTGCGCACCCTTTGTCTGAGCTCCCGAAAGTATCAGCACATATGTGCATCTGTGTGTGTTTTTAGGGATCTAAGAGTAATCTGGTCGGGTCTCAGTGCTGCAGAAGGGGAGCCTTATTTCCCCTCGAGCAGCTGATTGCTTTCATTTGAAAGAAGGTTTATTAATGCTAATATTATAGGGGCCCTGACCTCTAATCTTTCTACAGTCAATTAGTGCTGTTGGTTCCCACCTCCAGGGCACAAGCAGATTTATATGCTTACATAGTGGGAGAGGGCCAACCACAATACTGGATCGTCCCATAGATTGCATTTGCTGCAGTTCTGTTCAAACACACCACTCTCCCAAAGGCTCTTTTGGTCAGGGTGGGCTGATGTGTTTGAAAAAGCCTGTTTGTTCAGAAGGTCAGATAGTTCTTTGAATGGTGCTTTGAAGTGAACTGCTGCCGGTACCGTAGGCAGGATCATGTTCTGTGCGCCATGTGCTTGCATGTGCTTTTGTTTTTTGATTATTTATACTACTTAAAGGGATAGTTCACCCAAAAATTAATCATCATTTACTCCCCCTTATTTTGTTCCAAAAAAACTTTCTTCCTTCCGTGGAACACACAAAAAAGGAGATGTTAGGTCACCTTAATCACCATTCACTTTCATTGTATGAAATCAAGATGCAATGTAAGTGAGCAGTGACTGTGGTTGTCAGTCCCTAACATACTGCTTAACAAATACTTTTGTGTTCCACAGAATACAGAAAGTTTCACAGGTTTGGAACAACATGAGGTTGAGTTAACGATGACAGAATTTTCATTTTTGGGTGAACTATTCCTTCAAGGTCCTGTGCACATGATATGAAGAACTACCAAATAATGAAGTTTCAGTTTGACTGTAGACACACATATGTAGTAGTGATGTAAGCAGTAGCATTATTATGCACCTGTGTTTGACATTTTACATTGCTCAATAATACAGCACAGGTCCTCACAAAAAAACAAAACAAAAACACACACACACACACACACACACACACACATGTGATGTTTGCATTTGTTGAGAGGATATTGAACTCATGAATAAATTCTAGAGACTGTTGTGTGTGAAAATCCCAGGAGATCAGCAGTTACAGAAATACTCAAACCAGCCTGTCTGGCACCAACAATCATGCCACAGTCCAAATCACTGAGATCACATTTTTTCCCCATTCTGATGGTCAACGTGAACATTAACTGAAGCGCCTGACCCATATCTGCATGATTTTATGCACTGCACTGCTGCCACACGATTGGCTTATTAGATAATTGCATGGATGATTGTTGGTGCCAGATGGGCTGGTTTGTGTATTTCTGTAACTGCTGAATATACTGTATATATTGTGATAAAAACATTAGCAGCATTTGTATGAAGAAGAAAACAAGTTTTAATATATTTTTGAAAGCATTCATTGATTAAAGAATATATTCTTTAGAGCAGTAGATTTGCAATGTGTACCACAGTCACAATGAAAAACAGAATACAAATGCACTGCAGATAATTGTTGTGCACGATTACACAATGCATTTGCAAAGTACTGATATTCAACACACTTCTAACCATTCACAGCATTCAGCTTGCCACCTAAACAAAAATCTCAAGCCTTTTTCTGTATTATGAAAATCAATTAAAATGGCCTTTATAACTATGATTAATTGCGCAGAACACCATCTAATGAATACCCTCAAGAACATGAGTGAAATCTGATATTAAAATCTCTGCACACTGCAGATACATTAATTAGATGTGGAATTAAAAAGAGGAATCTGTGAAGTTTCTCTTGGCTGCAAAGTCAGAGATAGAATAGCTAATGTCACCTCATGGATTTTAAATTGAGTCATACAGCCATAGAAAGATCAGGAAATGTAGATAAACATGCTGAGGTAGCAGACAAATCATCAGTTCAGAATCCAGTTTTATAGCTCAATAATAAATTAACTATTGATTTAAAGAAAATAAACAGAAGTTAATTAGTTTTCTTTTTACATAAGGTCTTGAAACAAGATACATTTACTTGAGAAACAATCTTTTGGTGGAAAAAAGTATAGATAGTACAAGCTAGAACCTTTAGACTGTGCACCTGAATAATACTCCCCAATGACAGCAATCCTTTGTCCTCCTTTAACTCTGTATATTTGTCTAAAAATATACCCCAGATGCTGTCCAGCTATTTCCCCTCCAGCACCGCAATACCATTGACCTTTATGCCAATGTCCTGTCCCTGATTTCTCATCGCCCCACTAACCTCTCACGGTCCTTCGCTGCTGAAACAAACATCATTCCTCTAGTATATGATATTCCATTACACAGTTTGCAGTGTGTCTGGTTTTATGAACACAAATTCACTAATTAATTGTGACAAAATGCCCCCTACTTCCCTAAGTTTAATATAGATTTACATTTATTTTCTCCTCGTTTTAATGAAAAGTTCAGATTGGTTAAATATGAATAAAGTCAAAGTGCAAGGCTAAAAAAGAGAAACAAAGCTCGCTGTTTTTGATTTCATGCCAACACCCCCCATTAGTCAAGGATGACTTCTTTTGTGTGTGTGTGTGTGCTTTTACAATGTTTGGTATCACAAGAATCAATTACAGAGCTGTTCCAAATGAAAGCAGGAAATGTTAGTAGAGCAACCCCCCCCCCACCAATCATTAGCAGGAACCCACAGACTAAAAAACTGAAGTCATAATGGATCTCCACAATTAATGTTATACTCATAGAAAAAACAGTACATCTTTATTTTTTGGGCTACACTTACTTGTGCCACATCACTCAGAGCTAACTAAAGAAAAATAGTAAACCAGCGACCAAGTCCCTTTTTATTTTTTTTTATTTTTTTTAATGCAGAGCATTTTGGTACCTTGTGCTTTTTTAGACTCAGGTTTAGCTTTGAACCCTCCATTTACATGTGGCTTTTGAACTCCTGAAGGATGTCTTGAAAGGAGAAAATGTTTAATTAGCTGTTTTACACTGGGAGCAGAGCACAGGAGAGAAACCCACGACAAGAAATCTAGAAAGGATGGCTTCTTGTCCCCTACATGATAATATATGCAGTTAATGTTGATTTATAGATGGAATGGGCCCTAATGTCACTTGAAAAAAAAGTCCTTTCATTATTATTTAATGCTTAATATTTTGTTGAAAAAAAAAAAAAAAAATCACTGCAGATTTAATGAAGATTACAAATTCCTTTTTCAGAAATGTAGTTAAGCCTCTCACTCCTCCATCCCATAAACCTTTGGAGTTTAGAAACCAAAGGCCTTGTATAATATCAAGTCTTTTAGGGCAAATGTATTATCTTACCTTTTGACCAATTAATTACCATGATTTTTTTCCTGACATTCATGATTACAGTATATGGATTTATGTTTATGTTTATATATATATATATATATATATATATATATATATATATATATATATATATATATATATATACTGTATATATATATATATATATATATATATATATACTGTATATATATACTGTATATATATATATATATACTGTATATATATACTGTATATGTTTCCAGGTTTTCTCTGACTGTGGGGACCCTGATATTTACATAACTGAAAAAAACACACACAAAAAAAAAAAAAACACCTGACGTCTGTCTGAAATATAATGTGGTGTTATATTGTAACTTAATTTCTTCACAACTAAAGTCCAACCTTTCAAGTTCAAAAAAGAATTGGACGTGCCAGTGTTTTGAGGTTAGTTATGTACTCTAAATGCAGAACATTTTGTGGGACCTACTGTACGTGCAAAAAGACACATCATATTTTCATTTCTCACTTTCCTTTTCTGCGTCCTTTTCTCTATTTCAATTTTAACAGCTCCCCTTTAATCCCCTGATTCGAATGCCATCCTCAATTTATAATGTCATAGCTCTCATGATAAATACAATAAAACATTTAATAAGACCATTAGCTACATGTCAGAGTAAAGATCTTAATCAATGTAAAGTTCAGGGCTTTAAAGGAACTGATCTGGACGTTTTGTAATGAGAGGGAGATTGTGCGGTGGATAGAGGAGAATCGCTTCTATTATTCTGCCTGTCAGGGTGAAGCATCATCTCCAGGGCCCCACTGATAAACATGCTGGAGAGCCCGGCATACCAGCCTTCATCCACCAGCACAAACAAAGCAATCAGTATGATTCATTTTTAAAGGGGGGCATTGCTGAAAGCACACTTTAGGGTTGAACTGTAAAATTCAGCCGATGGATGGAATAAAAGTGATGTGTTGGTGTGTTTACAAGAACTGATTCCTGTCTGTTTGTTTGCCCTCGTCTCATTGTTTTGGTTGTAACGTCTGACCCGGGATATTTGTTGCTGTGCATTTTATATTTTCCTCCTGTTCTTCTAGAATAGTGGAGACTGGAGACAATTTGAATTGTTTTTGCATTTTCCTTTATAACTCACAATGTACTAAATGTTTTTGGTATAATAAATGTTTATGTTTAAACAATAATTGTACCATTAAAAAGACAAGATAATAGTATTAGATTTAATTAAAGAAGTCACAGTGATGCAGTCTCTCCCATTACGGCAGTTGTAACACTTGAAAAATTATTACCTACCTTAAAGGGATAGTTCACCCCAAAATGAAAATTCTCTCATTATTTACTCACCGTCATGCTATCCCAGATGTGTATTACTTTCTTTCTTCTGCTGAACACAAATGAAGATTGTAGTTTTCACCTTAACTGTTTTAGCTGTCAGGAATCATGTGTATAGGTTACAGTAATTATCTGAATTAGTTTAGTCCTTCAAAATAGTCTTCAGCTAGATACTTGAAGGAAGTAATGTTAATTACGCATTTTTTATTTAATTTAATTTTATATCTAGTATTACAATTGTCCCAATCTCAAAACAATTATAAAATTGCATACTGTAGTTATTACCGACGCTCTAAGTATCTGTCATTCATGTACATTTTTACCCAACAACTCAGCGATGAAATGGGATAGATATTAGTTTGAATTCAAAGGCATCAAAACTTTAGACAGCAAGAGACATATATTAGACATCATATTAGACATATTAGATAATAAAAAATTAAAAAAATGTAATAAACTTGATTAATAGATTGTGATATATAATGGTGTGGTATTGGGGCTATCAAAGTACTGTATTTGTCAAAAATTACTCCTCATTTTCATTCAAAAGTTTGCATTTGTTGAGAGGATATTGAACTCTTTTTTTTTTTTTTTTTAGACTGCTTGAAGGAACAGCAATTGGTTTAACCATAAAGTGGTGATTGAGTATTTAAGATCAATGCACCAGTGGCTCTGTCAGTTACTGGCCTTTGTTCCCTGGTGTTTCTCTAATGAATCTGTTCGTCATTTGGCCATCAGCATTACTAACTGGACTTCCATGCATTATGGCATATTGGACTGAATTAGTTTGGCCATTAAAACTCCACAGTTTATGAATCAAAATATTTAATCATTTTAAGAAGGTATCACCTTATAAATGGTTTTCATTAATAACATTGACAAACATGATTTCTTTATGCAATACTGAACAGATCATCAGTTTGTAGAAATTTGATTAGTTAAAATGTCATGAAAACTTTAAATGTGAATTTACTCTAGATGAAGATATATGAATCAATTTACGTTAACTGCTGATCTGTTAAAGGGGTCATAGAGTGGAAAACAGGATTTTCCTTATACTCTTTTGAAATACAAGAGTTTAATGTACTTTTCAGACCATTTATGAAAGTCAAATGCACAAATGGGTCATTTAGAATTCATGGTTATTATGTCATAACCTTAAAGACATTAACATATGAGCACCCACAATTATATATCAAAAACCATTCAGTATTCAGCAATTTGGCATGCCTTGATGAATGACAGTGTGAAGTAAACAGAGCTAATCTTAACAAAAGTCATTTAAATATAGAGTTCTTAAAGGTACAGTATCATAAATGAGCTATGAATGGGTCACAGAGAGGGTGGAAAATGGTGCTAAATTTGGAATGTTTTTGGTGTAAGAAACCTTGACTAGCATAAGTGGACTTCAGGGGGAAAGTATTGTTAATGAAAGTTTTCGTGAAGTGTTACCTTTATGTGTTAAGAGCCTTAAAACACAACTTCTTCATAGCAAGCCAGTGTGTGTGCCTGTTGTTTTTGAGCAGTGTTGTTGTCTGTAAAACAGAGGTCTTTTCTCAGTAGTATGATTTATGCTCTGTAGCTCCTGGAACAAACACATACAGTAGGATAAGACTGCGGCCAGTGGATCACCTCCTCGGAACTGGTGCATTTACCAGTGTGTTCCCATGGCAACCTGCATGTGCTGCTTCTGCTCGTGGCTGAACTTGAGAACATAAAAGTGATTATGAGCAATCAGGGACCTGACACACACACACACACACACACACACACTGGTTTCACTATATTAGTGAGGACATCTCATAGACACTATTATTATTATTATTATTATTTATACAGAGATTATATTTGCTAAACTCTAACCCCCACAGAAACCTGTTGATAGCAGTAGATTTGAAATAAATTATGATGTGACCAGTTTATTAGCGTTTCAAATGGCGAGGACCACTTCCAGTGTTCTTACAATCAGTTTTCGACATGTTTCATTATATTTGAGGACATTTTTAAAACATCTGCGATCAAAGGAGTAGCAAAACCTGTGCACACACACAGATTTGTGCTCCATGGCAGGTGTATTTCTACACAGGTAGGCCATTGCCAAGTGCCCCGGTCCAAGTCATAGCTTGTCCTGTCCAATAGCCTGGTTACCAAAGTGGTTACGCTTAAATAAAAGTTTTAGATCTTCATTGAGATTACACTTTTTAAAGTGGAAATTTCCTCTATTGGGTGGATGACTAAGAGGTTTGCGTGTGAATAAAAGTGGCTTTTGAAGGCTTCAAAGGCTTTATCAGTGGTTCATCTGCACCAGTTTAGTTCCGTCTCTAATCAAACACACCTGAACCAGCTAATAAAGGTCTTTGTGGTTTGAAGAGATTAAAGACAGACATGTTGATACCGGATTAGAACTAGCTAAATTTTGTAGGGAAATTGATCTTCTGGAGCGGAACATGTTATTTACTCTTCTTAGGAATGGGCCAGTCGACCAGTCGCCCAACAACACAATAGTCAGTTAATAAGATGCATAGTGAGTTTATAAAAAGCTTTAATATTTTCAGCTGCTATAACTGTTACACCGTAACCTAACCAGGCACTATTTTACATTTTGTGGAGTGGTGTTTTAGGCCAATTCGATTTAAAAAAGCCAAAGAAACAGAAACCAAGTGATTATCAAATTGTCCTGTTGCACATCGCTTGTGATGGTTGGAGCATATCACATCGCTTCTACTTTGGACACTGTGTTAAACAGGCATCAAGGTTTCACCAAGGTATGTAGCCTATATGAATCTGTCAGTCACGCTATTGAAGGGCTGTGTGTAGTGTCTGTACAGTAATGCATCTAGTAGGTATCTGGTGAAATTTACTGAAAACCAGCCTAATTATACAGAGCTTACATAGGAACCACTTGTCAATTGTAAAAAATATAGTTGTGCAGATCCCTAACTCCGATCACCCACTTAAACTTGAAGAACACAAGTTGCTTAAATAGGATTGGGCCTGTTGACACATGTGCAAACACCCTGACACACACAGCATTACACTCTTAAACCTAGTGGGAGTTCCAGCAAAGAAGGTGCACTCATTAAAAATAACAATAATAAGTTAATAAACAACCCGGAGAACACAAGAGGATGTGATTGATTAGGGAAGAGTGATTGCAGTGGAATTGTTTCCCTGGTGACCAATTTCCACACGCAACTGCAAGCAAGCTGTATTTGGCCCTAATGAACTGACAGATCAGAAATAATAATCCAGATGCAGGATCATAAGTCACTGCAGAAGTGTAATAATGTCAGCCTTGTTAATTAAGGTGGTGGTTTGATATAAATGCACCAGTGTAATATATAAACAAGTCGTGTTGCTGGTCATGCACATAGTGGCGTAACTGTATCGAGCTAAATCAACTAGTGATCTTTGAGCTTCCTTAGCTGTGACCTTGCACAATCAAGCTGTAGATGTGCTTAATCAGTCACAGCCAGTGTGGTTATGTGTGTGTGTTCACACAACTCGATATGGAGACGATACTGTTGAAATCTGGATTACTGCAAGTAAAAGAGGTTTAGATATTGGACACACAAGCATGTTGTCATTATTGATTAAAGTAACAGTTTATGATCGATATATGATCATGTACAGCGAATGAATATGTGTGTTCCTATTTGTTATTTTTGATGATACATTACGCTCTATGGAGTCAGTACGTAGGCTGTAAGGATGATGTAAAAGATATCTTCTAATGTGTTTTTGTATATTGCTAGGGGCCAAACCTGGGAAAAGATTAGCATGTATTTAATTGCAAATTATTATTATTATTATTATTATTATTATTATTATTATTATTTTTAAATATTGTGAATGTTTTTGGAAGAAGACAATTGCCTTTGGTATGATAATCGCATAGATTATTATTTCAGTATAGATTATAAAAAAGAGATGACAAGAGACATAATTAAAAACACAATATGAAACATAAAAATAATAATAATACTACAGAACATACAACTTAAAAATAAATACTGTGTTGATGATCTGCAATACAAACATAGACCGGTTAGTGCCATTGACTTAGGTCAAAGTTAACATGAAACAGCATTTGCAAACCATTGCTTCTGTAATGTGATAAAAAAATATAGGGCAGAGCTTGATTTTGTCTGGTGGAAATTGATTGGATGTTGACAAATTGCCGTTTTCAAGTGTTTTGTGTGTGTGTGTGTGTGTGTGTGTGTGTGTGTGTTTGTTTAAGATTTCAATTGTAAAACAGGTCAAATATTGAAGTCTTATACCTTTCTAATGATCTCTGGTTTGTTAAGATAAAATACAAATTTGATGGTTTTATCATGCAGTAATGTGCGTTAACCCATACGACTTTCTTTCTTTCATGGAACACAAAAGGAGTTGTTAGAAAAAATGACAGTCTCAGTCACCATTCACTTTCATTGAATGGAAAAAGGTGCAATAAAAGTGAATAGTGACTGAAACATAATGTCTAACATCTTTTGTTTTCACAGAAGAATGAACATCATATGGGTTTGAAATAACATGAGTAAATGCTATGAAGAAATTTAATTTTTGTGTCAAGCTTGTACTTAACTAGCTTTTTTTCTAAATGTTTACTTTCTTGAGTATTTAAATTTGTTGCAACTTTTACTTTTGTTTTCCACATGATTTTGCTGTTACATGCTTTTGGTTCTTTTTAGTAGTATTGACTAAATTTGATACCTGTGCTTCGTTTGTCGGCTTCTTCGAAACTCTCACATTTGTGCGTATGTCTGGGTGTGCTGTAAAGTGCGCTTATGTCGATTTGCCACCCATCCATGTTTTTTCCGGGATCGTCCCGGTTTTTGGCCATCTGTCCTGGTCAAATAAAATTTCATTGGCAAAATGTCCCAGAATTTAAACATTTTCCTTATGCATTCACCCATATGAGCACTTGTTTATGTGCACTCTATTCAAGAAGACACTGATCAAACATGTTCTCCCAAACAGCTCTTTCATATGAATCTTTAGAAAGTCCGATTCATTTTAGTGAATCGGTTCATTTGGATGATTCATGTATATGAAGCTATCCTAAACTGTCCTCTCCCTGTCATATGAAGTATTGGTAAGTTTGATTTACTTTAGCGAATCTGTTAGTTCGGAGGATTCATTTAAATGAACCATATTAAAGAACGATTCATTTGAGTTTCACACAGAATAACCTACGCATTATTTAACTTCTTATTTGTTGCTGAATATATAGTTAAATGCTGCTGTTCACTGCTGTTTTCGATTAATTTATTTACATAAATGTGTTTACATTTATTTACACTGGTGTATCTATTCAAATGCTTTTTAAACCTGATAATTATTTTTTGGCAAAAAAAAGTAATAGTGTAATTAGGCCCTATTGTTAATAGCTTGCAGTGTAGTAACTATTTTTTTAAAGGGTAGCTTTAACTCAAAATTGCTCAGGGACAGAATAAGTAAATATGTTAAATTTATACATAATACAATTATTGATATTATTGTTTGAATTAATTATGTTCAGTTCATGTTCATTTCCATGAACTATAGCTTATTTTCTGAATAAAATGCCCAGTCCTTATCCACCTACGACTTCTTTTATTTATTTGTATAGGGACAATACAAGTAAAAATTTCAGCATAAAGAAAAAAAGATGCATTGTACCTAGAGATTAAAGCACATGCTAATGTGCATCTCAGGTCCCTAGATAGGCTTTTTCCCAAGAAAAAATAAAATAAAAATAAACTAAATAAATAAAGCTAAAAAAGTCAAACAAGCATTTGAAAATTGAAGAGAAAATATTAACTATAAAAGTTCATATTTATTGTATCCAATATAACCTATATAAGACTGAATTATATGGTTTTAAATATAACAACATTAATGGGTCGCATTTTATAATATGAACGGATTTGAATTTGTTATACTTTTACTTAAGTATTTTTAAAACCAGGTACTTTTTACTTTTACTTAAGTAGTATTTTAACCTATGACTTTTACTTAAGTAATACATTTGTGTGGTATCTGTACTTTTACTTTAGTATGGAAATTGAGTACTTTTTCCACCACTGCTTAAGAGTTGCCTTAACTGACACAAAATAGGACTTCAAGAAAATCCAGCATGTTGGACAGTCACAATATGCTTTTGTGTTGAGCATGCCTTTATTTGAACTCCACTAATGCTCAGCTGAGTGTGCATACATTGTGTTGAACAGAGCAGCCCTCTAAAAATGGCCTTGCTCCACCGCTCATCACAGGGAATTTGAGCCAGAGCGAAATATATACCTGGAAAGGTCACGGCTTTAGTGAAAGACTCAGCTGAAATATTGATCTTGACAACCTGAGCCTTGACACAAAACTGTAAAATAATATACAGCCAAACAAAGCCCTGTCTAACTGTGAAAACAGAGTGAAAAACACGAGAAATTGTGTGTGTACAGTCTGGTATCAGCTAATGTGCACATGCTGGATAATGTCACGTCATCTGCTGTACTGTTTTGATATTTTAATTGTAACAATAAGTTATGATTTGTAATCAGAGGTACACAGCTCTGCAGGAGGCTCAACTGTTCCTTATTGAAAAGCTCAACTGCCTTTGATTTGTGCAGCTGTCACCTGAAAATATATCTGCGTTGTTTTGTTTTTGTTTTTCCTCTAATGTTCTGTTAGCGGAGCATTATTGCAATTATAATATGCTTTGTGTTAAATCTCTCTCAAAAACACAAAAAATCATTTGATATGGTAAATACCTACTTTTAGCACTTCAAACATTTTTAAAACAAAGCCTTATTAGCAGCCTTTAGAGTGTCATTAAACAGCGTCTGAGTCGGTCAGAGCGTCAGCACAAACATTGCTCACAACGGCACTCACACCTTTTTGACACTCGCTTTTTACTTGTTGAATGGTTTCTACTATTCTAATCTACATCCAAACAAATGGCTCCATTCGAATAATGCTGCATTAACGCAGTAGTCACACTTTGTTTTTTAGTGATAAATGCTTCGCTAAAACACAGATTCAGCTGGTTTGTGGAGACAAATGAGAGCTTTGAATAAATATCTCCTCTTTACTGTTTATTAATGTGCTAAAAATGATGAATGTGGAATAGGTGCATGGAACAGTCGTGTAGAAAAATTATGGTTTTCGCCGCACTAAACCTGCTTTTGAGTAATGCATCTGGTGCAAAGTGCCGCAGAGCCAGACCTATTACAGTATGGTAAGTTTTTAATCTTTTAAAAAATATGGCCATAAATATTGGAGTTGCACTGTTTCTCCCTGAGTTGCTCTGTTCTTTTTTTGTGGCACATTAGAAAAACACTTTTACTAGTGCCTGTTCAGAAACTTATATGTATGATTATACACAAATAAACACCCATGAATAAACAATGCTATCATTTCTTTATTCACACTTGTTTTTCTTCTTTATGCTATAGTCATAAAGCTAGCTTCCTTCCCTTCATCATATTTAAAAAATGAATTAAATGTTCATGAAAACGTTTTTCTTTTTGAAAAGGGCTCCCTGCTGAGTTTATTCAGTCCTGCCAAGCAAAAGAAGTTTAAATCTTATACCAGTACAGATGATTCTGAGTCTTAAATCTACTCAATCATGTGTTCAATGCGGTACTGAAATGAGGAATGAAGACGCTTTGAGATTATTACTGACACCTGTTATGTCAGCACATACTAAAAATGCAATATCCTGCACCTTGGTGTGTGTGTGTGTGTGTGTGTGTGTGTGTGTGTGTGTGTGTGTGTGTGTGTGTGTGTGTGTGTGTGTGTGTGTGTTTTCCAACTTTCTTAGGGAAGGTGATGTGGGTAATTGTTTTGATTTTAAAATATTTTCTTCTACACCATCTCAAAATGCAGAGACTAAGTAAGCCATTTGTACTCTTAAGTTCCCCGAAAAGTGTAAACACTGTGGCTCTCTAGCACAATCAAAACATTCAGTTCAGTTTTTTGAGCATCCCTATCAGCCTGACATATCAAAATCAGCTCAACCAATGGCGTGAGTTTGAGGCAGGTCTATCTGTTTCTCGACCAATGGCTTACTGTGTGATTGTTCAGGAAACCTGTTTGAAAACAATAGCTGTTTTTGCTATTTTTTGGTGACAAAATTGTGCTGGTCTCATAGAATCACGTTACTACATTTTTGCAAACTGATTTTTATGTTTTAACACTAGAGGTGTTACAACAATGACTTATATTCACTTTTACACAAATCCCGAGTAAAACAGCAGATTACATTTTCATAAACACTTACATTTCACCATGTTCCACACACAATAACTGATATGTGTTGCATTTGTGATGCAAAGGGCCAGGGTTCGAGTCCTGAAGAGCACGCAAGTCAAAATGTGAGCTGAAAGTGCCATAAAAGCACCACAAAATTACGTGATTGCTTCAGTAATTGCATTTTCATCTCACATTTGATTTTGACACCATAGTTTAGGTTTAGGTTTAAGGTTTAGGGTAGGGAGGGAGTTAAAACTCGATAGATCATTTACTATAAAACCCCAGTCGTTGGAAGTATTGGATTATATTGCACAGCATGTTCTCCACGCATCATACACACTGATGTACAGTTCCCAGAGGCCCCTTGTCTTTCAGCTACTGTATGGGTCCTGGCATACTGAAACATGGCCGCCACTTAATTAACTGTCAGATTAATTAGATCAACAGCAGATGATAGGCAGAACGTTCATTTTAAAACCTCTCCTCTTCTTTGAAGTGATGAAGCCAGTTTCTGAGAAGTGATTCTGTATAGCCTAGAGATCCACAAAAATAAACATGTTGCTCTGTAAGAAGCAACGCCTCATGTCTTTAAGCCCTTTAATATATGTATGATGTTTTATGTAAGTCTGCATTAGCAATTATTCCTACAGGCTATTAATGAAACATTCTAAATTCAATGAATGTCAGATTTCTTGGAAAAGCTCAACTCATGTGGTTCCATTTTATAGAGTTTGGTTTATTGAAGCTCATGTATGTTAATGAAACTGCAAGCTTGACAGTAAGTGAAAAAAAAAAAAAAAAAAAAAAAACATTACATAGCTAGCCCCAATGCACTCTGTACATGTTCAGAGTTCTTATTCACTTTCTCTGTTCCTCTGTGGTGGAATGAGCTTCCAACCTCCACATGATCTGCTGAAATCATCTCAACAGTCAAGAACCAGCTGAAAACACATCTGTTCCACAAGCGCTTAACCAATCCACACTAATTGTACTAGCTAATCATAATAAATAAAATAAAAACCCTTTCCTTGTCTGTCTTGTTCTTCTGTTACACTACTCCACAACTTGGAAGTGTGATACTGCAGATTTTGTTGACTTTTGTATGACAAATTGCTTGCCATGTTCATCCTTTGTAAGTTGCTTTGAATAAAAGTGTCTGCTAAATGACTAAATGTAAATGTACATGTGCATTTATGCATTTGGTTGGCACTTTTATCCAAAGCAACTCAGAGTGCATTCAAGGGATCTTGGCATTGCAAGTGTCATGCTATACCAGTTGAGCTTCAGGAATGCTGAAATTGAAAGACTAACCTGAGTTTGAATTATTGTTGTAGTTGTTTACTCCTCCTTGATTGATTTTGGGTCAGAATTTGTGTTAGGACATGCTAAAAAAGCTCACGTCTTGCCTCTTTTTTTCTCTTTTACAGGCCTTTCCATGTATATCGACTGGAATTTACGGTAAGGAAAACATCTATTTTATCCCCAAACCTCTTCAGTGTGTGTGTGTGTGTGTGTGTGTGTGTGTTTCTGTGCACACAAACACGTACTGTATACATGTGTATGTAGATGCATGTGTGCATGTTAGATCATAAGAACATGCATGTACGGTATGTGAGCGCATAATTTAGGGATGAAAGAGACGATTCTGAACCAGTAACCTCGAAAATCTTTTCATGCCTTGACTTCCTTCCAGCATTGCTTTCAGTTTCAAAATTGCCTCTCCTTTTCATGCTTCTAGAAAGCAGTGCCTTCAACTGTGCACGTGTGCGTTTTCCTATTTGATGTTTGTGTCCCTCACATGCAGGTGATATACGGATGTAACTCTGTGCCTAGTGAAGCAATATTCTGTCACTTGAAAGTGCCAAGAGTTCTAAGCACTTCAGACAGAACATCTCTACACTGCAAAAACATTAAGTGCTCTACTCGGTAAATAATCTGTAGCTCCAATCTGCATCTCTTGCAATGTAAAGACTGAGTAATTGTTCAGATCATTAAAGAGTGAGAAAGCATTTACTCTCAATGCAAAAAGAGTGTTCGCTTATATCATGATCATGATTTTTTTTTTCTTTTGGTGATAAGACTGTAAATGCTAATTTACTGGGACTCGAAAGGAAATTAATTTCCTTTATTTCTTTCATCACATTCCCAGTGGGTAAGAAGTTTACATACACTTTGTTAGTATATGCTAGCATTGCCTTTAAATTGTTTAACTTGGGTCAAACATTTTGGGTAGCCTTCCACAAGCTTCTCATAATAAGTTGCTGGAATTTTGGCCCATCCCTCCAGACAAAACTGGTGTAACTGAGTCAGGTTTGTAGGCCTCCTTGCTTGCACATACTTTTTCAGTTCTGCCCACAAATTTTCTATTGGATTGAGGTCAGGGCTTTGTGATGGCCACTCCAATACCTTGACTTTGTTGTCCTTAAGCCATTTTGCCACAACTTTCGAGGTATGCTTGGGGTCATTGTTGGGATGGTGTTCTTCGGCTTGCAAGCCTCAACCTTTTTCCTCCAAACATAACGATGGTCATTATGGACAAACAGTTAAATTTTTGTTTCATCAGACCAGAGGACTTTTCTCCAGAATGAAAGATATTTGTCCCCATGTGCACTTGCAAATTGTAGTGTGGCTTTTTTATGGTGGTTTTGGAGCCGTGGCTTGTTCCTTGCTGAGCAGCCTTTCAGGTTATGTCGATATAGGACTCGTTTTACTGTGGATATAGATGCTTGGCAACCTGTTTCCTCCAGCATCTTCACAAGGTCCTTTGCTGTTTTTCTGGGATTTATTTGCACTTTTCACACCAAACTACACTCATCTCTAGGAGACAGAATGCGTCTCCATCCTGAGCGGTATGATGGCTGCATGGTCCCATGGTGTTTATACTTGTGTAGTATTGTATGTACAGATGAACGTGGTACCTTCAGGCATTTGGAAATTGCTCCCAAGGATGATCCAGACTTGTGGAGGTCCACAATTGTTATTTTCTGAGGTCTTGGCTGATTTCTTTTGATTTTCCCATGATGTCAAGCAAAGAGGCTCTGAGTTTGAAGGTAGGCCTTAAAATACATCCACAGGTACACCTCCAATTGACTCCAATTAACCTATCAGAAGCTAAATGGCTAATTGCCTAAAGGCTTGACATAATTTTCTGGAATTTTCCAAGCTGCTTAAAGGCACAGATAACTTAGTGTATGTAAAGTTCTGACCCACTAGAATTGTGATATAGTCAATTAAATGTGAAACAATCTGTCTGTAAACAATTGTTGGAAAAATTATTCATGACATGCACAAAGCAGATGTCCTAAACGACTTGCCAAAACTATAGTTTGCTAATATGAAATATGTGGAGTGGTTTAAAAATGAGTTTTAATGACTTTAATCTAAGTTTATGTAAACTTCTGACTTCAGCTGTAAATATTAGTTTAGAAATATGTGTAACCCAAGTAAGGTACTTAAAAGTAATTGCCTTAGTTAAAGTCAGTAACTGTAATCTGATTTTAAGAATTTAAAATGTAACATGTTACACTGCTTGTTTTGACTAAAAAGTAATTAGATTGCAGTAACTAATTAACTTATCAGATTATATCCAACACTGGTAATAATCGTGACAGGCCTATAAATAATTATTATCACAAACAACTGGAAATGTCATGGAAAAGTAATTTGTTTTAAAGGTGTGGGAAAACGAAACTCTAAAAATATAGTAATTATTTCCCAAAAAGTGTATGTGTTCATTTCTAGAGGTGATAATTGTTGCCATTCCCCCTGGTACTAACACTGAACGCTTTCCATCAATGTGAATAAGCAAACCAAGCGAGAGAAGCTCAATCCATGTGGCTACAACAGCAGATTATCCAGCCACATGCATTCTGATTGAACATGAAGTGCTGTCACTCACAGTCAACTAGAGCTGACATCCTATCTCTCTTTCACGCTGCATCATGGAAGCTGAGGTCCAGGCTGACAGATGATCGGGGTACAGAGGGTAGGGCATAAAGGGGCTGTTCTGTGGGGCTGGAAACGTGGACAGCAGGCAGGTAGAAAAATGAGGCCTCACTCCCAGCTGACAGTCCAATTCCTCAGCCCAGACCATTAGCACAGGTGGAGTTTTCACACACATGGCATATCGAAGGAGATGCCACCCATAAACAAACTGGTGCCTACCGCCAGCAGAGGGGCTGGATAGTATGATAGAGGTTATTAAGTCCGACGCTCATAGCCTATCAATCAATGCCACGAGAGACGGGTTAAAACAGGTTATTTCTTTTTCAGAGCGGATGGCAAGGGCGGGTGGATCTACTGTATCTGTGTCTTACATAGTGCGGACACAGGCACAGCACAGAGATGGACAAAGGTTGCATCATCCTTTACTCTGGCTTTATCTATTAATTACTCCCCACCCCTGCATATGCATTTGGCTCAGTGCATTTATCAGGGGTTGGGGGGCATGCTGCGAGGCAATCGTCTGTGTTCTGCGACTGCTGTCGAGTCCTTGAATAACATAACGTGAGAAAGGGCAGCCAATGGATTTTCTGGTCCCCCCTTAGTGTAAGATGGTGCCCCCTAGGTAGTTGGTGCCCTACGCAGACTGCGTAATATGTGTATAGGGAGATATCAGGCGATCAGTGAATGGTTTGTGGGCATTCCATGGGCTTGCTTGTCTGAGGTTGAGACTATTCCAGATCTGACAACTTAAAGGTGCTCTTCAAAACTTCTGTGTCTCAGATCCAATAGCCTTGAAACCCTCAGGTTAATTCCTCCATTATTATTTTAGCTCAGAGAGAGAGAAAGAGAGAGATAGAGAGAGAGAGAGAAGGAGAGTCAAAAAGGAGAGAACTGCAATTACATTTTAACCATCTGGGCATCTTAACTGCCTCCGTCTTATGGCACTGTCACAATCTGTCATGATATATCCAGGCCCACTTTCAGATAAGCAACAAAGAGAAAATGATTTAGATGGCAATTCGTCTTTCACTGAAGCCAAAGGAGAGAGATCTCTATCTGTGCCTGTGAGGTTTAACCATCCAACGACTTCATATTAGATGGCCTTAACTACTATGTACTTAACCATTTGATACCATGTACTTATTATGTACATAAAGGTTGTTCCATTTTAATTACATTTAAAGTACTTGCATTTAATTAAGTTGATAGTTATACTGTAAACTTTACCCCTAACCCAACCATTACCCCAAAACCTAACTCTATCCCCTAATCCTAACCCTACCCTTACTCTTAAACCTACCCGTACCTCAACCTCAGTAGCAGCAAATGTGGGAATTTTGCAGAATAACATGTAGTTACACAGTAAATACATAGTCTTGTATGTATTTAATATTAGTACATAGTAGTTAAGGCTACTAATATAAAGTGTGACCGACGGGGCTGTCTTACATCAAAATGTTTCACTCATTTGACTATTGTCATCACCATTTGATGAGAGCTCTTTATTGCCTCATAATCCAGCTCAATGTTGTTGTTTTTTTTTTAATTTTTTTTTTTTTACTTGAAGCATTGATCACCATATCAAGGTCTAGCAATTTAGGCCTTGTGTACACAGTTATAAGGCATGATTTATTATTTATTTTTCCAGAGATAAGACTTTTGTAAGGCATTGTGGAGAAAAAAATAACAGACAGTTTTTGCCTTTGGTCCAGTGATACTGTGTTATGTTAAAGGATCTACAGAGTGCAATAAGGAGATATATATATATATATATATATATATATATATATATATATATATATATATATATATATATATATCCCCAATATGTCTAAGTCATGAATCAAATCAACCAGATGGATCGCAAAATTACAAACTTTTGAAGCAGAAATTTGGAAGTATTTGGACATCAGAAAGAGTATCAAGGTAAAAGACTGTTTCTGTAGCATCTTTTAATAAGGGAATGAACCACAATCCTATAAAGCATTGCACATAATGTAATCAAATAAAAAACAATGGTACATGCATAATAATAATAAATAATTCTAAAAAAAAAATTATAGGCATTGATTATAAGTATACAAATTATTTATTTAAATGTATTGTGAATTATTGAGATAGACATATATATATATATATATATATATATATATACAGGTGCATCTCAATGAATTAGAATGTCGTGGAAAAGTTCATTTATTTCAGTAATTCAACTCAAATTGTGAAACTCGTGTATTAAATAAATTCAATGCACACAGACTGAACTAGTTTAAGTCTTTGGTTCTTTTAACTGTGATGATTTTGGCTCACATTTAACAAAAACCCACCAATTCACTATCTCAAAAAATTAGAATATGGTGACATGCCAATCAGCTAATCAACTCAAAACACCTGCAAAGGTTTCCTGAGCCTTCAAAATGGTCTCTCAGTTTGGTTCACTAGGCTACACAATCATGGGGAAGACTGCTAATCTGACAGTTGTCCAGAAGACAATCATTGACACCCTTCACAAGGAGGGTAAGCCACAAACATTCATTGCCAACGAAGCTGGCTGTTCACAGGGTGCTGTATCCAAGCATGTTAACAGAAAGTTGAGTGGAAGGAAAAAGTGTGGAAGAAAAAGATGCACAACCAACCGAAAGAACCGCAGCCTTATGAGGATTGTCAAGCAAAATCGATTCAAGAATTTGGGTGAACTTTACAAGGAATGGACTGAGGCTGGGGTCAAGGCATCAAGAGCCACCACACACAGACGTGTCAAGGAATTTGGCTACAGTTGTCGTATTCCTCTTGTTAAGCCACTCCTGAACCACAGACAATGTCAGAGGCGTCTTACCTGGGCTAAGGAGAAGAAGAACTGGACTGTTGTCCAGTGGTCCAAAGTCCTCTTTTCAGATGAGAGCAAGTTTTGTATTTCATTTGGAAACCAAGGTCCTAGAGTCTGGAGGAAGGGTGGAGAAGCTCATAGCCCAAGCTGCTTGAAGTCCAGTGTTAAGTTTCCACAGTCTGTGATGATTTGGGTTGCAATGTCATCTGCTGGTGTTGGTCCATTGTGTTTTTTGAAAACCAAAGTCACTGCACACATTTACCAAGACATTTTGGAGCACTTCATGCTTCCTTCTGCTGACCAGCTTTTTAAAGATGCTGATTTCATTTTCCAGCAGGATTTGGCAGCTGCCCACACTGCCAAAAGCACCAAAAGTTGGTTAAATGACCATGGTGTTGGTGTGCTTGACTGGCCAGCAAACTCACCAGACCTGAACCCCATAGAGAATCTATGGGGTATTGTCAAGAGGAAAATGAGAAACAAGAGACCAAAAAATGCAGATGAGCTGAAGGCCACTGTCAAAGAAACCTGGGCTTCCATACCACCTCAGCAGTGCCACAAACTGATCACCTCCATGCCACGCCGAAATGAGGCAGTAATTAAAGCAAAAGGAGCCCCTACCAAGTATTGAGTACATATACAGTAAATTAACATACTTTCCAGAAGGCCAACAATTCACTAAAAATGTTTTTTTTATTGGTCTTATGATGTATTCTAATTTTTTGAGATAGTGAATTGGTGGGTTTTTGTTAAATGTGAGCCAAAATCATCACAATTAAAAGAACCAAAGACTTAAACTACTTCAGTCTGTGTGCATTGAATTTATTTAATACACGAGTTTCACAATTTGAGTTGAATTACTGAAATAAATGAACTTTTCCACAACATTCTAATTTATTGAGATGCACCTGTATATATATATATATAGACATATATATATATTGGCCAAACATTTTGGAACCCTTTGTAAGTAAGAGCAAAGAAGGCTGTGAAAAATGTCTTTATAGAAATTCTTATGAGTAAAATATATCTGAAGTACACTATCGGTCAAAAGTTTGAAACACTTGACTGAAATGTTTCTCATGATCTTAAAAATCTTTTGATCTGAAGGTATATGCTTGAATATTTGAAATTAGTTTTGTAGACAAAAATATAATTGTGCCACCATATTAATTTATTTAATTATAAAACTAAAATGTAATAAAAAAAAAAAAAAAAAGTTTTTGAAATTGATGACTTGGACCAAATAATAAAGATAAGCAGCCAATAAGTGCCCAACATAGATGGGAACTTCTTCAATACTGTTTAAAAAGCATCCCAGGGTGATACCTCAAGAAGATGGTTGAGAAAATGTCAAGAGTACATTTCTGCAAATTCTAGGCAAAGGGTGACTACTTGGAAGATGCTAAAATATAACACAGTTTTGATTTATTTTGGATGTTGTTTAGTCACAACATAATTCCCATAGTTCCATTTATGTCATTCCATAGTTTTGATGACTTACTATTATTCTAAAATGTGAAAAAAAAAAAAAAAATACATATATATATATATATATATATTTAAAGAATGAATAAGTGTTTCAAAACTTTTGACCGGTAGTGCATATTCCCATTCATATTTTACTTTTATTTAGTACACCTGGGTGACTAGGAAAATGAAATTGTTCAGCCATGACTTCCTGTTTCACAGGGGTATAAACATGAGGTAGCACACAAGTCATATTCCATTAGTCATCCATCACAATGGGTAAGACCAAAGAATAAAGTTATGATGAGCGGCAAAAGCTTGTTGTGCTTCACAAAATGGGAAGTGGCTCTTTGAAAACAGCTAAAGCATTGAAAATACCCATATCCACCATCAGGGCAATAATTAAGAAGTTCCAATCAACTGGAGATGTTACGAATCGGCCTAGAAGAAGACATGCGTCTATATTGTCTCCACGCATGGTGAGGAGGATGGTTCGAGTGGCCAAAAAGTCTCCACGGATCACAGCTGGACAATTGCAGAAATTAGTTGGGCCTTGGGGTCAGAAAGTCTCCAAAACCACAATCAGACATCACCTACATCACCACAAGTTGTTTGGGAGGGTTTAAAAAAAAAAAAAGCCTCTGCTCTCATCCAACAACAAACTCAAGCATCTTCAGTTTGCCAGACACTACTGGATCTTCAAATGGGACAGAGTTCTATGGTCAGATGAATCAAAAGTAGAGCTTTTTGGCAGCAAACACCAGAGATGGTTTTGGCACACACAGAGAGGAAGCCATATGGAAAAGTACCTCATGCCCACAGTTAAATATGGTGGTTGATCTTTAACGTTGTGGGGCTGTTTTTATGCCAGAGTTCCTGGATATCTTGTTCAAATACATGGCATCATGGACTCTTATCAAATTCCAACAGATAAAAAATAAGAACCTAACTGCCTCTGACAGGAAGCTTAAAATGGGCCCTGGTTGGATCTTCCAGCAGGACCAGAATCCAAAACAAACATTAAAATCAACACAAAAATTGTTCACTGACCACAAAATCAAGGTTCTGCCATGACCATCCCAGTCCTCTGACCTGAACCCCATAGGAAATGTGTGGGTTGAAATGAAGAGAAGAGTCCACCAGTGTGGACCTTGGAATTTGAAGGATCTGGAGAGATTATGTTTGGAGGAATGGTCTCAGATCCTTTGGTAAATGGAGGTTTCACAAAGTATTGAATAAAAGGGTGCCAATAATTGTGGCACACCTATATTTGAGAATGTCTTTTTTTTTTTTTTTTTTTTTTTGATAAAACTTGTTTTGTGTTTGTAATTGTTTGATATACATTAGATGATGGATTTTTGTTAATATTTTCAATGAAAGATCAAAAGGATACACAATAAAGAGCTTGTGGTTGGTGTGTGTTAAAAGGTTTATACATTATTGGTAAAAATCAATTTCTCTATGGAGAGAAAGAATGGGGGTCTTATTTCAGGAACATTTCTGTTGTGCTCTGTTAACATATCATAGCCAAATGTCAGATGTTGACTCATTTGACATTAAATCTTTCATGATGCATTAGTCTATTTTTACTTCACATGTGGTTAAAAAGATAGAAAGCACACTTTAGTAGCTAAGATGTCATTCTAGTTTAACAAGATAGCACTCTATTAAATGCACACCATTTACCTCTAACCCTGAACTTCTTTCACAACGTGTCATTTTCCTTTTTCTCTCCTTACTCCTGAACTATATTTACCTTGTCACTCAGCTGGACTAGAGGTGTGTTGACTGTCAGGTTTTTAACCCACAATTCTGGCAAAGGCAGATATGTAGCAATAATCCAGATAATGCATCCTTATGGCTTTTCTGGATCGTTTGGGGTCAGCCGGCTAGGTGTCTTCACTTTGCGATTCTCTGTCCATCTCAGCAGTGGATTAGGGCCGAAACCCTTATCTCATTACCTTGATATTGTGCAGGTTGCACTCTTAGAATAGCCATGTATTTAAAGTCTTAGGTTTGAACTGGGGGGAGGAAGAATGAACACAGGCTTAGGGAAGGATTCTTTTGTGATAGTCGCACATTGACGTGGGGTTAACTCTGCACAAGCAGGGAAAAGCAAATCTTCACATTGCATCTAGAGAAAGGGTGGAGAAAGTTTTCTGTTGTACACTTTGATGGTTTTATCAATGCCAAGATATATTTTGAGGGCAGAGGACATATTTTGAATATTGCATTCGTTTTAGAAGAATCTGAATCAAGTCTATGACAACAAGATTTTATATTTTAGCCGAGTTGAAATGTTGCGGTCTGAATTGAATGTGACATGAGAAAAAGTCTAGGTACAGTGAAATAATAAATTGGCGACATTAAATTATATTGTGTCAATGTCCGTGCTGGTTGCACACTACAACAAATTGAGTGTGACGTTGTTCAGCTATAGCTATAGTTTTGTCTGATATGTAAACAAATTGTCTTTTGAGTTATTTTAATGGCTTGGTCAAGACGTTTCACAAATCAGTTGTTGAATCAGAGGTGAACTCAGTAGTTATCAGCCTGAATCATACAAATAGGCTGAATAGGTCAGACAACCAGACAGCTCACTGGAAGTGATAGCAATGTCACTCACTGAACCTCAAGTCATTATGTTCAGTCATGTTAGACTCTAAATCAGGGGTAGTCAATAGGCGGACTCCGGTCCGGATCCGGACCGAAGGACACTTCAATCCGGACTGAGATCTAAATATATGTGCTAGTTATCTGACATCTGGCTAAGTGATTATGTAACCATTAGTGTATACACGCACGAAGCTGGAATAGCGCATTCAGCACTAGAGATAAATATTTCTCTCTAGAGCTGGAATAAAGTGCATCCAGCGCTACATGCTTATTTCTGCTCTCCGTGCATTGCCTCTCTCCCAGCTATAGACATGAGGTGCCGCAGGAAGCCTGATTTACTGTACGTAGTTTCAGGCATGGTTATTTTAACAATAGTAGCGGAGACCCCGCTACAGATACTGCCGTCTTTCGCTTAAACACACTGTAGAAAACAAAAATGAAGCAGAATGAAACTATCTTCATCTGTCTGATATGTGATTCAGACAGTTCAGCTAAGCCAAGTTTTTGTCAGGACGTTTTTCTATCTAAATTTAGCTTCATTAATCAGCATGTTAGGAGCCTTTTTTTAATTTGTATTATTATTATTAATCAGAGATGTCATCATGGCATGGGTGGCAAGGAAAGCATATTTATGCTTAAATTAAGCAAACAGTATTTTAATGCTTCACTGTTGTTATGTAAATTGTTTGTTTGTTTGTTAGTAGATTAACACTTTTAAGGAAAATATAAAAATGGTCAATTTAGAATTTTACATTTTTTATAAATTTTCGCACAGGGTACACCCCTGAACCCTCATAAAGTATTTTTTATCGGTCAAAAGGCCTTCTATGTCCCATGCACATACTGTATATTCTGAATGTAAAAATATGTAAACACAAAAACTGGACTGCTGTCATTCAGTTTCAAAACAAACTGTTGATCTTATTTTTCTTTTTTCATTTATTTTTCATATCCAAGTGCCCTTGACTGATGAAGTCTTGATTAAATATTTTAATCCTTTTGTAGAAGATCCCTCAGACCCCACTAGCTGTCTCTGTACCCCCAATGTCCTCATTCCTGACCAGTTTTAAAGAGACTATTTTGACTGTTATTATTATTATTTCTTTACAAAGTACTGTTGCTGCCAACGTGGCAATTTATGAAAAAAAAAACACAAAAAAAAACAGGACATTCTAAATAAATGTGCTAAGTTTCTATGTTGTTTGGCAACCTTAAACACCCCACAGTTAAGTGGTTTTCACATGACTCGTGTCGGGCCATCAACGCTCTGCTCAAAGCCAATGTCAAGCTCGCTTTGCCCTCCACATGACAAGAATTGCAGAAAGCACCACAGTGGGGCAATTTTACAACTTTGCCAGACAAGAAAGCGGGAAGTGTGCACAGTAAACATTGAAAATGTTTCAGTATATTAACATGAATTTAGACTTAGAAGAGGAAAAATTCCTGGCAATTGCTCTAAGAGTTCAAGAGCTGATGTCTCTAGATCCTCGGAAACTAAGGTAAATATGTATGAATAAAAATAATAAGATATTCAATACCTCTTCATAAAGTTGGAGAGTTTTTATTTTTATTTTTTATATATATTTATTGTTGCTTCGTACTCTAAAAGACATAATTAGTGAGGTAAAAACCTATGAAAATCACTAAAGTGTTAAGTTGGACCTGTCATTGGAAAAATAAACTTACATGTATGCAAATTGCCCAGTGATCATTGGCTGATGCTTCGAAAGGTCAGAATTTACATGGTCAAAGTTGAAATAGCTTGATCTTTGAGCACCACGTTACAACGCTTGACATAAGCTCAATGCGCCGTTGGAGGTAACACTAAAGCTGACACTTTTTATCCCATAGATTTCAATATATTCGACATTGATGATATGAGTCATGTGGAAGCCCCTTTAGGCTAATGAACTGTTTTAATTGGCAGAAGAATTATTCTGATTATTAATATTAATAAATTATATTATTTATTGAACATTGTGGGTTTTATCATTCTATTGCAGGCATTTTATAAAAGCTATAATTCACAATAGGTGATCCTTTACATTGATTTTAAGCATGTGCTGTGCCTAAGAACTCAGTTTATCCTTGGTAAAATCAATGTAACATGGCATCTCATGTTTATTGCTTTAATTTGCACTCTTTAAAAGCAACGTTAAAATGCAATTTAAAGCTCTGTGGTACTTCTGATACTGGTTGCGCACATGGCAAAAATTTAGTGAATTATATATTTTAGCGTGAAAAATAAACATGCAAAAAAGTAGTTTAGCATGTTGTTAGTCCTAACTGAGTCAGTGTTGTGCTGCAAAAAAGAATCATGTAGGAAACACTGTATTTCTGTATGTGTCTCTGTGTGATGACATGGTTTATTGAAAAGTAAAGGTTAGGAGTAATTTTAGCATGTGGGGCAAAATTGTCACAACCATTACATATGGTTTTTCAAGGTCACACACTGACAGGCCTTATTTTGCATATGTGTCTCTCCATTCATTTTAGATGTGGGTCATACAGTATATCTCTTTTTATCCCTCTCTTATTCCCTATGTTTTGTCCGGACACACAAGCATTATTCTTTAGGCTCTCCGGCTTGTCTTCTGCAGTACTGTTTCTTTCTCAGAATATTCAATAAGACATCTATCAGTGTGTGTCTGTTCCTGAAGCTCCTTCTACCAGCTGACATGTTCTTCCTTTTACACTTTTATGACCTCTATACTTGCAGCTCGAGCTGGACAGATGTCATAATAATTTAGCTGGACATCACCTTCATCACCATCTCACCTATCAGTCAAATCTTGACAGTGTCAAAGTTCTAAAATCCTTCCTGATCTCACAGATTCCAGCCCAGCTCTTTGGCTTGTTTGTTGGTTACAGCATGGTGCAAAAGTTCTAAAGATTAAAGACTGACTTCTACCAGTGTCTCTCTCTCTGCAGTTATCAGATATCTGTGTTGCCCAAAGTTGTTGTCTTATCAGTCAAAGTCAAAGTTCATATAAATATAACTTTATTAGGGAATAACATCTGGCTATGTTGGTAGATAGCTCAGTTACTTTGTTGATAGGTAGTCGGAAGGGCTCAGATTAAGTTTCTGAAACAGCAGAAGGAGATCATTAAAGTTCATTATTATTTTTGAATGGTGCTTTCATGTAGAAAATCATTTTATAACTTAAAGAAAGTTAATTAGTTGATTCTGGCTTTAGAATAAACAAAAATATCAGGTTTACTTCTAATGAAACAGCATAAAGCAGCATTAAAATCATGAATGAAATTGTTTGATTAGATGTAGATGAATACACCACTTACTGTATAGACAATAACCAAATGTTTGAATCATCCACCAAATTATAATTTGCTCTGTGTACAATTGGTTGAGTTAAAAAATAAAATTACTTCAGTAAATTAGCCAGGGAGCTAAAACTCTTTGGGGAAATTTGTCAAAATCAATTACTCATTACCAATTGGTATGATTTTGGTTTTTTTGGTATTTAGATAAAATGTAAAAAATCAGTTGATAAACTAAGCTGCAGTCTGTTTCCTTTTTGTATTCGCCAATCTCTGCATTGCATTATGAACAGCATAGCACTAGTTAGTGTATATTGGTTCTACAGTATAAATTAGAATGCATTATGGATATTAAGCAGTGAACTTTATTGGAAAATTATTTGGACAACTCAAAATGACTGACCCTATTTAGAGGCCGTTTCTGTCTATTCCATCTGTTTCTGTTTGTATTTTAAGTAGAGATAATCTTCTAAAAACAGTATCAAGTTGCCACACCTAGAACATTTATTGGCATTTAATATTTCATAGTGACCATGAATATATATATATATATATATATATATATATATATATATATATATATATATATATACACACACACACACACACACACACACACACACACTACTGGTCAAAAGTTTTGAAACACTTACTCATTCTTTATTATATATATATATATTTTTTTTCTTCACATTTAGAATAATAGTAAAGTCATCAAAACTATGGAATAACATAAATGGAACTATGGGAATTATGTTGTGACTAAACAACATCCAAAATAAATCAAAACTGTGTTATATTTTAGCATCTTCAAAGTAGTCACCCTTTGCCTAGAATTTGCAGACATGTACTCTTGACATTTTCTCAACCAACTTCTTGAGGTATCACCCTGGGATGCTTTTTAAACAGTATTGAAGGAGTTCCCATCTATGTTGGGCACTTATTGGCTGCTTTTCTTTATTATTTGGTCCAAGTCATCAATTTCAAAAACTTTTTCTTTTTTTATAAAATTTTAGTTTAGGTGTTGTTACACGTGGTCTGCCACTGCGAAGATGATCAGCTGTCCTTCCTGTCTCCCTGTAGCAGTGTCTTAGGCTTCTCACAGTACGGACATTGAAATTTATTGCCTTGGCCACATCTGCAGTCCTCATGCCTCCATGCAGCATGCCTAAGGCACGTTCATGCAGATGAGCAGGGACCCTGGGCATCTTTCTTTTGGTATTTTTCAGAGTCAGTAGAAAGGTCTCTTTAGTGTCCTAAGTTTTTATAACTGTGACCTTAATTGCCTACCGTCTGTACGCTGTTAGTGTCTTAACGACCGTTCCACAGCTGTATGTTCATTAATTGTTTATGGTTCATTGAACAAGCATGGAACACATTGTTTAAACCCTTACAATAAAGATCTGTAAAGTTATTTGGATTTTTACAAAATTATCTTTAAAATACAGTGTCCTGAAAAAGGGACGTTTCTTTTTTTGCTGAGTGTATATATATATATATATATATATATATATATATATATATATATATATATATATATATATATATTATATTATTATTATTATTATTATTATTATTATTATTTTATTTTTTTTTTTTTCATATGACAATTGCATTATGTAGTAGTGTGTGTTTGCACAAGGTACACGTTTTTAGATTTTCTTAAGACTGTTTGAATCATTCACGTCACTTCAACGAGGGTCAGACTATTGTTATTACAATTACATTTTAATCACATATTATATTGCTGTTCCTAAAGTTACTAGTCAATTGGCAAGTGTAATTTTTGACCCTCACTATATCCAACCAGGAACCGGAACTTATATAATACTCTTGAGATATTCTGTAACCTTGCTCTATTTCGTCCCTCAGAATTGCATTTTCATTTGTTGTGTGCTCTCACTGTTAAAGAAATTTTTATTTTTTATTTTTTATTTTTTTCTCCTGCAAGACATGTAAAGTTTTCTTTATGATTATTTGATTGCACATGCTGAGATGTTTTAAATCTCACAGTGGTTTTGTGTGCATTTTGTGTGATTGCTATGCATAGAGTTTATACTTGACTGCATTTTTATATCTTTCAAATTTCCCCTCTTTGCAGCATATTTACTGAAGCATACACATTTACATTGTTTTCCAAAACTTCTGAGTCCAAATATCTGATGCAAACCCACTGAAAATCCCTCATATTCAGGGTTTTCTTGTTGTAGCTTGAGATGTTTGTCGAATGAATAGGGAGAGGGCATCTCACATGCATGCATGCAACATGTTAAGCAGTCAGAAGAGAGATGGGCGATCAGAGAGACCTCTCAGTGAGGTCTGACGGTTAACTCTGTTAACGCTGACCTTGAATGCACCTTCCTCTTTACAGGCAGACATAACATGGGTTTCTCTCTGTTTCCTCTCTCTCTTTCCATGTTTCTTTTTTTAATTCACTCTGTATAATTAATAACCATGAATCACAAATCAATTCACATTTTAAACAGAAATACACTGATGACGTGATGCGTACAAGAGTACGCGGCCTCTAATGACATATTTTTTCCCTCAAGATATTGTGATACTGTATGCATCAGCGTTCTCTTAAGGGGGCATTAGTGTAGCCTTCATGAAAAGAGTTCAAAGCATTTCATGTATGTTCATTTTCAAAATGCCAGTGTTGTACAGATGAGTTCCTCTTTACTTGAGCTTTGTTCCAAAATCTAGTGAATTGCCTCAACTGCCTACTGCCTATATAGCAGCTGCCTCCTAAAGGCCGATTTATACTTCAGCGTCAAACCTACAGCCAGGAATGCCATGAACACAAGCGGAGTGATACACACAGTAAAGTGTCTCAGTGCTGATGTTGTGAGCTATCAGCACTCTCTGAACGCCTCTCATCCAATTAGATTCGAGGAACGGAACTTACTTTTATATAATATGGAAACAAACAATAGCCTATATTGCCTTCTAAAGGCAATTTTAGTATTGTCTAATAATTTCTTGTCTGCCACAATAATACTGTATAATGCATTATTACATAATCTGTTTTATAATTGTTGAATATAATTGCTAATCATTATTTAATCATTATGTATTGAATTATTGCTATTTGTTGTCCTGATTCAGCAAATATTGATATATGTGATTAATTGCAATTGATTTGATTGAATAATTAATTAGTATATCATATAATTAATATGATTAAAATTGTAATCGATTTACAGCCATAGTTTAAATGTTTATATATTTAATATGTTTTATACATGTTTAAATAATTGTAAGTAGTTTATAATTTTTTCAAAATATTTGCATATTTTGTTAAAGTTTGGTCTGTAACAGTTTGATACTTGTTTTTGCCATTTCGCACATTATCGTCATCTTAAATTTTAGAAGCATATCAAATGTGAAATTGGACATTTTTCCATTTTACTCTTTTTAATAACTATTAAAATCTCTTCATCAGTTATTGGACAGATTAACGCCTTATTGTGTTGACTTGAAACTGTAGGGAGGTTTAAAGACTTTGATTTTATTTGCATCCAAGTACAATGACTCTGGCTTATAAAGGGTCTGGTAATAGTTCCTAAAGCATAATATTATTTCCAGCTTTCCCTTCCATTCTGCTGAGTTTTTATCCCTTATGTTCATTATAACAAATTGTTCTATTTGGAAAAATGTCCAGGAAATTATGTATTTACAAATTAATTTGATAAAGAATTTCATGATTTATTGTCCCCAATTCTGGTTTAAGTTTTTAATTGGATCGTAGAAAAAGGGTAGTGGCCACAGACATGGAACTCTTCTATTATATCAGTAATACTAAAAGAATGAGGAGATCCCACACAGTGTTCGTCCTACAGAACAATATCTCTTGTAAATGTAGATCAAAAGTTGTTTACATCAATAATAGTTACAAGACTTGCTAACATAATACCAACAATAATTATGAAAAATCGTTTATTGTTTAATAATGTGCAACAAACATTTAATCTTATCGATTATGCAACAAAAACTAAGCAACAGATGTTAATAATGACTGTAGAGGCTGAAAAGGCATTTGACAGGGTGCTATGGCCCTTTATTTGTGAAACATGCAAAGCATTTAGTTTTTATCAGAAGTTTATTAAATTAAAGAAATATACAATCAACCAAATGAAAGAGTGAGGGCCAATGGAACTCTCTCAGGGAAATTTGAATTAAAGAGGGGGACAAGGCAAGGGGACCACTTGTCACCTCAGATATTTGCTTTATGTATACACTATCGGTCAAAAGTTTTGAAACACTTACTCTTTATTGTAATTTTTTAAACTATTATTAGAATAATAGTAAAGTCATCAAAACTATGGAATAACATAAATGGAACTATGGGAATTATGTTGTGACTAAACAAAATCCAAAATAAATCAAAACTGTGTTATATTTTAGCATCTTCAAAGTAGTCACCCTTTGCCTAGAATTTGCAGACATGTACTCTTGACATTTTCTCTACCAACGTCTTGAGGTATCACCCTGGGATGCTTTTTAAACAGTACTGAAGGAGTTCCCATCTATGTTGGGCACTTATTGGCTGCTTTTCTTTATTATTTGGTCCAAGTCACCAATTTCAAAAATGTTTTTTTTTTTTAGTATTATTATTAAATTTTAGTTTTATAATGAAATTAATTAATATGGTGGCACAATTATATTTTTGTCTACAAAACTAATTTCAAACATTTAAGCATATGCCTTCAGATCAAAAGATTTTTAAGATCATGAGAAACATTTCAGTCAAGTGTTTCAAAACTTTTGACCAGTAGTGTAGAGCTTTAGCACTAAGTATACAAATTAATTCTAGGGTGAAAGGTCTTAAATTCGAGGATGAAGAGCATAAACTTGTATTGTATGCAGATGATGCCATATTGTTTTTAACAGAAGTAGAAACTTCACTACCTGCAGTGTTAGAGGAGATAGATCTGTATGGACTTTGTCTGGATATAAATTAAACTTGAATAAGATAGAAGCTATGGAAATACGGGACAAATTATAAAAGGGTTTTTAGTGGGACTGGGTACCTCAGTGGTAAAAGACGCTGGCTACCACCCCTGGAGTTCGCTAGTTCGAATCCCAGGGCGTGCTGAGTGACTCCAGCCAGGTCTCCTAAGCAACCAAATTGGCCCAGTTGCTAGGGAGGGTAGTCACATGGGGTAACCTCCTCGTGGTCACTATAATGTGGTTCGTTCCGGTGGGACACGTGGTGAGTTGAGCGTGGATGGCATGAAGCCTCCACACGCGCTGTGTCTCCGTGGCAACGCGCTCAACACGCCACGTGATAAGATGCGCGGGTTGACGGTCTCAGACGCGGATAACCTATAGATTAAGTGGAATCGAACAGAAATAAGGTACTTGGGAGTGATCATTCCAAACTATTTAGATCATTTGTATAAGTGTAATTATGGCATATTAGAAAATACTTTTTTTTTTTTTTTTGGTGGAACATATTATCATTGTCCTTATTTGAGAAAATAAATACAATAAAAATTTTTGTTCTCCCAAGATTTTTATTTTTGTTTCAAAATCTACCTGTATATATATACATTTGAACAGTTTTAAACATTTGCATAGTCTCTTTAGAAAGTCTATTTAAGATGAAGGGAAACCAAGAGTAAAACTTAAGATCTTACAATAAAGTAAAGGAATGGGTGGATTGCTTATCCCCAGTTTGGTGAATTACTATTATTGCATCACAGATTAAGCCAATCTTGAATTGGAAGCATAATGATAACAATTCAAAGTGGAATGTATGGAGACTGAGTCAGTTGATTCAATTAGTACATTTATATTTTATATGAAAAAGAAAAAAATGGGTAATATATTTTACTGTATAGGTGAAACTTTTAAATGTTGGAGAAGAATTTGTAAAGTAATAAATATTAAGGATCAAGAGATAGTTTGCTTAAGAGAAATAGCATGGGATCCAGACTTTGCACCAAATGACTTTGATGAAGTTTTTAAGGTTTGGCCTAGTAAAGGACTTGTAAGATACTGTCAAATCTCTCATGAAAGAGGAATACAGACATTTGAGAACATGGTACAAAAATATTCATTATCTAGAAAACTATTTTATAGAAACATATAAGAAGCTATTTGAAAGATGAAATCAAAATAAAAAATTTGACGATATTCACCCCCTTTTGTGGTACATGATTAAAGCAAGTAAAACTAACAAATTAGAACATTTAATAGGATAAATATATACAAAATTTCAAGAAACTATTGATGAGAAATTACTTAAAATTAAAGTAAAATGGGAATTAGAATTAGATTTAAAAAAAATAACAGATGGGGACTGGAAACAAAGTTTTAAAGAGGTATTTATAACTACGCAATCTCTATTCTGGCAAGAATATGCTTGGAAAATGAATATGAGATATTTTATAACACCAGAAATATCATCTAAATATAACCAGTTATCCTCAGGATGTTGGAGAGGGTGTGGTGAGCTCAAGGCTCATCATACACACACATTTTTATTATTATTTTTTTTGTATTCTTGCTCAAAAATAAAAGTATTCTGGACAGAAGTCATTCAGACAATACAACAAACTTTTAAGAAATCAAACATAATAAAAGTGCAAAATATAGTTTTAGGTATATGTCCTACGGTTCTTAATAGAGATGTGTTATATTTATTTAGAATATTAAGAATTACAGCACTTAAAGCAATAACAAGACTTTGGAGAGGACAAGAAACCCCTGTCTTAAAATATTGGCTGGAGTTAGTTTTTAATATTCATTCTATGGAGATGATAACATATGAAATTAATGATAAAAGAAAGATTTTTGAAAAAAGATGGTCACCATTCAAATTCATGAATAAGTAGGAAGATAAGAAAGTAAATAATTAATAGACAGAATTATTTTCATACAGCTCCCTTTTTTTGTATTTTTTATGTTTGTATATATGTGTTTATATACTACGTTTTTGTATTATATATTATGTTAATGTATTATGTGTATAGGTGGATGATATACTGTATACATGAACTTATTTGCTTAATTATTAATTTATTGTTTTTTTTCATTAATTGAAGTTTATTTATTATTTTTATTTATTTATTTTTTTCAGTTTGAAAAGTGTATTGGTGGTGGAGACAATTGTTAACACACAAAAAAAGAAGATAAAGTGAAAAATAATGGTGTATTTATAAAAGGAATGTTAATACAATGCAATAAGAAATGAATTGCATGGAAAAACACAATAAAGTATTTAAAAAAAAATTAAACTGACTAAAATTAAGGAATATGTCATGATGAATATTTTATTATTATTTTATTTTTTTTAATTAAAGGACCTTTTTGTCAAAAAAAAAATAATAAAATAAAATACTAAATAAAAAGATTTGTTAAAATTAACAATGTTCTGTTGTTATCATCATATAAATTGTTGCAGTTTTGGAAGTGACTGTTGTATTACCTTGCAAAGGCAAAACAAAATAACCACATTTCTTAAATTTGAGTTATCAGATAAATCTGTTTTTTTAGCCCACAATCTGTCCTGTTATATGTTCAGATTCAGAGTGTGAAAATTCCACAGTGTGAGAATTCCAGAAATTGCTAAATGCTCTCTTTAGAATTTAAATAACTTTTAAGTCATTTTTCCGTGGAAATATAGTTTCAGTGATGCCATTGTTACCACGTTATTGACGTTGTTGGGTACTGAATTCCCCACACACACACACACAAAGAGCGATAATTTAGTGTCAGGCTGCTGAGGTGAAACAGACAGTGAAAACATCTCTTCGGCCATTCTGAAGCTATGTGTTAATTACATCTCCAATCACCCGGGCATCTGAGCGCTGAGATGGGTCTTCGGCTGAGATGGGTGCATCTGTTGACTTGCAAGTCAACAGATGCACCCATGCTTACTGTTACCCTTTTCTCTCTTTCAGCAATATTAAATATTAATCTCCTCCAACCTATTTATTCTCAGTCAATATACTGTGTAAACACAGAGGCTGGTTTCCCATCTCGGCTCAGACTGAGGTGATTAATATAGCAGTTAGTGGCATCATCTTTTACATTCACTGGTCAATGTGTCATTACTTTTTCATTGGTGGCGACCCCATCACCTGCTAGACAGCAGAACAATGTTAACGATCATGTCAAAGCTGCTTTATGGATCTGTTAATTTACAAGGAATTGGCAAGTCATAGTGATGAATGTGGCAAAAGGTTGTAATAGACCATGTTTGGGGAAGTTATATGGGATTGTAGAAAGATTTATGTCAATTACGTTAACGCGGAGGTGCTGGGTTTGTAAAAAAGTGGGTGGTTTTTGGACATACGAATAGTGATAGTGTTAGATCTTGGATTTGTGTGCAATCTCAACAGATTGTTGTTTGTAGTAACTGTTGAAAATGTGGTGAGATTTGAGCAGCAAACAGCCATATGGTGATGTTTGCGTGAGTGTTAAAGTGTGAGTACATATGCTTGGCTTACTCTGTGGCATGAATTCAAAACAGAATCCTTCTCTTCTCCCTACACAGGTTTTCCCAATGAGCCGGCAGCAGAAATTGCCCTGAGAACTGTGAGGGACTGGATTTTGAGCAACAGAGATGAGGTAGGAGCTGTTGCTGTCTTCAAAATGGTGCACTTAATATGAGGTCTTTCCTTGTCAACTCAACCAGAGGTCCTCAGCTCAAAATTTGATTTTTGATATTGTTCTATTGGTTAAAAAAAATACATAAATGATGAGTAGAACCAAAACATTAAATGCAATGGATCAATATTTACAATGTAATACATTTTTGACAAGGAGCAAGGCGTAGCCGAGCCGTGAGGATGTACGCCCAGCGCTGAATTGTCCTAATCAGCCGGGAGGGGGATAAAGACGAGTTGGAGGCACCAGTTTGAGAGAGAGAGAGAGACAGGGAGAGAGAGAGACAGACAGACAAACAGACAGACAGACACGCGGCCACTGTGTCTGTGTGTTTAAGTTGATTTATGTCATTAAAAGATTCGTTGACTGCTCAGCCAGTTCCCACCTCCTCATTGCCCATCCTTACCCATTTCAACATTATTTAGTAGAGGGAGTCAAACTGAATTTTCACCTATGATTTGGACATTATTGTTTCACATTGTTGTTTTCATGTGAATATACAATATAAAGGTGCATTTCTAGTTTCAACAGAACTGAAAAACAAACTACAGACCTTTGTTTTGTTGGACAAGAAACTCTAGCTTCAGACCAAGTGACCCACATTTGGTTTTTGACCAATGAGAATGGATAAAATTTAACAATGTATGCATGTAACCACACTGAAAGCCCCATATGAAGATATCAAAAGGAAGGTTTGTTCTGAACTAGAATTTTAAAGGACATTAAGATATCTTTAATAGGGTTGGGTACCAATCACCGGTTCTTGTCCAAAACTGGTTCCATTTCTTTAAATACTGGAACCATGTGATTTTCATGACTTACGGTTCTGTTAACAGTTGTTGTATGTGCATTTTTGCACCGAAACAGATCAAACACTGTACTACAATACTCTGAAAGTGTTACCTGCAGCGATTTTTGGAGTCATATCTTAGGCATTAATGCAACAACGGGTGATTAAGTCAACTTATTTTAGTGATAGATCTACCTATCTCTGTATAAAATAATGTCATTGTTACCTTTTAAATGTTTTATTTTTTTTTAACCTGTAACTTTACTCCAAATAACTGGTGAAAATTGTCATTTTGATCCCTCTCTACAAAATAATCAATAATTCACTAACTAGTGATCCATGGCATTTAATATTTTGGCTTTTATCATCATTTATGTTTATTTTTCTTCAGAAAAGTATTAACAAAATCAAACATTTATGCTAGAGAAGTTTCTAAAATTAGGTTGATTTGACATGGGATTACCTTGTGGACTTGCGTTCTAAACTCCGGTCTTGGAGGCCCAGCGTTCTGAAGAGTTTAGTTCCAACCCTAATTAAACACACTCGGATGTAATTTTGAAGTAGTCGTGGAGACCTTAATTAGTGTGTTCAGGTGTGTTTGATTAGGGTTGGAGATAAACTTTGGTGTACAGTGGCCCTCTATGACTGGAGTTAAATCCCCTTTGCTGCAACTTTGTGCCCTCAATGCACACTTTTGCTGAACCAAGACTGGTGCAGACTCCACAGCAGACTACTACCTGACAGCCCATGCAGCAAAATGTAGACTCGGATGAGGACCACAAGGTCTCAGAGTGGTATTTTGGACAGGGCCTTCAATGCCGCTTGTCCTGGAGAGCACCTTGTTTGGAGGTCAGATATTTTAAATGGCAAATACTTATGAAGAAGAGTAAATGTTGGAACCACAGTCCATTTCCCTGATGAAAAATCAATTAAAGCTCATAGCCCTTCCAGGAGGAAAATGTGAAGTGGCAACTGCTCTCTGCAATTGCCATTTTTGTCTCTTTCTCTGTCTATCTATACCTCTTAGTGACGTCCAGTTAGGACGTTTCAAGAATGTAAAAAACAAACAACGGAATTCGAATTAAAACAAAGTCTCTTTTTCAAGCTAAGTTAGTCCATTCGGCGGACGTTTTGGAATGTTCTTGGGCAGTTTTGGCAGCTATTTTTGTAAACAAGTGGCATGAAAATGCAGCTCCTGTCTACTTGGATGGGGAAAGACCGAAATCTTCAAAATGGCTTGTCAAGATTATGATAAAAGAACATATTTCAAATAAGCAGTAAAATCTGACAACTCTGTGCGGCTTCACTCGAGCAGTCCCTGGGCCTTGGCACTTGAGGGGAATAGCAGCCCGGCATCCTGGCCCGTCGGCCGTGACTCGTGCTCCAACTCCTGCTGGGGTTCCGGGGTGCGGCTTCTGTAACTCGCACCGCACACTCCCCACTCCATTCCTGGACCTATAAAGACACCAGCAGGTAGAGACCTCCCGAGGAGAGGCGCACTTGGTGTTTAAAGGCAGCGGTGATGAGGCTCTTCATTGGGATCACGTTTTGTATCTAAAAGGTGATTGGCTATTTTAACTGTAAGCGGGTTGACCGTTGGTTGCTGTTGGGCATTCCAATTTCTCCCATTCATTTTATTAGAAGTGGCCCGTCTCTGCTAAATAGTCCCTGACAAGCAGGAAATGTTCATGGAAAAATGATATTTCTTGACATTACCAACAAACAGTCCTTGAAATGGTCTCTATGGGGGTCATTTAACCACTTTAAAAGACTTGTTAACATTGTGCTTAGGATACACAACTTTGGGATTCAAATTGCACTTGCTGCAAAACATTAATGAACTGCCTGGTTGTATATCTGTGAGAGCAAGTCTAAACCAAAAGCTACAAATGAGAGGATTTCTTGTGAAAACCCAAACCCAGCAATTCCACACGCCTGACTTGATCATCTACGCAGCTTGTTACCTTCACACGCATTGAATTAGAATGCAGTTCAGCTTGAGGAAGGTCCTTACATGGTCTGTTAGCTGTTTTAAATGGGTATGCACTGCAAGCATCAACATGAACCAAGAAACAGAGAGTGAATAAAAGTGTGAATAAAACTCAATCAAAATATATTTGTAGATGAATTAATTATGGTGCTGTTTAAAGAGTGAATGCACAAATGTCTAGTGAAGTTGACAGGTAGATGTGCTGATTAAGTGTTTGACTGAAAGATTGTGGATATGACATATTTATAGGATATTAATCTTGGTGGACTAGATTTGCTACACTGCTGCTGCTGCAGAGCAAGTATGGAGGCTACTCCTAGAACATACACTGAGATGCTGATTTCAGCATGTGGACATGTTGCTTCTGCACAATTATACAAAAAACAAGATATGCTGCATCAAGCATGCATGACAAGTTGGAGCACATTTAGATATAAATACAATGCCACTTAGCAGATATAGACAAGTGAAGCACAGTGCGGTGCAGTGAAACTGGCTTACTTGCAAACTGAGCAAATTTTAATTAATTGCAATAACCCAATAATTTAGCAATCTAAAACTGTAATATGTGTTTTGGTGATTTTAATGAATTTTTCTGTTGTGAGTATGGCAAGTTATTGGCACCGTTGTTTAAGGTAGTGCTTCTCAACCAGGATCCGTAGACCCCTAGACTTATATATGGAATAAACAGTATTGCATTGAGAGTTCACAATGTTTGCAAACACATGCTTTAATTTTCAGAATCTGCAAACATTTGTACACAGAGTATTAGAACGACTGACCATAGGAGACTGAAAGCCACACCCCATCATACTCTAGGTTTGAAAGGAAATGGATACCATAAGATTACTGTAGGTAAACTTCCGTAGGATTGACAGAAGTAATGTGAAGGGAGCACCTTCATTCTTTAATAAGGAATATGCGGTGTAGCATGTAAACAAGAATTTGAATAACATAGTTCTACAATCAACCTTGTAACTGTAGTTGCACACTCACACAGAAAAACATACAAACACAACTTTGTGGATACAGCTCTACTTCTGCAAATGGTCCTTTCCAAACCATACATTTGTAGACTGATTTTTGCTATGCAGATTATGGTACTGTACTACATAATTTTATTTAACAGAGAAAGATACAGAATTGTATTGTTGTGTTATATGTAGATGTGGCTTCTGTGAGCAAAATTCCTGTAAGACCCAGTCAGCTCTCCATCAGGAGTCATATCTCCTCTAAACTTCATGCTGGTAGTTAAAACTCCTGCTTGTTAAAGCGAGAGATCTTGTGATAGGAATAAAATGGAGGTCTCCCCTCAGATCTTACACAGAATATTTAAAAATTCATCTCACTCCCCTCCGGTTAGAGTGAGTCAGGAAGAGAGAGATGAGCTGGATGAATGTCTGGCCTGAAAACCTCTACTGGGGCTCTAAAACTGTCCGGGACCTGAACAATGAAAAACTGTGAGAAGATGAGTGCAGAATAGGAGTGCTTGAACATGTCACTAGATCCATTTCAAATCACCACTTTTTTGTACCCACAGGCTTTTAAAAATTATATTATTTTCTATTCCATTCTATTGTACTGCACTGCACTGGACCACTCTATTCTGTTCTGTTCTGTTCTACTGTAGTGTAGTGTTCTATTCTATTCTATTGTAGTCTATTCTTCTGCACTGTACCATTCTGCTATGTTCCATTCTATTCTATTCTATTATTTTCTGTTTTATTCTACTACAATATGTTCACTAAATTTCATTGAACCTGTACTGCACTGCACTGCACTGCACTGGACCATTATTCTACTACAATATGTTCACTAAATTTCATTGAACCTGGTCAAAAATCTGTTTTATATCTGGAAACCAGCACTTTATTTTAAGGACTTTCAATTTTTCATTTTCTCAATGGCATCCTAGAATAAACACTTGAAATCCCCCTGTAAAGGGTCATTTGCTGTGCTGATACAATTTCTGTCCATAACAGTGAGGATGCCATTATGTGTTTGGCATGCGAGAGGTGCATTAGTTTGTCAAGAGCATCAGTGGACTTAAGTGCATGTATGCACTGTACTGTTAACATCACAATAATGTGCATTAGCTTGGCCTTGTAGATTAGGGCCTGGGCTCTTAGCCACCTTAAGATGCCTCCACTTACATGTATAATATATCATAGTACAGCCGTGCCGCAGCACCTCACATGCCGACAATTGTGATTGATGACTGAAAGTTAACCTTCGCGGGCCAGGGTGTGTGTTCACTATACCGCATTGGGGAAGAATAATGGACATGGGACTTTCTAAGGCAGGCCTGCAGAGCGAGGAGGTGGGGGAAAGGACAGTGTGTTTGAAGGATTATTTTTGTATTATTATTAGTATTATTATTATTATTATTCATGCAAGTCATTTTAGAATGTATAATTAAATTTAGTCAAAAATGCCTGGGCTTTACTTTCCATTTATGAAACAGTCAAGTTGGTTTTCTAAAGGTGGGGTATTCCCATTATATAAAGGTGCACACAATGTTTTCCGCTTTAAAAAGTTTACATAAAGAAATTAATTGTTCTATTAAAAATTGTTTAAAGTTATTTACTTTCATATGAGTTAGATAAATATATAGATAGGGAGAGAGAGAAAGACAGACAGAGAGTCTGAGTGAGAGAGAGAGAAATAGAGATGGATAGCAAACTCAAAAAGGAGCCATAACAATACGTACACGCGCCTCTACTTTAAAGATGGACGCTAGTGGTCCTGGTTTTAGGGTCACACTTACTCCAGAGGTTATTCTTGGAATATGCGATTGACTAGCTCTGTGTTTATCCTCTGGTCCAGCTCCCCATGACCCTGATAGATTTACAGAGAGCTCCACAGAAGGCGTTTATGTCCTGCGTGAAATCATTCTGAAAAACCAAGCAGTGCGTGTTTCTTTCTATTGTGGTAAAGCTGAGCAGAAGCAGACAGCCTAAGTAGATCTTCTGTTGCACTGCAGGGTCCAGCTCTGTCATGATCTCTCACATCTGAGGGCATCAAAGCAGGAAGTCATGCTTTGATCTGCTCTTATAACTCTGGACGACACTTCACCCCCCTTTTCTCGATGTTTTTCTCATCAGACTATGACAGACTATGGCAGCCGTGCCCCAACAAGCAGAATGAATCAGTTAGAGTAACAGTCCTGTTTTCAGACATTTGATAAACTGTATAGCTCTCTCCTTCTGTCATTTATTGCCAGCTATCAACACATTTGCTGTTTTGTTACTTTTGTTACCTTTTTTTATACTAAGAATTTATACTACCAGTCAAAAGTTACTTACTTATTCTTTATGATTGATATTTTCCACATAATAGAATTAAAGCTATATTACACAAATTGAAATATGAGGCTGATGTACAGTAGTGATCAAAAATCAAATAAAACATAGCTATTTTATATTTTTCGCTTCTTCATAGTAGTCAGCCTTTGTCTAAATTACAGATCTACATACTCTGGGCATTCTCTCAATCAACTTCATGATGTATCCACCTGAGATGCTTTTTAAACAGTTTTGAAAGAGGTCCCATGTACTTTATGCTGGACACTTGTTGGCTGCTTTTCAATAGCCAGTCCTAGTCAATATACTTTAATAAAATATTGGCACATTTTATATTTGGCTACACAACTAAGTTCAAGCATTTAAGCATAAGCATATACTGTAGATCATGAGAAATATAAATTCAGTCTAAACGTTTTACTGATATTCAAAATATTCAAAATATGAAAGTGGTTTGCCACTAATGCAGGCTGTTGGTTTTGATTACCATTAATTTCCATCTTTATATTTCCTTGAAAAATCCTTTCCAATATATGCACATTTATTCATAGTGTAATGCATCACTGCCGGCAGGGGTGCTGCTACCCATTTACAGGGGTGTATGCAATATCAACTTGGTGCCCCACTAACATTGGTGCCCCCTTAACGTTTCAGGACGTGGGAGTCCTTCTTGAACATTTTGCCAGTTTTGTAGCACCCCTGTGCATTGCAATTGCTGCATATTTGTTTTTATGTCACTGACTACCTGCATACAATACTGGTAGAAAACAGTCCCATCTTAGATAGAAAAAAGCTTCTTGTAATTGTGCCAGCCTGTTCCACTGGCTTGAAAACTCCGCTCAAATCACGGCCGCTGATTTTCCACTGCATCAGCCACCTCCAGTCATCTGTTCGCTTTATATCCCATTTTCACATCTAATTTGATGTAATTCAGACCTACACTGCTTTAATCTGCCGGTGAAAAATGCAGTGTGACACTTTATTTGGCTGCTGTCTCGCCATTTGCCACCAGTAGACAGTTTAATATAAAGTCTCAGACCCCTGTCCAGACGGCCCCGTATCACCACGCGGCTCTGACACATGAAACAGATTGTGGAGATTCCCTCCTAATAAAACCTCGACTGAACCAGGGATCCGTGCCGTGCTCAAAGAAACTAAGCGTTACTAAGCGACACCATTCTTTCTAAACTCTGTGGCTTTTTAAGGATTTGATAGTATTTCCTACTAGTTTTTATTTTTGTTTATTTTATGTTTATTTTATGCCATCTGTCATTTAAGGGATGCAGGTAATAAATGCAATAGAAACAAATGTCTGTTGTGATGGGCGATTTGCTATCTGAATGGTAAATACAGCATCATCCCAAGTTCTCTTGGGACTTTGGCAGGTAAAGCTGTTATGTGACATTAGGGAGACATTTATTGTCATTTCAGTGAGAAAGACACATGAGAATGCTGCCTAGAGAATAGGGCAGAATGGCTTTCCATTTTGGCTATTCCAAACAAACATATAAATATGAGCTATAATCATCATGACGCTGAAGTGCAGTTAAATTTAGCAATAAAAAAGAAAGATGCAGCTAATGACAGATATAATGTGTCTTTAAAGGGATAATTCTTTAAAAAAGTAAATTCTTTACTCACTTTCAGTGCATATTTTGTTCATACAATTAAAGTGAATGGTGACTGAGGGAAGCAGTCTGCCTAACTTCCACTTGACATATGGTTTTTTAAACATGAGGGTGAGTAAATGATTAAATTTTTAATCACTTAAAGATAAAATGCTATTTAATGCTCTGTGACACTAAAGGCTCTTAATGGCTATAGAGCATTTATTTATATATATATATATATATATATATATATATATATATATATATATATATATATATATATATATATATATATATAATTTTTTATTTATTTATTTATTTATTTTTTAAATACAAATATTAAAAAAGTAATAATGGCATGTAGCCTTTAACTATTTCTCAGGTAACAATTTTTTTTTTTTTTTTTCAAGTAATTGTTTTTCTCTTTTTCTTGTGAATACATATTTTTTTTTTATTATTATTATATTTATTAATAGTTGTGACATAATTGGCAGGAGTAATTATTTTAATATGCAAGGCCTAGTTAGAGATTGATTAATTGCCTAAAACCGATAATATAGAAAGTCTGTAATCATTTTTGTTTTTTAATTGAAGTATTGATTTTGTACCAAACTACTGATAGTTTGCATGTCCTTTATAACTCTTAGTGTATACAGAAGTACAGACAGTTCACCAGTTGCCCAGTGGCCCGGTTCAGGTGAAGTCAGTGAGAGAGACAAGGAAATGTCTCCTCCTCAGTGCTCACAGAACTGGGATGATGACTTTTATGTCTCATGTTGGTGTGAGCTGTGAGTTGTTTCCACGCCCTACCTGCCATCATGCTATCTGCATTATATAGAGACAGCCAAGCTCCTTAAGGCTGCTACTGCCATCAAAGTGGCTGCAGACCTTTCTGAAGTTGCTGTCTGGCCTTTCTTTTAGAATGCGTGTCTTAAAACAGCTGAGCAACTTTCTGGGGTGAGGTCAAGAATAAACAACCAGAAGACTTGGAGAGCCTTATTTACACACATTACCTACAGAGCATTATGATGGAGTAGCCAAAAAAATCCATGCAGGAGTCACTCCAGGGTACTGCCACCAGAGTACTCTTTAAATACTGTTCACTTCCTCTTAAGGCATCTAATCAGAGTTCAGAATGCTGATACAGCACTTTTTTCCTTCTCTAATGACATGGAACTGTCTATCTCAATAGAAAAGTTCATAACCAGTTTATCTGACAAAACCCTTTATTATTTATTCACTGTCACAAAAGGAAACAGATGGCTTTTTGAATAACTGGTACTAGGACTGGGTGGAATGTTTGTATGTACAGTGCCATGGTACTGTAGAAATGTGTCGACCAGTAGAGATTTTGTTATACTGTTTATGCCTTGGTAGATACTATATTTTACATGATTTCACAGAAACATGTTACTATACCTACAATTTGCAAAACTGTTTTTACATGGATCATTATATGTATCACAGCAGTTTCCTGGTGAAATGAACACTACAGGAGCCAAAACAACAATTACTTTTATTCCCTCTTATACTAATCACAAGTAAAATGGCAGATTATCAGTTAATATGTTAAATTAGACACTGTTTCTCACAAAATGTTCTCTTATGACATTAAACATTTTACTGTAGTGCTTGACTTGTAAGGCGATTTTAACATTTGGATTACATAACCAACTTAATTTACAAGCTTTTTCAAATATGACCAAATCGTGCAGTAGCTTAACTTACTGTTAATATTATTGTTAATAATGGAAATTGTCATCATTCACCATCATGTTGTTCCAAACCCATATGACTTCTTTCTTCGATGCATCAAATTAAAGGGATAGTTCACCAAAACATTAAAATGCTCTCATTTTCTCACCCTCATGTCATCCCAGATGTGTATGACTTTCTTTCTTCTGCAGAACACAAATGAAGATTTTTAGAAGAATATCTCAGCTCTGTTGGTCCATACAATGCAAGTGAATGGTGACCAAAACTTTGACGCTCCAGAAAGCACACAGAGGCAGCATAAAAGTAATTCATATGACTCCAGTGATTTTCAGAAGCAATATGATAGATGTGGATGAGAAACAGATAAATATAGATAACTTTATAATATATAAAGTCCTTTTTTACTATTAATTCTCCTCCCTGCCCAGTAGGTGGCGATATGCACAAAGAATTGATTCACCAATACACAAGAAGAAGAATGTGTAAGTGGAGATTTATTAATAAAAAAGGATTTAAATATTGATCTGTTTCTCAACCACACTTATCATATCCCTTCTGAAAACATAGATTGAACCAGTGTCATTTGAATTCCTTTAATGCTGCCTTTATGTGCTTTCTGAGCTTCAAAGTTTTGATACCCATTCACTTGCATTCTAGTATAAACTAACAGAGCTGAGATATTCTTCTAAAAATATTTGTGTTCAGCAAAAAAAAAAAAAAAAAAAAAAAAACATCTGGGATGGCATGAGTGTGAGTAAACGATGTGAGAATTTTAAATTTTGGGTTCCACAGTTTACAGAAAGTTTCACTGGGTTGGAAGAACATGAGGGTGGGGAAATTATGATATACTAGTAATTAAAGGCTGAACCATCACTTTAAGTATGCTTCTCAGATTTGGACGAATCTGTCAATTAGAAGAGAAGTTTGGAAACCTTTTTCTAGTAATTATTATGGTGAAAACTTGAACAGTGTCACACAGTCCCAAGTTATATATAATGTTTAATTATACACTGAAGAAAGATCATGCTTTATCCATGCCTTCTGTTGTTATTTCACAGCTTTTTACATCCTGCGTGAATTTAGTTCAGTGTCGGTCCAGCATTGTCAGTGTCGAAATAATTTAGATAATTAGTTCTGTACACTAAGGGTAAATTGCACCTTATCTCTGTGTTTGGAAGCGTGTTGTACATAAGACACAGCCGCCCGCAGCTGTCAAACGCTGTGCACGCAGCAACCTTGCATGTGCAGAAATTCTCACAATCGCGATAGGCAGGGCAAAACATTTGCTCTTAACGCGGATGTTTACAAGGCACTGATATGCTGCAGCTCTGATATAAAAATGTAAACTAAGAAACTGAGGTCATAAGAGCCCACAGTTACAGATTCACGCTGAAAATGAATGAGTATCATCATGACACAGACAAGCCCACATTGTCACAATCTCTAAAACGTACCTCACCGTGTTTTCTTAAGTTGGAGCTGCCATTTTAATCTTGAAATATATCATTGTCTTGGTGTAAAATGAAGGCATTTTGTGGAGTGAAGAAATGTTTGTTTTGCACACTTGCTGCTGTAGTGTTGAACGCGACTCGAGTGACAGTGTGCAGCTGTGAAGTTTCGCTGTCGTAAGAGTCAAAAATCTCAATAAATTACGCATTTATCAACACTTATTAAATTAAAACCAGTAATGTAACGACAGGAAGGCTACCCATTGTAACGAAGTAAAAGTATTTTTTTTTCATCAGAAATTTACTTGAGTAAGAGTTAAAAATGTACACACCATAAAATATAGTCATAAAAGTAAATGTAAGTAATTGTAATGGAGTAAATGTAGCACGTAACTACCCACCTCTGGGTTTAAGGTAAGGTGGTAGGTTTTGCTGATTTGAAACATGATAGGGCATTAACCTTAAAAACCTCATCTGAAAACATTGAAAGTGGCTCATCCAATCAGATTTTAATATCCAAAGCTACAGTATATGTTTTATAATATAAGTTTACTGTTTTGAGTCTTTTGATTTTAATTTAAGTGTTTTAGGATGCAAAACTGCTTTTGTACTGATGCCAGACTAATGTATTTATTTTTATTTAAGGACTTTTATATATATATATATATATATATAAGCTCAGCAAAAAAAGAAACATCCTCTCACTTTCAACTGCTTTTATTTTCAGCAATAAATATTTGTATGAACTTAAAAAGATTCAACAACTAAGACATAAACTGAACAAGTTTCACAGACATGTGACAAACAGAAATGGAATAATGTGTCCCTGAACAAAGGGGGGGTCAAAATCAAAAGGAACAGTCAGTATCTGGTGTGGCCACCAGCTGCATTAAGTACTGCAGTGCATCTCCTCCTCATGGACTGCACCAGATTTGCCAGTTATTGCTGTGAGATGTTACCCCACTATTCCACTAAGGCACTTGCAAGTTCCCAGACATTTCTGGGGTGAATGGCCCTAGCCCTCACCCTCCAATCCAACAGGTCCCAGACGTGCTCAATGGGATTGAGATCCGGGCTCTTCGCTGGCCATTACAGAACAATGCCACAAGGCTGGTGGCATTGTCATGCTGGATGAGCCTGCAGGAAGGGTACCACATGAGGGAGGAGGATGTCTTCCCTGTAATGCACAGCGTTGAGATTGCCTGCAGTGACAACAAGCTCAGTCCGATGATGCTGACACACACCGCCCCAGACTATGATGGACCCTCCACCTCCAAGTCGATCCCGCTCCAGAGTACAGGCCTCGGTGTAACGCTCATTCCTTTGACGATAAACGCGAATCCGACCATCACCCCTGGTGAGACAAAACCGCGACTCATCAGTGAAGAGCACTTTTTGCCAGTCCTGTCTGGTCCAGCGAAGGTGGACGTTGTTGCTGGTGATGTCTGGTAAGGACCTGCCTTACAACATGCCTACAAGCCCTCAGTCCAGCCTCTCTCAGAATATTGCGGACAGTCTGAGCACTGATGGAGTGATTGTGCGTTCCTGGTGTAACTCTGGCAGTTGTTGTTGCCATACTGTACCTGTCCCGCAGGTGTGATATTTGGATGTACCGATCCTGTGCAGATGTTTTTACATGTGGTCTGCCACTGCGAGGATGATTAGCTGTTCTTCTGAGGCATCTCACAGTACGGACATTGCAATTTATTGCCCTGGCCACATCTGCAGTCCTCGTGCCTCCATGCAGCATGCCTAAGGCACGTTCATGCAGATGAGCAGGGAACCTCAGCATCTTTCTTTTGGTGTTTTTCAGAGTCAGTAGAAAGGTCTCTTTAGTGTCCTAAGTTTTTATAACTGTGACCTTAAATGCCTACCGTCTGTAAGCTGTTAGTGTCTTTACCGTTCCACAGGTGCATGTTCATTAATTGTTTATGGTTCATTGAACAAGCATGTAAAACATTGTTTAAACCCTTTACAATAAAGATCTGTAAAGTTATTTGGATTGTTACAAAATTATCTTTAAAATAGTGTCCTAAAAAAGGGACTTTTCTTTTTTTGCTGAGTGTATATATATATATATACAGGTGCATCTCAATAAATTAGAATGTTATGGAAAAGTTCATTTATTTCAGTAATTCAACTCAAATTGTGAAACTCGTGTATTAAATAAATTCAGTGCACACAGACTGAAGTAGTTTAAGTCTTTGGTTCTTTTAATTGTGACGATTTTGGCTCACATTTAACAAAAATCCACCAATTCACTATCTCAACAAATTAGAATTTGGTGACATGCCAATCAGCTAATCAACTCAAAACACCTGCAAAGGTTTCCTGAGCCTTCAAAATGGTCTCTCAGTTTGGTTCACTAGGCTACACAATCATGGGGAAGACTGCTGATCTTGAAACGTGGCCTGGTAAGACATGGAGCAGAGGCGGGCCTGGACCGTGGAGCAGAGGCTTGCTTATGACATAGCATGGAGCAGTTTTGGACTTGGCTGTGACATGGCATGAAGCAGACCGAGGCGTTATTGTTACAGGCTCAGGCGTTGTTGTGACATGGCATGGAGCAGGCTGAGGCGCAGCTGTGACATGGCATGGAGCAGACTCAGTCGTGGCTGTGACAGGGCATGGAGCAGGCCGAGGCGTGACATGGCATGGAGCTGACTCTGGTGTGGCTGTGACATGGCCTGGAGCTGACTCTGGCATGGCTGTGACATGGCATGGGGCACACTGAGGATCCGGGGCAGAAGGTGGCGCAAGCTCAGTGACCATGATGTGGAACTTGGGCTTGGTGGCCATGACGTGGAACTCGGGCTTGGCGGCCATGATGTGGAACTCGGGCTTGGCGGCCATGATGTAGAGCAAAGTCATGAAAGGTGGATCAATGGGAGGCTCGAGGAGCGAAGCCGTAGAAGGCAGAGCCGTGGTAGGCTCGAGAACGACCTCTGGGGTCGTGGCCATAGACAGAGACTCGGGAATGACCTCTGTGGTCGTGGGCATGGACTGAGACTCGGGAATGACATCTGTGGTCGTGGGCATAGGCAGAGACTTGGAGACGACCTCTGTTGTCGTGCACATGGGCAGAGACTTGGAAACGACCTCCGTGGTCGTGAACATGGGCAGAGACTTGGAAACGACCTCCGTGGTCGTATACATGGGCAGAGACTCGGGAACAGAAGCCTTTCTCCTCCTCCTCCTCCTCCTCCGGACGGCCGAAGTTGGCAACGCTGGCTCTGGGATGGACGAGGTTGGCAATGCCGGCTCTGGAACGGACGAGGCTTCCAGCTCGTTGGCCATGTCAGGTGTGGGCATTGGCTCATTGGCCGTGGCAGGCATGGGCATTGGCTCATTGGCCGTGGCAGGCATGGGCGCTGGCTCGTTAACCGACTCCCCTATGGTGAACGGTGAACTAAACATAAACATGAACTTGAACAAAACATAAACATGAACTTGACTTGACATGACTAGACTATGAACTTGGCATAAAATTGACTAGACTTGGCTTGAACAAAACAACAATGTTGCAGTCACAATACCTGATACCAGACAATGGCAAACATGAGGGCTTAAATACAAGGACATGGTTAACAAGTAAACAAGACAACCAATCACACGACTAAACTATAAACAAGAAAACAAGACTAAATGAACTTTAACCAATGAAAAGACAAGACTAATAACAAAGTAATCAATCAATGAACCAATGAAAACAAGACACATGAACAGGGGAAACACATAACAAGATCACATGAGGGAACAGGAAATCACATGACATGACACCACATGACCTGAACAGGAACTAAACTTGAAAATAAAAGACATGAAAACAAGAACAAAACACATGAACGTGACACCTACCCAAGACTATTACGATGCTAATTACAATGTTGATCCGTCAAGATAATAGAATACACTAAATGTAAAGATGCAGAGGATGGAATTCAATCGTTAAGACGTGTTGATTGTTTATGCTACATTACAATCTTCAAGAGAAGAGCACTGTATCTATGCCATTTTTTCTAATCTCGCAGTCTCATTTTTTACTTTAATTATCCTTCTGTCTCTAATGCAGTGTGTTTGACAGCCTTACATTACACAAAACAGTGTAATTACCTTGTCATTGTGTGTGTTGTTTTTATGTCTAAATGCACACTTTTCACAATAATTATGTTATGAAATCTGGAAATGTGTGACCTTTTTTCCTTACTCTTAGATAACAGCACTAAATGAAAGAAATAATGTTTGAACAGAGCGTAAACACAGCCAGTGAGGGTTATAATTAAGCACCGGATCAAATGAAAGTCCAAGGTTAGTGTCAATATGCCCTCGATAAAAAGCTCACATGAAAATCAATTTTGATGACGCATCTGAACTTGTGAAAATAAAAGTTTATTTAAAACTATACATTTTCCTGTTCATTTCCATGCCTGGTTTAGTTTCATCTAAATACACGAGAAGAATGTTGCCATTAAATGAGTGGTTATCTGACCCTTATCTCTCTAGATTAAAGAAATAGATATTAAATTAACTTTTGTGATATTCTCTTATACTTGATTGATTGTCAATTATTGTGTGTCGAAAAAAAGAAAATCTACAGTAGCACCCTTAAGATCAGCCGAATTGATCATTTGGGATAGAGCTTTGAATCACTAAAAGTACTGCAAGTTAGGATTGTCTAAGGCATACAGGATACATTTTATTTACATTATTTTCACTTCAACTCACATGAGCAGTCTTATAGACACCTGAAAAATAAAGACCACCTTCAATGATTTCATCACTTATACACACAGAACACCACCTTTGAAATTTCCGATCCTGCAAAAAAACAGGCCCACTGACCCACAGCTCAGGGAAAACGTATTGCAGAAACAACAGAGATAGCCCACGTCCTCCAAAATAAAGTGAAGACATCCTCATCTGTAAGCGGTTTATCATAGGGATTAATTATGCCTGCTATCTGTGGCTTGCAGAAATGGAAGATTATAAAAAAATGTAATGGCCACTTTTTTTTGCCTCTCTCATTGTTGCTTGTATTAATGGATTAAGCCGTAAACCTCTGGCCTCAAAATGAAAAGACCATCATCAGCATTTTTTGTCCTTCATGAGGGGTTCTTACTATTGACGATCTGTTGCATATCTTGACTGACAGGAGATTAAGTAAAAATTAGTGAATGCATCAGCTCTTTCTTTCTTTCTTTCTTTCTTTCTATTAATTGTAATTTAATGTTGCACTCAGTCATATTACTATTTATGTTAGAAGTTTTTATAGTGAAAGTATATAATTACAGGGAATATTCATCTGGTTAAAAGATCTCAACACAGCAGCACTCATGCATGTATGTCTAGCACCATAAAGCCATTTTTTTAAGGTTAGGGTTAGGTTGAGGGGTAGGGTTGGTGTCTCTGGGACTCTAAATAAACACAATGCAGTGATAATGTATGTTAGTATTTCATTAGGAGTGCTAATAGTATCTGCTTCTATGTGCACTGTTGTGCAAATAGAATCTAACTTAGTGCAAAGATGTTTTTTTGTTTGTACCGCTATTTGCACTTAGTTCAAATAGCCTTTGCCTTTAAAAAAAAAAAACTTATATATATATATATATATATATATATATATATATATATATATATATATAATTTTTTTACTAGTACTATTTCTTTCTACTTAAAAGTTAAGCCATAAAATAAAATAAAGTATCAAGTGCACCTTAAACAAAATCTACAGTGAAAGACATCTCAGTGAACCCATACAGACCCAACAGACAACTTCATCAATTGAATGGCCTACATTGTGCATCATTTTTCCCCCTCCAGTCAATGTGGCTGATTTTATATTTATGAAGTAGGGGTTTCGTATGGCAGAGCATAGATTACTTCCTATATTTTGCTCACACTTTGGCCTTTCTTGTTGCTAAGAGAGAAGCTGAGAGGTGAGCATGTCATTTTGAGAAGTATTTGCATTTTTTCTGAAGCAGTAGCTATGCTAAAGAAAAGAAAAGGCAGGAAAAAAAGCAATTATTTGATAATGCTTTAATATATACTGTTTCAGTATTCAGTCTAACCTGCTACCTGCTTAAAAAAATATGTTCAATGTGGACCGGTTAACAGGGCCTATACTGTATGTTACTGCTGCCTGAGGTCTGATGCTGTACAAAGAATGAGATTTCAGGTTAGAAAGGTGGAACGCCTTTGTGATGGCAGTAAATGTGAATCAACAGGTACAGGTCTCAAATCAGCATAGGAGAGCCAAATGATATTCATCTCTTACCTTCTGCAAATCAGCCTCAAAGCATGGCCTGGGGCCACAGCCAGTTTTAAAGTCGATGTTGTCTTTCACAGTGTGCATTAATTATAATCTGTCAGACCTGTCCGCCTGAGGGGGCTAATCCATACACATGCATGTCAATATGCTGCCTGTTTTCCAGAGGGCAAGAGTCACACACATGACAAAACCCAGTGCTAATTTATAGGAGTGTGTTGTATTGGTAGATATGTAAACATATTTTTCAATTAAGACGGGGTGAACCCAATTACTTCTGTCCACTCAGTAGGGTCAAGCGTCAATACTTTCATTAGCTTATAAAATTTTGACTGATATTGTATTTCATTTCATTTCAATATCAGTTAAATTACAAGATTTACACATTCTCTGCATATACTGTAACTAACCTCAAAATATAATTGACTGTAGAACATTTTTTTTCTTCTTCTGATCTTATGTGGATTCTTTATAGAATCAGGCAGAAAATATACCCAAAACCGCTTGAAGAACAGAGACAGGTATTGTTGAAATTGTCTATTTATTGCCTGTATTTTTTTTTAAAACTTAAAAAATTGCATATATGCATTTCTAAAAATTTCTCAAAGAAGCCATTACCCATGAAATATGACACCAGAACACTAGAGCGCCCTCTGCCTGCATGTATCTAACGCACATCATAAGTGACTGCTTACTACTGATTTGCTCATCAGATTGCATTTTTAGTGGAGAATGTGTAATATATAATTCATCAATGTTTCTATTTCAATAAGTTCTAATGGATGTTTACTGAGCCCTTGCTGCCATATATACTAGATTGGACATTGCCAGTGCATAAACGTGGAACTGAAATTACTATCGCTAACGTTGTAAAACAGTGGTCAAATATTGAAGCTAGCATCTGAAGACCTTTAGAATGATTTACAGTTTGTCAAGATTAAAATGATGTACAAAGGATTTAATGGTAATATCGTGCAGTAAATGTTAACAAAAAAGCATTCTTTTCTCTGTGCTTCGGTTATATTTGACAGGAATATACAGGAATATTCCAAATGCACTTGGCTTCTCTATGGCACCTATTTTATTCAGTGTTGCTTCTTACCTCAACCTGATTTTCTGAAATGTAGTGGAGTGAAAAGTATGATATGGAGTAAAAGTAAAAGTGTCCCATAATAAAACTACTCAGTAAAAGTATAGATCCTTGAAAAATGTACTTAAGTACAGTAACGAAGTAAAAATACTTAGTTACTGTCCACCTCTGCATACAGGGAGAGATCAGCCAAGAAAATCACTCATTGTTTGATTATACGTACATCTGATGTATGCGCTGCACACATTCTGAAGAGCTCTTCAACTCTTTTTGAAGACCTGGTACATCTGACAATGCCTGCTGGGTGTTTAAGAGGATGGATTCTGTATGATGTAATGGCAGGTTTGAATCCTGGTTAGATAGACATTCCCCTACATCTTATCCTTTCTGAACATTAATGAACTTAATCGTGCGACCATTGAAATGCCTTCAAACTGATACCAATGTCCTTCATTTAATTCAGTCCAACTGTAATAAGCCTGGTTTTCTTTTGTTCTGGTTTGTATGTTTTTGTTTTGTTTTGTTTTGTGTTTTGTTTCATTTCGTTTTGTTTCATTTAATTTTGTTAATAACATGGTAAAGTGCATGGGTTTCATAACCCAAGGTTAAATCGGTGCTAACCCCCTTTTAAAATTACAAGTGTAAAATGTTGCTTAACCCAGGGTTAAAAAAGGGTTCAAAATGAAGTTAACACAGGATTAAGCGTAGTGTGAAAAGCACTTGTGATACTGCTACTAACAAAAATGTACCTAATTACATTGAAGCCATTTAAAGGGGGCAACGTCTTTTTAAATGCAAAACAGAGCATTTGTCTAACACAAAACAATGGAGACCTCAGAGTGACAGCATTAAACTTATAGTATTTACACTAAATACAAATGATAAAACTCGAAACACCCATTTATATGACTGAAAAGAAGACCTAAAATGCCTTGCAGGGATTTGCACAAGGACTCAAATAAAAATATGAATTGTTTTTTAATCAGTTCATTTACATTAAAGCATCTGAATGAACCAGTACACAAAAATGAATTGGATTTCTCAGTGCAACAGACTGTATGAGTGAGAGGACATTGTAGGGGAGTGCGTTCAAGCGAGATTTGCTTGTTTTGAATTGAAAGAACTCTATTCCACTTGTTTGTAAAGCTGCATCCACAATACAATGTGACAAAAAGCAACAATATAGCTTTATGTTATGCTACACTGCTACTTTTTGGAAAAGATATCTTGTTATTGGGGGAAAAAATGCCCTATTTGTTGCTGAACTACTGTCATGCTACTGGAATATCACTATATGTGTCTCCCCAACACCACACTGTACCATATTTTTTTTTAATTTATTTTTTTTGTAAGGGTCTATTACACACTGTACTAAAGTGTGAGAGGAATTTTCTGTTTGTTCTTCAGCAGGCTGTGCAATCATTCTATTACCATTTCACTTTTCAGCAGCTGTAGCAGTGGCCATACGAGGGCAGAATTAATAGGCTGACCCTGTTAGGAGAGGCAGGTGGTCTTGAAAGGGGGGTCGCACCTGTCTGGAGAGAGGTCACCCTCTTCTGTTCATCTTTCTTCTCATTCACCTTGGGCTCTTGCCAAAACACTCACCTCTTTCTCTCTCTCTCTCTCTATCTCTCTCTTTCTCCCCCTCAAATGACTCAACAAAGTCATTCTTTTGTTACCAACTTCCACCACTTCCTCCAAAACCTGAAGAGGTGTTATCGATAAAGGAGAGAGTGCATGTTCTCTGAGGAGTTAAGAATGGCATGCAATCTCATTTTCCAGAGAGGCATGTTTGTGACCGCGGAGACGGCCCCACTGTGGGAGCCCTGGTTTTCTCATATAGGACATCTGCTCGGCAAAGCCTTGCTTTTCTTCTTCTCATATGACCAATGCATTTATCAAACTCAGCCTGAGCCAATATTACACTGTCACATAGGAGCACATGGCATTCTATCACTACGAAGGTCTCTGACAGGACAAGTCCTTTCCTATTATTTTCTTCCTCTCTGTGTGTGTGTCATTTGGCAAACTGAATGCTGTACATGTGCTCTCTGTGTTTGCCTTCTCTTGGTCTCATTTTTCCAGACGTTTGACTTGCAGCATAAATTCTGTTGAACTTTGCAGGTTATTCTGACCAAGATCTGCTCACTTGGACATGAAGGGACCATCTGATTGACATGTAAATTGACCAACTACACTTTTTGTTTTTATGTTCTGTTAAGGAGCAGGTAAAATTGAATGGATGATACCTCATTAATAGAGTTGCACAGCAGTCTGCGAATGGCAAAAAACACAGAAGAAATTGGTGGGAATAGATGTAGACTTTGTCCTCAAAAATGGCAAACCTGGCAAAATTTGGCAAATGCAGTGATGAGCATTCATAATATCGTTCTGGTACCTTTTAAACAGTCTCAGTGACCATTTATTTTCATTGCATCAATTTTTTTTTTTTTTTCGTACAATGAAAGTGCATGGTGATTGAGTCTGTCAGTTCCTAAGATTCTGCCTAATATCTCTTTCTGTGTTCCACAGAAGAAATAAAGTTGAGTAAAAGATGACAACATTTTCAGTTTTTAGTGAAATAACCCTTTAAGTTATGGGGAAAATTAAGAATGTGTGCACATGTATGTCTGGTCAAGCAGAATCTAGACTGTTGTTGTCTGGCATGCTACTTACTTCATTGCAAGAGAGAGATGGAGAGGGAGCAAGAGAGCTAGAAATAAAGAAAGTCAGAAATTGTGGAAACTTGACATGCTCCCCTCCCTAAATTTTTTCATTCAGTAGAGGCCGATTGAGGCTGGTGCTCCTGAGGAGAGGACCACACTGTCTCTGTGTCCCGCTCCTGATGCCTGGAGCGCTCAATTACTATTTATGTGCTGATCTTTGACAGCTCACTGCTGCCTGACGCACAGATACACACACACGCACACACATACAATTGTGCCGAGATATAAAACATTATTGTTCTGAGTTCTGTCTCTCACTGATAAAAACCTGGTTCTCAACAATAAGCTCATTTTATTTTTATTTTTATTTTTATTTATTTGCTGGCCCGTTCTGATTTTTACTTTCCCTGATTTTTACTATGGAGTCAAAACTAAAAGTCACAAATAAATAATCAAACTAACTTATAACAGGGATCAACAAGAAGCTTTTTTTGGTCTGATTTTACTTGCCCTAATTTTCACTGAGAATATTTATACATACATATATATATATATATATATATATATATATATATATATATATATATATATATATATATATATATACTTGTTTGTTTCAGGAAGAAATATATGTATAACTCCATGACAGCTATTCATAATTTAATAATAATAATACATTTTATAAACACACTCAAACTATAGCATAGCCTACATGTATGGTGGTTTGTTTATCATTTTCAGCCCATTGTAACTGATGCTTCCATCACAATCACAAATCATTCTCACAATTTCAACAAAACGATTGCCAGATAGAGAGATTTACCTTGATGACCTATTTAAGTAATCAGAATTCACAACAACAATGTTCAGTACCTTACTGAAATCAAAATGTTCTGAAGGCATTAAAACATGAATATGATTGATGAATATAAGATCCGTCAACTTACCCAAAGCTTTCTCACATTGGCCCTGGACTATCCTGATTGTTGAGCCCTGCAAATAACAAAGTCACAAATCTCCCTTGTACCTTCCACTCAGTCTAGCAAAACCAATCATCCAAACTATTGCTGGAACATAACAAGTACATACTTCAATCACACATTTATGAGTCGCCTTACTTTTGCAGGAAAGATAGGCTGCTTACATTAAGTCTTACTTCTGAAGGAAAGGGAGGCTGCTTTTTAGAGCCATCAGTGATAATGGAGTCCTCAAACTGTAGCAGGGAGATTGAGAGTCCCATAAATTAGACAGGAACAAGCATAACTGCAGGACAGCCAATTCATATCCCCATGCTGAAGAGTTGATCAGACTCATTTACTACAAGGCCTGGAAAATAAAGAAGTACCTCGGAGTGCCACGTTGTACCAATGAGAGGACACTGAAGAAGAAGAAGAAAAACAAAACAAGATTAAGAGACTCACAATATTTAGTGTAAGCCCATGATCTCAGTATAAGGTCTAAAATAAGATGGATACCTTTTTCCAGACCCAGCCTTCACTTAAAATAATTTATTTAAAGGTGTGTCCAGTAAAATTTGTGGTTATGTTGCATTGACATCTAGCGGCATAGGTGCAGCATCATGCAAAGACAGAAGTTCTCAGTTACCGATATCATTGTAAAAATGTGAAACTCGCAGTCAGCCATGATTAATTTATCCAGTGAGTGAAAGTGTCCAGTCATAGGAATGAAATCATTTTCCTGCCTATAAGATAGAAAAATAATCACCATCCATCCATTCATGCAAACTGTTTCTGATATGAGATGACATTGATCATGTACTGTTGTGTGATTATGAATCTAGAGTTGCACAGTTAAAACTGCATTCAAGATGAATTATCCATTAAAAATGTATTTTCTCTGTCCATTATTAAAAAAAAGTAATTTTTAAAGGTGGAATGTGTCATTTCTGCAGCACCAAATAAAATTGCAAAAATAATCACTATTTTAAACTAGGGATGCACGATATATCAGTGGCCAATATATTATTGGCCGATAACTGGGAAAATAAAAATATTATCATCACGTCGATAATGGAATTACCGCAGATATTTTGCCGATAATTTGTTACGGTTTATTTACTTACGGCTGAGAATCTCTGACTGCGTGTGGCTTCTTTCCTTCAGGCAGGGACTCGGGCAGCCTCAAGCGACAGTACTTGTGCGCATACACAGCGTGTCTGGGTGAGTGAGAGCCAAGCTCATTTCGCTCTGTGATGATTATTTCAACATCTCTGCACCTTGTTACGTCGTTTTGGGGCTGGTTTTAGTCATCTGCTGTAAGTTTATTTATGAGGAAATAAACGAAAATGTGACAAAACATGTATGTTACTTGGGGGCAATAATTTTTGCGCATTACTTAATGAAACATAAACAGTATGTGGGAAACATTGTTACTTACAGAACAGCATTGTGATTTAAAACAAGTCCAAACACAACCTAATGCGGTACATTTATCTTGAAATAATTCTCACAGAGTAACTCGAGATGTCAAAAAACATTAGTTTGTGAGTGATACTAATGTGCTTTTTGTATTTTAGAAGTTAAGACTTTTTTAACCAATGGCGTGCCCAGACTTTTTTGACTGGGGTGGTCCATGTGGGGCAAAGACTCATTCAAGGGTGGCATGAAGTTTAACTCAACATCCCTGATATTAATAATAATAATAATAATAATAAGATATGTAACTTTTCAGAATTTAAATAGTCATATGTTACCTACCTAAATAATTTATTGACTTTTATTCAATGTTAATTCTGCAAAACACAGAAGACTCCAAATTGCATTTATTTTTTTTATATTTTGTATTTTTCAGTATAATGTTTTTATGTATATAGTGTCTCTTTAAACTGCATAAATGTTATGGACACTGCAAATATGAACTCGGTAGTTTCTTTGCAATTTTGTGGAGTTTTGATGAGATGATGTTACTGTGGCATGACATAATACTATCAAGTAGGCTATTGTTTTATTTTGAGACAATAAAGAAGAAATACACTGGCAGCCAAAATGTTGTAATAATGTACAGATTTAGCTGTTTCAGAAGGAAATTGGTTCTTTAATTCACCAAAGTAGCATTCAACTGATCACAAAGTATATTAAGGGCATTGCTGATGTTAAAATCAGCACCATTACTATTTGAAAAAATACATTTTTGATCAAATCTAGACAGGCCCCATTTCTAGCAGCCATCACTCCAACACCTTATCCTTGAGTAATCATGCAAAATTGCTAATTTGGTACTAGAAAATCGCATGCCATTATATCAAACACAGCTGAAAGCTATTTGGTTCATTAAATGAAGCTTAACATTGTCTTTGTGTTTGTTTTTGAGTTGCCACAGTATGCCATAGACTGGCATGTCTTAACCCTCTGGGGCCTGAGGGTGTTTTGGGCACTGGAGAAGTTTTGACATGCCTTGACATTTGTGCTTTTTTCAGTTGCTTAAAAACATATTAATGGCTAAAGTCTGATAACAAAGTATTCAGCACAAACGGGCTACAATAATATGTGAACAACATATATGTATGTTGGGCCTCATGTATTCAGATAGAAGACAAAGGCAGGCCTAACACAGTCGTAAAACCTAACTGAGGCCCACATACAAAGTCATAAATCTTACTGATAAAAACCGTGCCAAAATCAAACAAAGGGAGTCCAAAACAGACTACAAATCCCATGAAGCCTTGCTCACTAAAGGATCGAACTCTCAACTCCTATTGGATAAGGCACACGACAGAACGGCCCTCAACCATGACGTCATCAGGAGCAGAAATATCTCTGAGATGCTTCCGGGATTTGCTTCCATACTTTGCTCGCTGTGCGTAGACACAGCTCATCGCTGCTCTCAGGTGTAGCCTCGTGGCACAAGGAAGTAATGTACGACTTGAAACTGTGGCCATACAATCTCCATCTCGCTGGAGGAGTTGAGATTACTCTGTGTTCCACCGAATACTCTAATGGATCCAAAGGAGACCGCTGAGCAATCCGCATCTTCATCCGTTTGCATGCAGAAGTGAAGAGATAAAAGATTTCTCTTCCATCTTTAATCAAGTCAACATCGCTGATTTCTCTGCCAGCCTGCCGAGAATCAGCAGCCGTACCACCCGCCGACAGAGCGAGGAAACGGCCTCCCGTCATCACCCGAGCCTCGAGGAACCGAGTCGGAGTCAAACGACGGATGAACACACATTCTAGCTGCATCCTCGTGCGATTCAAGTAAGAGGTTTACGTCTGGGCAGAGATAGAATATTATAGTGTGCTATTCTTGTGTATCAAGGTTATTGCTTTTACAGTTTACGGACCGCCGAGTCCGCTCATTGCTGCTAATAATATTCAAGGTATTACTTTAATGTACTGTTATCACGAATGAGATCTGCTGTGTTGTAGTCCAACCACATTGGACTGTTGTGTATTTCCACCATCGCGGGTGAGACCGGCACACTGAGTTTATTCATTAAAGAATCAAAGACCGCGGGACGGTTTACGAGCCGTCCACCGCGTCTCTGAGTGATAAACTAACAGCTGCTTTCTCTCCCACGATCGCGAAATCGGCTTTGGGGCCGTCACTTAATTCTCTCTCTCTCGTACTAACCACACACACACACACACACACACACACACGACCCCTCACAAACATTCTCGCACACATTTTTGGCTAGTAGATAACTTTGTGATAAAGCTCAGCTTTGTCCCTAAGCTATCGTACAAGCGGATACACGTGGTAAACTGGCAGACGCCATTGACCAGTTTCTCTCCTCCCACATTCGCGGCCATATTCTCTGCCTGGAAATCTCGCGTGAGGTACTCTCCACGAGAGTCATGTCCGCCATTTTGTGCACGTCCCTCCGTCGATTTTCCAAAGAGAACAATCTAATACTGAGACTGTTATACTATCTGGTTATTAGTCCCTGATTCCAGGGTGGTGCCCCAGCAATATTAATCCGAATTAATATTCTATTGATTTTTAATAATTGATAATTTTCTTTGATGATTGTTGAATTTGAAGGATCAATAAGCTATTGTTAATTTTAATCAATGTTTCATCGATGTTAACAATTAACGATTATCTTTGATAATTGTTGATTTAAAGGACTAAAAAAAAGCTAACATTGATTCAAATCAATGTTCTATTGATTTTATTAATAATTATCTTTGATAATTATTAATAATTGCTAATAACCAAACCCGCTCCTAAACGTAGTGCACTACATTTACTGGAACCCCATATGAGGTTTTAATATTAGGACAAAAATGGCAAAAAAGAACAGTTTTCTCTAGAAACTCGTCAGTCAATCATTGTTCTGAGTAATGAAGGCTATACAATGCTTTAAACTGCCTTAAAACTGAGATTTCATACAAAGGTGTACACTACAGTCTTCAAAGACAAAGGACAACTGGCTCTAACAAGGACAGAAAGAGATGTGGAAGGCCAGATGTACAACTAAACAAGAGGATAAGTACATCAGAGTCTCTAGTTTGAGAAATAGATGCCTCACATGTCCTCAGCTGACAGCTTCATTGAATTCTACCCACTCAACACCAGTTTCATGTACAACAGTAAACAGAAGACTCAGGGGTGCAGGCCTTATGGGAAGAATTGCAAAGAAAAAGCCACTTTTGAAACAGAAATACAAAAAGAAAAAGTTAGAGTGGGCAAAGAAACACAGACATTGGACAACAGATTATTTGAAAAGAGTGTTATGGATCTTAACCCCACTGAGCTTTTGTGGGATCAGCTAGACTGTAAGGTGCATGAGAAGTGCCCAACAAGACATCCACATCTATGGCAAGTGCTACAGGAAGCGTGGGGTGAAATATCACCTGAGTATCTGGACAAACCGACAGCTAGAATGCCAAGGATCTGCAAAGCTGTCATTGCTGCACGTGGAGTTTTTTTTTTTTTTTTTATGAGAACACTTTGAAGTAGTTTATGAAGTTCTGAACATATTTTTCAAATTGTAATAGTAATTGTTCACGTTATTAATGTCCTGACTATACATTGTGATCAGTTGAATTCCACTTTAGTGAATAAAAGTACCAAGTACCAAAAGCATTATAAGAGTTAATCTGTACATTATTCCAAATTTTTGGAATGCCAGTATATATTGAAGATATTTCTTAATCTTGTCATAGGCCTACACATAAAGAATGTGCATGGATTTCAGTTTTGTGTTGGCTATTCAATTTAGCCATAGTTTGGGACTGCCAAAGGCAATTAGATTAAACAGTGCTTTAAAACAGCTTATTTAATTTGATATTAAAACTGTTTTCCTGATCTCCAATTTGTTTTTTGTTTTTTGTTTTTAATCTGTTCTAGGGAGACATACTATGAAATAATACTGAATGCATTACATTATGAAAGGAAATAAAAACAGGCTATATGAAGACTAAACTTTCTGCTAAAAAAAAACAAAAAAAAACTGATCAGTGTTTTAATTTTATTGTAACCAATACATGATTATGATAAAGAACCTGCAAAAGTTTACAAGGTTCGTGGTAATGTGCCATCATATATTTTAAAGCTTTTTAAAAACTTTGTTTGAGGCAGATATTTTTAAATAAATGAGATACCCCTGCATGTTTAAAAAAATACTTATGATGCACACATCGATGTTATACACACACCAAAACATCACGTGGGAAAGTAGTCAGACATTTCATATCTGAATGATTGAAGGGTTCTTAGACAGAATAAGGGTGAAATACAGTATGCAGAAGTTTACAGCATTACAGTTTTTGTCTAGTTGGGATAGAAGAGAGTACTGGCTTCTTTACTTCAAGCACTAGTGATGGGACGCCTAGAGGTACATTCCCACTGTTTCTTTTTTTTTTTTTCAATTTGGAATGCCCAACTCCCAATGTGCTCTAAGTTCTCGTGGTGGCGTAGTGACTCGCCTCAATCTGGGTGTCGGAGGACAAATCTCAGTTTTCTCTGTGTCTGAGATTGGCAATCCACGCATTTTATCACGTGGCTTGTTGAGCACGTTACCGCAGAGACATAGCGTGTGTGGAAGCTTCACGCTATTCTCCGTGGCATCCACGCACAACTCACCATGCGCCCCACCGAGAGCGAGAACCGCATTATAGCGACCACGAGGAGGTTACCCCATGTGACTCTACCCTCCCTAGCAACCGGGCCAAATAGCTTGCTTAGGAGACCAGGCTGGAGTCACTCAGCACGCCCTAGATTCCAATTCGCGACTCCAGGGGTGGTAGACAGCGTCTTTTCTCGCTCATCAAAGGATGTGTAACTTGGACAAGAAGGTCAGTTTAGACAACCAGCCTCAGGCAAGTCAGATGGGCATCATGTCATGTGTCATCTGATAATTGCAATAACAGAAAAAGAAAAAGGTTTTACATGTATACATGTGTTGTCTATTTGTATGGCTTTCACCCTATGTGGAAAACAAATGTGGGGATAAGGAAACGGGATTTCCTCAAGACCTCTTCGTGGGTGCACTTATGTGTCATAGTCTCAAAGATCTTGTGACATGCAGCACGATCTACAGTGCACGCTCAAGCCAGTGAAGCCATATTTAATTTCGGATGACTGTATGCAGTGTTTCCCCCGAGTCCACTCGAATAAGTATAATTTCCTGACACTGCTTTCTGCTCCGATTTAAACCAACGAGGTGTAGCAGCCCAGCTGAATAAAACAAATTTGCTCTCTTTCACTGATGTTTGTAATTGTCTTCCTTTCATTCCTTTCACATATTTTGACTCCACAACACAAAACAGTATGGGTATTTTTGTTTCACTAAAACAAGCAAATAAAACAGTATGGAAAATGAATTTAAACAAACCAATGATATAAAACAATTGCCTATTTTACAACAAAATCACCCAATATCTAAGCATAAACAATGTAAAACTGACTATAAACCAAAGTAACTGACCTGAAGACAAAGATATATAAAATATAAACACATAAAATAAACATTACTGACCTTGTGCCCTGATCAACCAGGTACTAGATTAAAAAATAATAATAATAATAAATGGTCAAATTTCCACTTTACAACTCCTTTAAATTCACTCTGGCTCATTAACTGTTATGTATGTGGGTGTGATGATTGCTCTCTCCTCTTCAATTCACTCTCCTGTTCTTCAGAGGACTGGCACTTCAAAATAAAAGTCCCGATAGGTGAAATAACTCAAACAGGGAAAATAAGAACAATAAAAACATAAAAACAAATATCTTGTGGCTTTTAATGTTATACTACATGCTAATATACACAACATTAAAACCACCTGCCTAATATTGTGTAGGTCCCCCTTGTGCCACCAAAACAGCTCTGATCCATCAAGGCATGGACTCCTCAAGACCTCTGAAAGTGTCCTGTGGTATCTGGCACCAAGACATTAGCAGCAGATCCTTTAAGTCCTGTAAGTTGCAAGGGCCTCCATGGATCGGACTTGTTGGTCCAGCACATCTCATAGATGCTTAATCGGATTGAGATCTGGGGAGTTTTGTGTAGTATAAGAGAGGTTAATCTCAGGGTCATTAGTAATTACCAGTGGTAAATGCCCCATGCCCCCCATCTGGTAACGCCCCTGTTTGTAACGTTATAACTCATGACTATTCGATCTACCCGTGGCTTGGGTGGCTGGAGTCTCTGATGATCCTCCGAGCTTTTTTCACACACTGCCTGGTATATATGTCCTGGAGGGAGGGAAGCTCACCTCCAATGATGTGTCTGGCAGTTCGCACCACCCTTTGCAGTGCTTTGCGGTTGTGGGCGGTGCTATTGCCGTACAAGGCGGAGATGCAGCCAGTCAGGATGCTCTCTACAGTGCAGGTGTAGAACCGTGTGAGGATGTGGCAGTTCATTCCAAACTTCCTCAGCCGTCTCAGGAAGAAGAGGCACTGATGAGCCTTCTTCACAACGGCTTCAGTGTGGATGGACCATGTGAGTTCCTCAGTGATGTGGACACCCAGGAACTTGAAGTTGCTGACTCTCTCCACTGGTGCTCCATTGATGGTGATGGGGCTGTGTTCTCTGTCTTTTCTCCTGAAGTCCACCACAAGCTCCTTTGTCTTACTGACGTTGAGGGAGAGGTTGTGCTCCTGACACCAGTGTGTCAGAGTGTGCACCTCCTCTTTGTAGGCTGTTTCAACATTGTCAGTGATCAGACCTACCACCGTCGTATCATCAGCAAACTTAATGATGGCATTGGAGCTGTGTGTTGCCACACAGTCATGTGAGTACAGGGAATACAGGAGTGGGCTGAGAACATAGCCCTGCGGGGCTCCAGTGTTGAGGGTCAGTGATGAGATGTTGCTGCCTATTCTAACCACCTGGCATCTGCTTGACAGGAAGTCCAGGATCCAGCTGCACAGCGAAGCTGTTTAAGCCCAGAGCCCGGAGTTTCTCATCAAGCTCGGAGGACACTATGGTGTTGAATGCTGAGCTGTAGTCTACAAACAACATTCTCACATAAGTGTTCTTTTTTTCCAGGTGGGAGTGAGCAGTGTGTATTGTAGATGCAATGGCATCATCAGTGGAGCGGTTGTTGCGGTAAGCAAACTGCAATGGGTCTAGTGAGGGAGGCAGCACAGAGCAGATGTAATCTCTGATTAGTCTCTCAAAGCATTTGCTGATGATGGGGGTCAGAGCAACAGGACGCCAGTCATTTAAGCAAGTTATTTTGGATTGCTTTGGATACAGGCACAATGGTGGACGTTTTAAAACATGTGGGGACTACAGACAAAGAGAGGGAAAGGTTGAAAATGTCCGTTAAAACACCAGCCAGTTGGTTCACGCACGCTCTGATGATGCGGCACGCTCTGAAAGATGGTGTCTCTCTCTGTTAGCGAGTCATCAGGATTACTGTAAACACTCATATAAATGGGCACCATACAATTTATGCAATTGTGTTGTCATTTATTGTCATTCATTTGTCATTCAAATCAGGATACATCTGTAATATAGGCACATTTCTGGTTCATGTTACTTTCACGAAACCTTAAATAGCAGCAAGTCCAAATTTTAACATTTTTCCAAGCTTTTAAATGACAATTTTATTATTTTTTTTATTTTATTTATTTATTTATTTTTTTTATGAGAAGCTTTAAATGAATTAGCAGTTCCAGGTTAAAGGATTAAAAAATGTAAACTTTATATATATATATATATATATATATATGTATGTATGTGTCGGCATCGGTCACAATGAGCTGTAAATTATCGGTTGTTGTATCTGCCCAGAAATATCATATTGGTGCATTCCTATTTTAAACAGTTTTCCAGAACATTCCCCACATCTGCCACTTCCTTTGTTCTGTGCAGATGATAGGCAGAATGACAGCCTCAGTAACCATTCTCTTGCATTATATGGGAAAAAAAAAAGATTCAAAAAAGATGGTGTCTGAGGCTGTCATAACATATTGCCTAATATCTCCTTTCATGTTCCACAGAAGAAAGTCATGCAGATTTGGAATTCTCCACTCTTTCTCACTTTCAAGCAATTTTGAGACTTTGCATTGCAGCACTTTTCATGTTACTGTCTCCTTAGGATGAATTTCAATGAATTGCAATACTGTGAATGTTGTAGCATTCTTTATTTGTAATTTGCTTGGATAAAACCTTCTGGTACATGTAAATGTAAATGCTAAATGCAATCATTCTCATTAAATATCCTTAAAAATGCACACCATCCCGACATCAACGATCAAACAACAGCACAGCTTAAATAAAGATAACTGATTCTAGGTCAGTTATTAAATAATTCTTTACAGAAATGCATATATGCACTTCAGCTGCACATGTACAAAGAGAACTGAGATAGCGTGACCAGGGTCCAACTTGACCAAAGAGACACAGATCACCCTAATGATGACATGACACCAAACAACTATTTGCAACAAAGCATAAATAATACAACAAAAGAGCTAAAACATCTATGAATTCTTAATAACAATTATTTAAATTCCCCAATCTGTTCCCTCTGACCAAGGAAGCATAATTCGAGCAGCGAACTGTGGGTATTCCCCGTAGCCTCAATTTTGTACTCAATAGTTTAAGTTGTTAACATTTCAAATCTTAAGTCTATGGATTTTTAAGAAATATAATATAAGTTCAATGAACTTAAATATTTGAGTTATGAGTGAAAAAACGTTTCAAATAATATTTAAGACAACTTGATTTTTACAGTAATGACAGCTTTAGGGTTTACAGTGTAGTGTTATATAAGAAGATGTTATCTAATTACTGCTCTGTATTTTAAGGGTGGATACTGCTATGCTGCTGTAAAGCACTGATGGCATTTAGTTGAAATTACTCCATAGTATAGCAGTATAAGATAGCTATCCTCTTTTAATCTCAGAGTTCTGTCACTGCATTACTGAAACTTAAAAGGCACACAATTTAAAATGCAGTTTGCCTATATTAACGAAATCTGCTTTCACACACACTGAGGCTTTCAGGGTGTTTATTTTAAAAATACAAGAATGTTAAGAAGTTTGAAAATTTCTGGAGCCCTTGAAATGGGTCTTTGTTACCAGAGCAATCACTTGTCCTAGTTAAGGGAATTCTTACCATCCTTTGAAACTAGTAATGGTTGACAGATTCTTGCAAGAGTTCCTCTTTGCTTTCGATCTCTCTCAGTCCTTTGATGTCAGAGTGTAGATACAAAGTCTCAGTTTGGGGTCACTTTTATTTTCAATTTGAATTTCTTTAGTTAATCGGTTACTCTTACTGAAGTTAGATGCAAGTGTATATGTGTATTTGTTTGTTTGCCATCCAAAGCTGATCACAAATCCCTGCGAGGCATTTAGATAATGCCTCTGTTTCACCATCTCTATTTACCTCTGATGTGAACTGAAAACCTCCTCATCCCAGATGCATCATAGGTAATCACCATCCTAATAGATCATTTTATTGCATATCTTTTGTGGGCTCTACTGTCATTACGGCTTTAAAGAAAGCCCCCTGAATTGGTTATGCCCTGTTGTTAGAATCAATGAGCTGTGAATTATTCCATATAGTGTGAGTTAAGAACACTGATAAGAATCTTGCAGATAGATGTCAGAAAGAAAAAACTGGGTAAAAGTATTGGGGAAGTGTTGTGTGTGCTTATGACTTTTTATGCAATGAGTATAATGTCTGACATATATACCACACATTTGGTGAATTCAATGGAATTAATTCAATATGATACTTGTTGGATAGCTGGAGGCTTTGGTCCTTGTAAATCGGCCATTACAAATATGAAATTGGCTTAATTCAAAGCTGGTTCTTCTGGGGGTTTGATGAGCAAGTACTCGTTTGAAAAAGGGGCCATTTGTGATTTTATATATATATATATATATATATATATATATATATATATATTTAGACACACAAGGTGACACACACAGGTTTAAATGGCAATTAAAGGTTAATTTCCCACACCTGTGGCTTTTTAAATTGCAATTAGTGTCTGCATATAAATAGTCAATGAGTTTGTTAGCTCTCACGTGGATGCATTGAGCAGGCTAGATATTGAGCCATGGGGAGCAGAAAAGAACTGTCAAAAGACCTGCGTAACAAGTTAATGGAACTTTATAAAGATGGAAAATGATATAAAAAGAGATCCAAAGCCTTGAAAATGCCAGTCAGTACTATTCAATCACTTATTAAGAAGTGGAAAATTCGGGGATCTCTTGATACCAAGCCAAGGTCAGGTAGACCAAGAAAGATTTCAGCCACAACTGCCAGAAGAATTGTTCAGGATACAAAGAAAAACCCACAGGTAACCTCAGGAGAAATACAGGCTGCTCTGGAAAAAGACGTTGTGGTTGTTTCATGCCAGACTACAGTTTGCAAGTGCACATGGGGACAAAGCTCTTACTATTTGGAGAAATGTCCTCTGGTCTAATGAAACAAAAATTTAACTGTTAGGCCATAATGACCATTGTTATGTTTGGAGGAAAAAGGGTGAGGCTTGCAAGCCAAAGAACACCATCCCAACCATGAAGCATGGGGGTGGCAGCATCATGTTATGGGGGTGCTTTGCTGCAGGAGGGACTGGTGCACTTCACAAAATAGATGGCATCATGAGGAAGGAAAATTATGTGGATATATTGAAGCAACATCTCAAGACATCAGCTAGGAAGTTAAAGCTCGGTCACAAATGGGTCTTCCAAATGGACAATGACCCCAAGCATACCTCCAAAGTTGTGACAAAATGGCTTAAGGACAACAAAGTCAAGGTATTGGAGTGGCCATCACAAAGCCTTGACCTCAATCCAATAGAAAATTTGTAGGCAGAACTGAAAAAGCATGTGCGAGCAAGGAGGCCTACAAACCTGACTCAGTTACACTGGTTCTGTCTGGAGGAATGGGCCAAAATTCCAGCAACTTATTGTGAGAAGTTTGTAAGCAATATCCATGAGCAAGAGTGCGATATGGCCCTACATCAGCACTGCTGTGATTCAGCCACAGGCACGAGGCCGCAGACAATCACAGCAGTGCTGATTTAGGGCCATATATAACACTCTTGCTCATGTGATATTGCTTATATACAACATTTCAATGAACAAGTACATTTTTAAAACTTTCGGACAGTCACAAAAAACGCATTTGTGCATGGAACTACTTTCTTGCACGATGGATCAGAATGTGCCGTTGTTGGTTCAAACCAAATGATGCATCCAAGCCTCTTAAAAGCATCACTTCAGAACTACTAGTATCACAGCTTGGGCTGTTTCTAACATGTTATTGGAGAAACAAGGATGTGTGTGTGTGTGTGTGTGTGTGTGAGAGAGAGAGAGAGAGAGAGTGATGGAGTGTGTGTGACCTGTTGATGATGCTGTAGTCTGTTAGTCAGCTTTCTGAAGATAATGTCATTTTGGTGAAATTCATCCTGTTTTCTCAGTGGAAAAATAACCATCCAAGCAGGGGTATTCCTCTCTATTTCGTGGTAGCCGGTGCACAAGAGTCTTTCACTATAGAAACCGCAATGTCCTCCACCATTTTGTCCTCTCCAATGTGGAAAGTCCGGTAAGAGGTAAGCGCCTTGAGTTTGTGTAATTAATCAGTCTGTTGTGTATCTCAGCTGTGATGAGCCTTAATGCTGAAGTTGTTAGTTCAAAGCCATTTAAAGCTATTTCCTAGCTTTAGTAGTGTAGTAGGAATACGAGCGATCACGGAGTGCTGTTGAATATAAACACTGAGTGACGCTGACTCACTTCACGTCACCAACTGGCTCATATTACACGCAAAAATTGTCTTTTGCCTCCACCTGCTGGCTAAAATATGTAATGTTACAAAATTAAATGTAAAGAGACAGATGGCTCTTAACACATCTGCACTGCTCTTACACTTTAGTTTAGAACGGCACGAACACAAGCGGAGTGATACACACAGTGAAGCATACGAGTGCTGATGGTGTGAGACCATCAGTACTCATGGAACGTCTCCCGTCCAATCAGACTCGAGGAACGGAACTAACTGTTGTATATATACACTACCGGTCAAAAATTTTGAAACTTGACTGAAATGTTTCTCATGATCTTAAAAATCTTTTGATCTGAAGGTGTATGCTTAAATGTTTGAAATTAGTTTTGTAGACAAAAATATAATTGTGCCAACATATACATTTATTTCATTATAAAACTAAAATGTAATAAAAAAAAAAAAAAAAAAAGGTTTTTGAAATTGACGACTTGTACCAAATAATAAAGAAAAGCAGCCAGTAAGTGCCCAACAAAGATGGGAACTCCTTCAGTACTGTCTAAATAAATAAATAAAAGAAGATAGAAATTTTTTTTTAATATTAAACCATCTCAGTGGTAACCTGTAAATCTCCAGCTTATGGAGGATTTCACCTGACAGAAAATGAAAAAAATATAAGTGCTTTGTTGCACTGGGTTTGCGTTCAATGATGGTGGTGTTAATATCATTTACAACAGTCAAGAAGGCTTTTAATTTCGCCGGCCCACCTTTCTTCCCCTTTCATTCTTATCTTAGTCTTTCTCCACTTATCAGCCCTGCCATTCTTCATAATTGCTACACTGGCTGCTGAGAGCTTTATCCAACCGAGTCAAAAAACCATGTGCTTAAAGAGATAGTTCACCCAAAAATTAAAATTCATTTACTCACCCTCATGCCCCATTCTTTCTTCTGTGTAATGAAAAAAGGAGATATTGGGCCAAATGTTGTCCTTGGCCATTCACTTCAATTGTATGGAAGAAAAGATGCTATCCCTTTTACTGGAAGTGGACTGGAGATGCACAGGATGATTGGGCTCATGCAGCCTGTGCCAGCTCTACAACTTCTGGAGAAAAGAGAAACTCAAAGTTGAAACAAATTACCAACATGAAGGAAAGCAGTTTTCGAAGATCAAATTCTCTTTCCCCTCTTTTCTTTTCCACATGTCTCCATCCATTATTTACTCTAGGTGATCCTCACTGTTATTGGACCATCAAACAGATGTTTATTTCCTGGGTAAATGTGAAAATAAAGCCGCTGTTGGTGAAATTGTTATTGACGTTTCGATTCTTTGGGAGCCCACAGCTGCTGCGTAAGAGTGGTCTTAATATTGTTGCTGGGCTGCCGATTACATCAGTCTATTGAGAGTTGTTGTTAGTAGATTATTGACCTAGAGAGGAAAAACTGGCCCACAGTTTGTTAAGTGCAGCCTTCCACATTAATGCGCGGTCACATTTACCTTTCCGCTGGTGAAGAAGGTGTGGGCAGATGTTGAGCACGTGTGAAACCAGCAAAAAACGAATTGCCAAGCATCCTCTTTTTAATGCTGCATTTTATACTCTGTGAAAGTAAAGTTAAAAAGAGACTACTAAAATGACCATGCTCTTTGTCTTTCCAGCCAGCCCTGCTGTTGAGCAAAACATCACCGTTCAGTTGGGCAATCCAAAGCAGTCAGAAATCTTGGGGTAACCATCGACAACCACTTCAATTTCTCCGACCACATTTTAAAAACAGCCTGATTATGTACATTTGCACCATTTCTCTCTGATCATGCCACACAACTTGTTCAGACTCTTGTCATATCTAGACTGGATTACTCTAATGTTTTTTTTTTAGCCGGCCTTCCTGCATGGACAATTAGGCCTCTGCAAATTATCTAGAATGCAACAGCAGGGTTGGTCTTCAACTAACCCAAGAGAGCACATGTTATACCCCTCCTTGTCTCTCTATACTTGCTGCCATTTGCTGCACATAACAAGTTCAAAGCTCTGATGCTGGCATACAGAACAGTCACTGGGTCTGCTCCAGCTTACCTAAAATCATTCCTGCATCTCTACGTTCCCATCAGGAAGCTGTGGTCTGCAAATGAGCGGCACCTTGTGGTACCAACACAAAGAGGCACCAAATCACTTTCCCAGACTTTCGGCTTCAGTGTACCTTGTGCACTCTTCATGTTACTGTCTCCTTGAGATGAATCGCTTATGTTGTATCCTTCCTCATTTTGTAAGTCATTTTGTAATAAAAGCATCTCTTAAATGAATAAACATAAATGTAAAAACGTATCCTTGTCTATTGTGAATATTTCATGTAGCTGTGTACAAAGCACCGTCCACACAGAGGACACTGCCAAACCAATCAACTTCCTATTGGTAAATGCAGCAAATCGCCTGTCTAAGTTCACCAAACTTGAACTCCATGTGAAATCAGCAAGTGGAAATTCTTTACCACTGGAAGTCCATCACGCAAAATGCACGATTGTGCCAATTCCCATTGAAATAGTGTATTTAGACAGCGGAATTTTGCCGTTCAAAGGTAAATGTGATAGCACCTTAAGAAGTAAGATTGAAAAAGGCAGAGTGGGGTTTTTGTGAACACTACAGCAGGGAATAATGACCCTGCTTTGAGATTTTTGAAGTGATATTTGGCATGATTTCTCCAATAGTCAAAATGTGCATATGTTTTTCCAGACATTTTTTCTGTTGGACATGTAATGTTTGTGATATAATAGTAACCCTTATGAAAATGTATCATAATTCCTGCTTAGGAAAAAATAGTTTACTATTTGCAGTATTTTTATTTTATTTAATATATTATTTACTTCTGCATGAATCTACATTTCTGCCAAAACACTATACAGTAGTTACTACAGGTAGTTTTGCTAGTAAAACCATGATCATTTTTTGTTTTTAATTTCTTTTATTTTAATTATTATTTAAAGTTCTTTTTAACTAGATATGGCATTTAAAAAAAAAAAAATGCTAAGCTCCTCTATGCTGCCATGGTCAAAGGTGTCTGTCTAGCTCCTGTTTACATAGAAAAACAATTGAATTTTTTTAATTTATTTTTTATTTTTTTGCATTGTTTGTTTATCTACAAATTTGGCAGGATGTATCTCGCTGTATTTTCAGCTTCTCGCACCCCATTTTAAGATGCCTTGTTCAGTTTAAAATAGTTAAACTTTCGATGCACAGCCCATTAATATCAGTTTCACAATACTGAACAGGTCAGATGAGTCTGGGGGTGGAATAAGCATCTTGGATTTACTTTGGCTATAAACACAGCTGCTGTTCAATTCCTATGTACTTCATCGAGTTGTTGTTTTTAATGCAGGAATATGTCCTGTGTGATTGCCCCCTTAGAGGGTGTGTGCACCATTTCTTTTTGTTGAAATTGATAAATCTGGTGACTTCTGAAGCTCTTAGAACAGTGAACTTGTCCTGCAGTTAAAAAAGTCATTTTTACTTTGTGAGACACTTGACACTGACTCAAATGACTTCGTATAACATCAGGATGAGAGACATTGGTGTCTGGCAGAACATCACCGTTGTGACAAACACAGCTGTAGTTGAGAAATCTCATGACTGTCCTTTTAACTGGCCAGGCTTGAAGTCTGTTGCTCTGTGTGAGGAATGGTGTTTATCCACCATTACTTCTCACTGACCTTGTGCCGACAGCGCAGGGAAAGAACACTGGGTTACAGTTTAAACTTGTGGACAGTGATGGCTGGTTGTCAACTCCGACTTGAAGCTGAATTATTTAGTCGTTCTTCTCCAGGTCCTGGTCCTTCACTTATCTCTCTTGTCTCAAAAGTTTCAGTTACCTTCCAAAAACTTTAATGTTTAAATAGAGGAGAATAGAATAGCCATAAGAGTTAGAGAAAGAAAGTGTTTAAAAATCACTGGCTTCGCCAGCTGCAATAAACCTCACTGTTCATTTACTGTTCATCATAGTTTCTTTCTGTACAAAATGAATATGAAGGTAGGGAAAACTATGTTTCCATAATTAAGTATTGTGAGAGATGTTCTCATTTTATACAGCTGAAGTTTTGTGTCTTCTGGAAGCGAGGGAAAGGAAACATGTCTGCGATCCTGATTAATACTGTGGCAATGTTTTGATAGCGAGTCGCACTTTGACTTTTTCCATTATTCACGCCTCCCAATCGATTCAGCCTGGTTCAGTCACAGCAACAAAACTTGACTTTTACTCATAATTAAAGCAATCTAGATGCAAATCAGAGCAAATACGAGCAACATATTGTGTTATGAAGCCTGCCATGCTCTCGGGAGCAAAATGTCATTACCGGTTATCCTTATTAGGGATGCCCCACACACACACATATAAATATCATTCCTTACCTTATATCACGCAGCATACCTTTATGTCCATACGGTATGCCCCCAAATTTGGCTGATATTCTAAAGCACTCCCATTGATTAGTTGCATTCATAAAGTCTTAAAGCTTGTAATTGTCACTCTTGTAATTGTCACTATCATAGCATTGAGACCTGTCTGCATACTTTCACAGCTGGTAATGTCAGTCGATGCCATTTAAAGCCATTATCTTGTCAAGAGTGATCCATCTCACCCTCCTCTTGAGAAGCAAAAAGACCTGCATATTCATTAGTGTAAAACCATAAGTCATGTCAGCTTTCCATGGACCTCCAAAATGAGTCTACTATGAGTCTCTAAAATGAATCTTAAAAATAAAAAAAATTAAAAATTCTTATAAAGTAATTGCACTAATTTGATTAGGCTTATGGGACTCAAGTTTTCAATACTCTTTTAAGGTAATAGAAGAGAACCTTGGCTAAAATGATTCAAGGAATTCCTCAGAAACGTGTCCTAGACCATTCTTTCAGAACTCTAAAATTCATTCAGTTCACATACGAACGCCATCATACACGAACATCCAACAGCTGTTGTGTTTTGTTGGATCAGTATGCTTCCCCTGGTGGCATTGGCTGGCATCTGTTTTCACCGATTGAACATGTTCAGTCAGTGTTTGTTGGGTCTTGGAATGGTTGAGCAGTTTGGTATGATTTTCAAACACGTAATCCGACTTAACGTTGCCATAACTATGAGGTAAGTGTCCCTGCCATAGATAGATGGATAGATGTTAGCCCCAGTCACCATTCACTTTCACTGCATCGTTTTATCCATACAATGAAAGTGAATGGTGACTACTTACATTCTTCCCAGTTCATTAACACCTTTTATTGAAACAATGTTGCACAAATGGCTTTCAATTTATTTGAACAAATGCACAAATAGCCATCCATCTTTACCAACGTCCATTCGATGTTAAGAAACAAGTACTTGTATTCCTACAAATTACATTTAAAGTAACTCTTTAAATATCTTTAACTTGCAGTTATACAGTATTTTATTTATTTGTTTGTAAAAAAAATAAAATAAAATAAAAATATTTTCAAGTGGAAATGACATGATTATTGTACCCATCCTTTTTTCTTGAACTCATTGTAGATGCAATGTCCCTCAGAGGGTCAAACACGTCTGTCTGCATCAAGGGGCTTGATAATTACGATCTTTAACATTCTGTGGTAATAAACATCTCCAGATTTAGCCTGGCCCTCTTACATGTTTGCCCTCTGCATTTGGAAATCCATTTTAATTTAGCATCTCAATGCTCCAGCTGTTTTTTTTTTTTTTTTGTGTGTGTTTTTTTTGTGCTAAGTGTCAAACGAAAGACAGAGAGAGTACAGAAAGAGGCAAGCGGGAAAGGACGGCCAGCCAAGATTGAGAGGCTGGGTGTGTGTTTGTGTTTGGCCTCCCATCACTTCCTATCTAATTACCACATACACATCATTAGGAGGATCCAAACAGCAGCACAACACACAGGGAAACGAGTCATTACCAGCTAGGTGAGAATCAATTAATGCCTCATTTTCGGTTTCATTGTTCACATTCTAATTAAGTAGGCAGTTTGGAAAAAACAGCCAGGCATCTTTTTTTATGTTCCCACAGACGAGCAGGCGTGCTGGCGAGAAGGGCTGGCATTTAGTGGCTGGCACCAGCGGTTATTATTTTTGCAAGACTCGAAAAGAAAGACTAAAGCTCACATTATGCACTTTAATTTCTCCAGACTGTCTTGTTGATCTGCATTTTCACAATCTTTCTACCTGTATAACAGCAATTTGGTAGGACTCCAGGGGGCGATGTTAGTGCAAAATTACTGTTTACCCTCTTTATTATAAATGTATTCAACAGTTAGGTTTAAAAAATACAAATAATGCTGTTATACCAAATATCAGTATATGTTGTATAGCTCGATTTCAAGTGAGATGTTTAATTGATGGTAGTGACTATGTATGGGCACAATACAAATTTCCGAGACATCAGACAATAAAGTAAAATGATTATTAGTTGATTATTTACATTCTGACATCTCAAAATGTCTTTGAAAGGTCATACATTTTTTTTTATTATTATTATTATTATTATTTTTTTTTTTTTCACATATTTTAATGGTTATGTCAGCTCCTTTTGTCATCTGTGAAACAGTGAGGATCTCTGAAGGCAGGGGCAGACTGGCCTCTGGGAGCACTGGGCGTTTTCCCAGTGGGCTGCTGGGTAATTTGGGCCAGCCCATTGCTGCACAAGTACCAGCCTGTCCTACAGGCTATATAAGCGCCTGCCCTGGGCTCCAACGTGCCCACGTGGACCCCATTACAGAGTGAACATTCAAAATATTCTGTAAGGTAAAGCCAATACAATAGCTCTTATTTTGAAAAATGCAAATTACTTTTATTTTGTAAGTACTTACACATCGTAGCGCATTTCCGCTTAAGTGCAATAACTCCGTACCTCGCGTGGACCTCATTATTTGACATACAAATCACAATAATGGAGACAACCAAAGACAACATATTAAGTATAAGATGAGCTCTGAATAATCACAAAATGACAAATAACTGCAGGTTATTACAAATACAATAACAGTAGTGTATATAAAATCTGCAAACAGTAAAGCTATGAGCAGTACATAATCATTTGCAATCACTTGCTCAATAATGCTCACGCCTGATAAAAATGTTGAAAATAAGTCATGAAAAATATTACTTTGTGGCTATTTGAGTCTTTGAGTGTTACTTGTTTAAGGATAGCAGAAACAGCGCTTGTCAAAGCACTGGGCTTTTCACTTTTTCTCAAGAATAATCTAGGGAAGGATTTAAAACACTGCAGATATAAAGATGCAACAAACTCACATAGAGTGAAAATATGAGCAATTAATCTGCAAAATATCTGCAAAGATCTACACTTTAAAATGTATGTTTATTTGTTTTACATATATTTATATTTGTTTATATTTAAATATGTACATATTCTGGCCAACTTTGTTTTCATAGATTTTTTTGTTTTTGTAATTCAATGTTTTTTATTTTTTCCTGCACACATACAAAATACTTGTTAATTCTAAAAGTTAATTCACTAAAAAATCCACTCATTACATTTACAGTGGTTTTATATGTTTTAAATTTATGACAATTTTTGCACTGTGGGGCCCGTTGTCATGAATAGAAGTCAAAAGAAATGTATATTTTTTTGTTTTCAACAAAAATTTGAAATTGAGCCGGAAAATGAAATCAGTGTGCCGGTGTGTTATGGTGTGATGTGTTGTGTTGGTGGGCCGCACTGGGCCAGAAAGTCCAGGGCCACTTTTTAGTCCCAGTCCTCCCCGTCTGAAGGCAGCATAAGAAAAAACACATCCAAATAAATTCAAACGAAGAATGTGAATGGGGCGGTTAGAGGTTAATGTGATGATAATTATGAATGTGATTTTCTCTTGGCTGAGAACCTGGAAATTGAAAGGGGGGAGGGTTATGGTGTGATCATATCTAATGCATTAACTTAATGATGAGATTCAGACTCTGCCATTCTCATGCTTTATTAAACTCCACGACACTGTCATCTTTCTCACCAATTCCGTCCAGAGGTTGAATATGTCACCGCTTAACGAAACGCACACACACACACACACAAACACGCACTTGTTTCAACATTTGCCTGCCTCCGTCTTTCCTTTTTCTCAATTGACTTCATCCTGGCTGAGCCACCATGTTTATATATCTGTTTTTTATTTGTCATGCATGATTTAGCGGAACTGAAGTGTGAAAAAGGTTTAGAGCTTACACGTGGTGCTTGGAAATGTGATCGTGGAGGCTTTAGAAAATAATGTATGTAACCTTGAGAGCTTCCTGTTTATACCATCACTGCCCCTGTGGATGATGGAACTGGACATCTGTCACGGGGTCATAGACACCTCCAGCACCTTGAGCTACTCTGATCTCAATGAATGACAGCCTACAGCCATAATCTGGAAAACCAGCATTGGAGTAATGTTTTTATTTTATTTTTTTTAGATAGGTATGTTGAAAGGTGAGGTTTGGTCCAAAAATAAGCCCATTTGGATTCCTTTTTCAAATAAAAATACTCATGCCTCTTTCACATGACTCACTTCTGTGTTACCCAATGCATTGCACTCTATGGAGTGAAGGGTCAGCATTTCCTCCAGTGTTGCATTGTGTGCAGGTCAACTGTTGTTATGTGACACTTAAGGCCAGTGTATACTTCTGTGTCAAACCTACGGTGTAGCCTGCATGGTGGTTTGCATTTATAGTTCTGCATTAGTGTGTCTGCATCGTTCTGCGAGTACACAGCCCAAATTATAGTGTATTGTTGTGCGTATATGCAGAGAAAACGCCTTAATTTCTGATATAATTATACATTTCATAAATAAACAAAGCAATGTAACTTGTGGATTCAAAAGTATGTATTAAATTATCTTAGCATTTAAAACGAGTTCATCGAAGTATGTGAACATGTTGAGATCGACATATTATTTATTATACATGTTGCCTGCCATGAAGAGGGAAAATTAATCACGCATATATTGTATGCTTGCTCTTGAGTTGCTTAAATAATAATAAATAAATACATATTTTGGCGTACTTTGATGTTCTGTGCTTAAAAAAAAAAAAAATCATCAAATTAATTTACTTCTTAAAATTAAATAATTGTACTTATTAACTACTCTCATGACCAACACAAAATGGGTGTCGTTGTAAAGCTGGACTTCATATAGGAAATATGACCAACTCTTCACAAGTGCTTTTTCATTTGCTGACAGATTAGAAGAACTTATGAAATGTGATTATTTACTGTACGCCACGGACACAATATCATGTTGCCTGTCATGCAGAAAGAAAATAAATCATGCACATACTGTTTGATTGCTCTTAAGTCGCTTAAATAATAATACATGAATTAATATTCTGGCATACTTTTACAAGATGTGCTAAAAAATTCTCAAATTAACTGGGAAGGGATAAAGTAGAACACGACAAGAAAGAGTAAACTACAACAAGCAACAACTCGGGGAGTCATGTGGCACCATGCGAGGGTCGGATGTGTGAACGGCTCTGCACACTTTGCTAGTTTTTAATTATTTTGTGTCATAAACCGGTGAGATTCGATACACCCTGTTCCATAACTTTTCTATGAAGTCAATATGTCAAAGAATTCAAAATCCTTGGGCTCTGGAGACATTAAAAGACACTTATGTGCTCAAGCTGATACCCCTGACAGGGCCGCAGACCAGGGACTCAGTTTGGACAGTGCAGCGGGAGAAATTCAGCATCAACTATCCAGCATGTTGGTGATGCTGACGAAGGTCATCGCAGACTTGGAGGATCTTGCTGTAATATGTCGATCAATTATGGCCATGGAGACGAAATTCTCTGAGTTACAAGAATGGGGGACGTTGAGAAACGGATTGATTATTTGAGTCATCAGAGAGGGAATTAGCTGCTAACATGCTAGCGACAAAGGCAGATTTGCAACGCGTCTGGGAAAAGTTGGAAGACCTTGAGAATCGTAATCGGCAAAACAACGTCTTAATTGTTGGAATTCCTGAGAATGAAGAAGGCCGAGATATGGTGAAATTCCTAGACGAGCTCTTCCCAAGTCTGCTCGACATAACAGAACAAGCTTGAAATCGAGTGAGCTCACAGAGTCCCAGCTCGGAGATCCACTTAGGGAGACAGGCCCGATCAATTCTGGTCAAATTTCTGAGATCATCCGATAAAGATCTTGTGTTACTTGAGGCGAGGAGTAAAGGAAGGCTTTTTTGGAAGAACCACAGCATTTTCTTGGTCCAAGACTTTGCGAATTCGATGAGAGAAACGTGATCGTTTCAAGGAATGCAAGAAACTCTTACATCAACGGAAGATCGCTTTTGCACTGATGTTCCTGGCCAAACTGAGAATAGATACTAAGGATGGCCACAAAATATTTACATGCCCACAGCAAGCATTTTCCTTCATAAAGATATTGGAGTGAGTAAGCCATTTGGTGATTTTCATGTTGCTGCCTAGTGGGCCTGACTCACTGAACATTCACTTGACTGTCCGAGGAAACTGGGAGCCTTTTTCATTTATTTTTATGCTGGTTCCACTTAGCGGCTGGAGTTTGTTTTGTGGAATAACACTCCTTCAAGAAACTTTTGCATCGACGGAGGTTCGCTTTTACACTGAAGTTCCCGGCCAGATTGAGAATAAATGCTAAGGATGGCCGCAAAATATTTACTCGTCCCCAATAAGTGATGTCTTTTATAAAGTCAAAGGAATGAGTAAGTCATTGTGTGATGCTCGCTTTGCAGCCAAGTGGAACTGACTCACTGAACATTCACTTGACCATCCGAGGAAAATGGGCGCCTTTTTTGTTTCTTTCTGTGCTGGTTCTGCCTAGCAGCTGGAGTTTGTTTTGTGTAATAACACTCCTTCGGGACAGTTGTGGATGAATCTACACGTTCTTTGTGCTAATGCCTCCTGTTGGATGTTTGTTTTGTGGAATATTTTTTGCAGGACATTGGAATGATTAGGTCATCTGCTCCACTTATGAAACAGCCGGCTCACTGAATATTCATTTGACTGTCCAAGGAAACTGAACATTTTTATTTTATTATTAATTTTTTATTTGTATTTATTTTTTGTGTTTGTGTGCTGGTTCCGCTAGAGGGTGGAGCTTGTTTTGGGGAGGAACACACCTTCGGGACAGTATGTGTATGAATCTACACGTTCTTTGTGTTTATTCTGCATATTGGCAAGAGTTTGTTTTATAGATTTTCTTCTTTTATGTAATTCTGTCTCACAAAATTTGTATAGAAGCACTGGACTTGAGCAATCCGACGGCAAAGTGGTCGCAGGGCTCTCGTAGGTGTACATGGACTGTTTGAGTTTAGAGGAATGGACGCCGGTTGGTGCTGTCGTGCACAGGGTTAATGCGCACGTTTTTCTTTTTTCTGTTTGTTTGATTCGGGAGGGAAGTTCGGGGTTTGATTGTTGCACTAATGTTGGAATGTGGTCTTTATAATCTTGTTTTTGACACACAATCTATTTTTTCTAATATATCAAAATGTCAAATGTTAATATGAGTGGATTGTCTCTCTCCACATGGAATGTGAATGGACTGGGGCACCCCATAAAAAGAAGGAAGGTTATTTCTTTTCTTAATGTAAGAAATATGATATAGTGTTTCTTCAAGAAATGCATCTTTCCCCGCAGGAAGCTGAAAAATTTGGGAAGATATGGGGTGGACATGTTTTCTTTAGTGCTGGCTAAAGTAAGAGCAGGGGAGTCATTACATTGATAAGTAAACATCTACAATTCAAATGTCTCAAACAGATTAAAGATAAATTAGGAAGAGTCATTATTGTTTTAGCAGAAATTCAGGGGCAAAGGTTGATTTTGGCTAATATTTATGCACCTAACGTTGATGATCAGGGCTTTTTTATAGATCTTGAAGGGATGTTGCAAGCCGCTGGCACCCCTCATGATATAATATTAGGAGAAGACTTTAATCTTTTGATGAACTCAGTCCTTGATCATAGTGAAGCAAAAGTGTGTAAGCCCCCTAGAGCAACATTGACGCTTCTCAGGATGTGTAAAAATCTTGGTCTTACAGATATTTGGAGACTTTTGAACCCATCTGGTAGGGACTATAAATTTATTTCATCAGTCCATAAGCTTTATTCTAGAATAGATATATATATATATATATATATATATATATATATATATATATATATATATATATATATATATATATATTATTTTTTTTTTTTCTAAGTCCCTCATTTCATCTGTTGTGGATTGCTCAATTGGAAACATCTTAGTCTCAGATCACACCCTGGTGATTTTAGAAGTGTTGCCACATACGGAGAAAAAGAAATCATATAGTTGGCGCTTTAATATGTTCCTTTTGCAAAACAAATGTTAAAGGCTGAAATCAGTGTTTATATGGAGACTGTGGGCGTGGCTTGGGAGACACTTAAAGCGGTTCTTAGGGGTCGGATCATACAGTATGCCTCATTCATCAAAAAATCCAAAGCACGAGAACTTGTGGAGTTTGAAGGGAATATTAAAAGTGCCGAGGCAGAGCTGAAGCGCTGAATGTCATTTGATGGCCTCAGAGAACTGACCCGATTGAAATATAGATATAATACTATTTTGTTGCGGAAGGAGTTTTGTCTATTCAGGGCAAGACAGTCATACTTTGAGTCGGGGGACAAAGCAGGGAAGCATTTGTCTAGATATATAAAGGAGAGAGAGTCTTTTTCTACCATTCCCCATGGTGGCGAATTTTTACCTCAGCCATTGATATTAATAATGCTTTTAAAGAATTCTATCTTGATCTTTACAGTTCCACATCTTCGTTTACCGAGGAAGATATTAGAAACTTTGTGGAACCATTAGAGCTCCTTAAACTGATGACTGAGCAAAAAAAAAAAAAAATCTTGATTCTGAGATAACCTTGGAGGAGCTCGGCGAGGTAATTAAGGCCTTGCCTACAGGCAAGGCTCCGGGGCCAGATGGTTTTGCCACTGAATTTTTTAGATCTTATGCTACAGAACTGCCTCCACTTTTGTTAGACGTTTATACAGAATCATTAAAGAATGGAAAGCTTCCTTCAACCATGAAAAGGACAAAGATCCAAGCGAGTGTTAGAGTTACCGTCCAATTTCCCTGATCCAGTTAGACATTAAAATATTGTCAAAAATTCTGGCTAATCGATTAAGTAAAGTTATGACATCTCTTATACATATAGATCAGGTGGAGTTTATTCGGGACCGCAGCTCTTCTGATAACATTAGGCGTTTCATCAATATCATGTGGTCAGTAGCAAATGATCAGACTCCGGTCACTGCCTTCTCACTTGACACCGAAAAGGCATTTGATATGGTAGAATGGGATTATCTTTTTAAGATTTTGGAAATATACGGGTTCAGGAATACTTTTATTGGATGGATTAATTTACTTTATAGACACCCGGTAGTGGTGGTACAAACAAATGGATTAATATCAGATTATTGTACTCTGGATAGGGGCACTTGGCAGGGTTGCCCTCTCTCCCCATTATTGTTCCGTCTTGCCCTGGAACCATTGGCAGCCACGATAAGAAAGGAGGATAATTTTCCAGGGGTGATGGCGGGTGGTGTGGCGCATAAGCTTTTGCTTTATGCAGATGATATTTTATTATTCATCTCCGACCCCATTAGATCTATACCTTCCATATAATTATTAATTCCTTTTCTAAATTCTTGGGATACAGAGTCAGTTGGTCTAAATCCGAAGCTTTGGCTCTGACAGCGTACTGCCCAGTAACGGCTTTCCAGTCTGCAACCTTCCAGTGGCCTAAACAGGGCATTGAGTATTTGGGCATTTTATTCCCAGCAAATTTGTCTGATTTAGTTAAAGTTCATGTTGACCCCTTAATAAAAAGGTTTTCGAGCGATGTGGGCAAGTGGGCTTCATTACATTTATCTGTGATTGTGAAGGTTAATGTTATTAAAATTAATTGTATTCCAAACTTTAACTACCTGTTACAATCTCTCCCGGTAGATTTTCCCCACTTTTACTTCAAGCAATTTGATAGCATAGCGAAAACCTTCATTTGGAATGATAAGCATCTTAGATTACATTTTAGTAAGTTACATAGACTGATTGAAATTATATATCTTAAAGGCTATTTTGGAGAAAATGCAAAGCTACCTCAGATAACCTTTTTTAATCATCCTGGGGGAGGGTTTCTGGTTGGAAAGCGGACATATCACAGTTGTTGTGGTCTGCATATTACCTATATGTAGTTACGTTTTTGGAGAAGAGCGTGTCAGGCTGTAATTGCCGTGGTTACATGGAGTCTAGGGCATTGGTTCGAAGCAGAATGATTAACCAGCCTTCAAACAATCTAAACTTTTTTGCCACTAAACTTTTGAATTGCAACCAGTGATTACCGGACAACTCACATGATGTATTATTACACGGGTGATGTCGATGCAAATATCAAAAGAAGATCAAATAGAGATTGATCTTGTGGATATCTGTATACTTCTAGTTGAATGGCACAATGTTTAAGGCATATCATGACAGCAAATACTCACCTTCGACAAGTTTTTTTTTTTTTTTTTTTGCAATGTATCAAAGCAATAGTCGGAATCTATTCTTTTCTTTTTTCTTTTTTTTTTTTTTTTGCATTCTAAGCTCAAATACATGTATTCACCATTTACTGTGCGCACTTCTCGCTTTCTTGCTACCTAGCAACCTCGTAAAATTACCCTTCCATTATGCTCTCTGCAGTGCTTTTCACTGTGAAGTCGAAGTCATGTTGAGAGGTTTAATTCCTGATGCAAGTAATATGAAAAGGTCTTTATCATTAAATCTTTTTATGGAAAGTTTTGTTGCATCTTCGCTAAGTATTATTAATGTAGAAATGTTGAGAAGTGGCCACTAAACGTCCATTTGAAATTTATCCGCTAACTTACATGGTTCACATGTCAATTATCATGGAGGCCCACTAAATAACTACACATTGATTATTACTGCATGTTTAGACAGCTCACTGTTTTAACTGCACAGCACGTTTATTGTCTATTACCCATAATATTCTCCATGATCTACAGTACTTACTTCTCTTAGACCTGAATGGACAGATCATTGGCGGTAACATCAGAGAACTCAGCTCTTCTGTACAAAGCCTTAAATCTCAGGCAGTGCATCATCTAGAGGCATTTGCCAGAAAAGGCTGCAATGTTTAATGACACACATGCTATTTATGGCACGCTCTCAGATCCTGGACCCAGTCTACTTTCTAATGAGATGTTCCTCTCTTTGCATGGTTTAAAGTGCTTCAGGCAGAATGTTTTGCGTGAAGTGTCTGTCATTGCTGTGGCCAGGATCACTACGGAAAGTGCAGCATTAGCAGAATTGCTCCTGGCATCATCACGGGGTGGCTGGGTAACAGCATGGATCTGACAAATAGGGGTCTCCACGCCTTCTTTGGTGTGTGGTTTAACAGTAACAGATGGTCCTTCTTATACCAAGGGGTTACATTGTAGCCTTTGGTAGCCATCAATACATGCCTTTTTATACTCTCAAGCCAGCAATATACCTTTGATTGATTGTTACAAAGTATAATATTTCAGCACAGCATGCATAAATGGGTATGCCAGAGGTCCAGCACTCAATTCTCATTTTGGTGTTGTATAAGAGAGGATTTGCCCCAGTGGCTTTTCCCGGCCCTTGAAATATAGGCAGGCCATTATTCTGAAGCATGCTATTGGACAAATAATATAACCTCATAATAATGAAGGATGAACTCAGAGAGATACATTTTGCTGAGCGATTAATGAAGACAGCCAAGTGCAGCTGTCACAGAGGAAGTTGACTGGCCACATGCGTCTTGTTAGCAGGAGAGTTAGGTGAGATGTGAAGTTATTTGCATGGTTCCAGATCTGTCGGAAGGCCTGACACCGGGCTCTACCATGCAATTAAAGACCTGCAGGCTTGTAGACAAGTTCAGCACTTCCCTAACAGCCATTTGTTGTATAAACAGTACATCTGAGTGTTTGGTGGGAGAACAAACACAAAAGCACCATAAAAGTATCATAAAAGTGATTGATATGACTAAGTTCTTAGTTATGGAAAATCTTGTCATTTGTTTTAGCTCTGCTTGGCACATTCCTGAGAACAGTAGCATTGTTGGACTCATGAAAAAATTGTTCCTTTAAGTTTGATTTTTTTCAATTAAATAGTTGATAAGGTTCACAAGACCGGTCTGAACAATTTGTCCACAAATTGGACATCGCTACTTTGCTATTTCATTTTTGGGTGAACTATTACTTTACCTGCCCTTTAATATCTGCATGTTAGGAATTTACCTAAATGCTAAAATGATGAGACATGCTAGACTTCAACCAGTATGTTGATCTACCAATTCTGCTTAGAAGTAGTTTCAACTTGTGAGTTGGTGGGAATGCAATAAAAGACAGATAGGAAGCAAGCCAGTTTTCTTGCTCTCCCCTTGAGCTTTTATGATAACAGGAAGTCAGAGGATTGGCATTCCTACCTGGTCTGAACTGCGTGCATCTCTGCCACCACCTGTTTGTTGAAGCAGTATCCCAGGAACATATGCTAAATGAATTTACACTCATTCTGCCCAGAAAATTTGGCACTCGGATGGAATCGATTTGCCAGCATTTCTTTTTTTATATTATTTTAAAGGCCTCTGTGTTTATTGTGTTTACCACCACTTTGCTCACACAGCATGGCTGAACGAATGTGGGAATGGAAGAGTCTCTCTTCCCCTTTGACTCCTAATTAATAGTCATAATTACAAAAAGGTCCAAATCAATTGGCACAAATTAAAGGGATTTGTCGCCAAGCTCAGACTCCGCTAATTACATTGATTAGCACAGTGATCTGGAGTCCATCCACTGTAACCCTCCCTCATATAAATTATATTGCGCTATCAAAGAAAACAAGTTCGGGTAACACACACTCTTAGTTGAAATTGCTGAGGCAGCACTTCTGGCCAGGCACCTCATTTGTCCAATGCTGGACACGTTACGACTGCCACATAACCCATTCAAACCTTTTTTACATGCCTACCTGCGACATGCATAGCACTTTCCTACAAAATATGGGCTAAAACTCTTAAAAAAAAAAAATGCAATTTATGAAAGTCATTTATTTATATATATAATTTTATTTTATTCTTTATCAAATGATCAGTGACATGAGGTTCTGACTTGTTTATTGTGCACCTCCGAAAATCTAACCGAATATATACCCTATAAAATATCTAGAAAATAAAACAGCTATATTTGCTGTATATGCTGTATATATGTATGTATGTATATATTTATATTGTGGCAGGATGAACGAGGCACAGACAATTATTCTTAAGTGCACAATACAGTCCCACAAAGGGGATGTTTTATTGTGTTTTAAAAGAAGAACTTAATGGTGCGTGGTGTCTTCGGTGCAAGGGCGGGGTGAGCGTGCCGGGGTGTCTGTGTTCGTGAATCCGGGGTTTCGTGAAGCTTCCACGGAATGCGTGTGCTGATCGGCGCTCACTCGTTGCTGGAGTCTGGAATTGAGAGAAAGAAAGAAGAGGATTAGTGTCATGCCTTGGAGTTGATGCTCACCGTCTTCCTCTTCCTCCTGCATTTAAATCCCCTCCAGCTGATTGTTTGCAGGTGATGCCGATCAGCGTCTGCATTCCACAGTTGATTGGCAAATGAGCTCCAATTCCAGGGCGATGCTGAAACGCATGGGATACTCGAAACAATATATATATATATATATATATATATATATATATATATATATATATAGTGCATGATGACCCTCTTTTATCTGGCTTTTATTGAATCAATCTTTTCCTTTTCCCTTGTGTCATGGTTTGGTAACCTGTCTCTGAAAACAAAGATTCTCTGAACCAAATTGTCAAGTGGGCTAGTAAGCTTATATGTGAGTCTCAACTCAACCTATCAGTTCTTTACTCCACACAGCTGCAGCGTAAGGCGAGCTCTATTTTTAAAGACTGTTTCCATCCTTTACATAGCGAATTCCAGCTCCTTCACTCCTGCTGTCGGTTTGTGGCCCCTAGGTTGAGAACAAAATGACACAGGAATACTTTTGTACCTGCAGCCATTGCACTGTTAAACAAAACTAGTATGAGATGATGCACTTCGCCATGCATGGCACTTTGAGCTTTTGTGGGGTGGATGAGTGTGTGTGTGTGTGTGTATGTGTGTGTGTGTGTAGAAGCACTTTGTCATGACCTTCTTAGGAGTCTCTATATTTTAATAAAATGTTGTTACTATAATGATACTTGTTTTAAAGTATGTTTTGATGTCTTATGAATTTGTATCGCTGTGATGTCTTGTCTTAAATATGGATTGCTGAATCTCCTTTCTGCACAACAAATTTACCCTCGGGTACTAATAAAGAAACCTTGACCTTGCATTCAGAAATTATTCAGACCCCTTCATTTTGTTTCACATTTTGTTATGTTGCAGCTTTATGCTAAAATGCTTTAAATTATTTATTTTTTTCACATCAATCTGCACTCCATACTCCATAATGACAAAGCAAAAACCAGATTTTTGATAAATTTGCACATTTATTAAAGAGAAAAAACTGAAAGATCGCATTGACCCTTTCAGACCCTTTGCTATGATACTTGAAATTTAGCTCAGGTGCATCCCATTTCTCTGGATTATCTTTTATATGTTTCTACACTTTGATTGGAGTCCACCTGTGGTAAATTCTATGATTGGACATGATTTGGAAAGGCACACACCTGTCTATATAAGGTCTCACAGCTGAAAATGCATATCAGAGCAAAAACCAAGCCATGAGGTCAAAGGAACTGCCTGCAGAGCTTAGAGACAGGATTTTGTTGAGGCACCAATCTGGGGAAGGCTACAAAACATTCGGCTGCATTGAAGGTTCCCAAGAGCACAGTGGCCTCCAGAATTCTTAAATGGAAGAAGTTTGATATAACCAGGACTTTTCCTAGAGCTGGCTGCCCGGCCAAATTTAGCAATCAGGTGAGAAGGGCCTTGGTAAGAGAGGTGACCAAGAACCTTATGGTCACTCTGGTTGAGCTCCAGAGATCATATGTGGAGATGGGAGAAACTTACAGAAGGACAACCATCACTGCAACACTCCACCGATCAGGGCTTTATGGCAGAGTGGCCAGATGGAAGCCTCTCCTAAGTGCAAGACACATAAAAAAGCATCTAAAGGACTCTCATACTGTGAGAAACAAGATTTGGCCTCAATTTCAAGCATCATGTCTGGAGGAAACCAGGCACTGCTCATCACCTGCACAATATCATCCCAATGGTGAAGCATGATGTTGGTAGCATCATGCTGTGGGTGTGTTTTTCAGCTGCAGGGACTAGGGGACTGGTCAGGGTTGAAGAAAAGATGAACACAGCAAAATACAGAGATATCCTTAGTGAAAACTTGGTCCAGAGTGCTTAGGACCTCAGACTGGGACGAAGGTTCACCTTCCAACAGGACAATGAACTTAAGCACACAGCCAAGACAACGCAAGAGTGGCTTAGGGACAACTCTGTGAAGGTGCACAGCCAGAGCCCGAACTTGAATCCAATCGAACATCTCTGGAGAGACTTGAAAATGGCTGTCCACCAGCAGTCCCCATCCAATCTGACAGAGCTTGAGAGGATCTGCAGAGAAGAATGGCAGAAAATCCCCAAATCCAGGTGTGCAAAGCTTGTCACATCATACACAAAAATAATTGAGGCTGTAATCACTGCCAAAGTGATCAATGTCAATGTTATATTTTAGTTTTTTTATTTTTAATAAATTTGCAAAATTATAAAAAATCTGCTTTGTCATTATGGGATATGGAGTGTAGTTTGATGTGATTTTTTTAAAATTGTTATTTCTTAATTTTTTTTTTAAAGCATTTAAAGCTAGGGTGTGTAATCCAGGGATGCTAGCAGTTAGCAAGCTAGCTTTGAAAACATAGAGCCCAAGCCATGGCTCCTCTATCACACATGAACACACACACACACACACAGAGCAGAGTCTAAGCGCCAGGAGGAGAGACGTGTTGGTGGAATCGATCGCAACGGTTTCCGATTACCTCATGTCTCATTCACAGGTTAGATATTTTCCATTCTCGCACTCACTCTGCACAGCGTCAAGGAACCCACGCTGATGATGTGTGATTGTCTGCATGAACAAGTTGTGCGACGGTATGCAAATATAGATTGACAGACAGGAAGGACATCCTATCATTACATTCAGACTGAATGCAATGATTGGTCGATCATTTTTTAGTCCTGTCCCTTCCACAGAAGATATATATATTTTTACATTTAGACCACTTAAATTATTGATAGGTATCAGGATGTGAAGAGACTTTCAACCAGTATAACAAAAAATGTTTATGGAAAAGATTGCACACCCTAGCTTTAAGCATAAGGCTGCAACTTAAAAAAAAACATAACAAAATGTGAAAAAAATTAAGGGGTCTGAATACTGTCTGAATGCAATGTATAAATAACTATAAGATATATTTTTTCACATACACACACACACACACACACACACTTTTTTGGGGGGGGGGTTCCCTTTCTCCCCATACTCCCCATTTTGTAATGCCCAATTCCCAATGCGCTCTAAGTCCTTGTGGTGGCGTAGTGACTTACCTCAATCCGGGTGGCGGAGGATGAATCTCAGTTGCATCTGTGGAGGCTTCAGGCTATTCTCCGCAGCATCCACGTACAACTCACCATGCGCCCCACCGAAAACCACATTATAGCGACCACGAGGAGGTTAACCCAATGTGACTCTACCCACCCTAGCAACCGGGCCAATTGGTTGCTTTGGAAGCCTGACTGGAGTCACTCGGCACACTCTGGATTCGATCTTGCGACTCCAGTTGTGGTAGTCAGTGTCTTTACTTGCTGAGCTACTCAGAATGGCCTAGAATGCTTTTTTATTTATTTATTTATTTATTTATTTTTTAAGTCATCTGACACTAAAATGTACTGTATTCATGGAAAGTGCTTCATATCACCTACGTAATTTAGCAAGTCCCCTTAAAACATTTAACATTAGCACTTAACATAAAACAATTTAACCAGCATTTGGCCAACAAGTGAAACTTTGACTCAAGATACTGAGAGGGAAAATTATAAGTAGTTCACAAAAGTTCAACCTCTTCTCTGACTCAGCATGGAGCATGTGTATGTGTTTTTAATCTTTATAAGTCTGCATTTCCTGTGTGGCCGCCTGCGCCCGTCTTTAAGGGAAGCCCACAACTTTAGCTCAAGACATCTTATCTATCTTGCTCTTAATGAAGAAAGGAGAACTGACACCAGCAAAAGGTTTAATTGGGTCACTAATTAAAAGAGCTGCTGTGTCTGGCTATAAGCAATGAGAGGTTTAAATAGTGACAGGTAGGACAGATAAGAGGATGACTAAAGCCCCACTGCTCAGTGCAAGGGCTCAGACTTACTGCTGAATTAGATGGAGTCAATTATATAGATGAAATAGCTGCTGCTTTCTGTTTGAGTGTTGTGTTGGAAATAGAATTGGGTTTATCCCAACTGGGAAATCTTACTTGTGATACTGATAAGAATCCATAAAGTTTGATACCCACCTAAAACCTGCACTCTTTCTGGTGCAGTTAAACCTGCTAGTGAAATGAAGGTAGATGGATGTGTGTAGACCTAACTCATATATTATAAAGATGAAACTGAATGCAGATGTGATATACATTAAAGGAGTATTTTGCATTAAGTTCAATTTAAGCTTTATCAACAGAATCTGTAGCATGCTGCTGATTTAACTCGTCCATCAGTTTACATAGACTTTCATTCCAACAGCCATTATGTTGTGTTGGGATTTTTCTTATGCATTTTTCTATGAGTGGCACACCTGCTCCTCCTTTATACTCTCTCTTTGGATAGTTGCGGCACATCTATTCTTTGTTTCCTTGTGAGTATTGTGAATGACATTGTCATGGCATGAGTGGAAAGATTGAATTTAACATAGACAAGGTTGGCAAAGTAATGCTATCACACCAATCTCAGGCTAACACATGTAAAGTGTATGTATCATGGCTATATTCTTTGTGCAATTGTCCTGTAGACATTGTACTGTAAGTGCGATACTATTAATCCATTTCTTGTGTGTTTGCTTTTTCTGAGAATCAAATAAAAACTATTTTAGTTGTAAACGACAGCATGAAAACAATGTAGTCGATAGAACCCAAGTTGTATTTAACATGGAATATTCCTTTAAAAGAAGCATATGTTTTATTTATTGTTCAGATAATGGATGCTCTCCATGTCCTAGGAGTCTGTGAGAAAGCAATTAAATTTTTCCGTTGTTTTTTTCCCGTTCTCTCCCTTCCATTTCCCTCCGTTACCCCTTTTTCTTTTGGCATAGTGACCTAACATTAGATCACATTTTCAAGCCCTTGAAGAACGCTGATCAATCTACCACAGCGCCCTTCCTTCCAGAGCTGCTCACCATCAATCACCATTAAATGAAGGCCCCTGAAATCCATCCAAGCTCTCAGAGCGTTTGATCAGGGCCCTTTGAGAGAATGCCCAGTGATGGCGGCGTTACAACCAAGCGCTCTTAAAACTATGGTTCTGATTGTTGTTGATTACACTGAGAGCGAGTGAGTATATGAGAGGGATGGAATTCTGTAAAAATTAATAAGTGAGTAGAAATAAAAAAAATATGTTATGCACATGCATCTATACAGTGCATCCGGAAAGTATTCACAGCGCTTCACTTTTTCCACATTTTGTTATGTTACAGCCTTATTCCAAAATGGATTAAATTCATTATTTCCCTCAAAATTCTACAAACAATACCCCATAATGACAATGTGAAAGAAGTTTGTTTGAAATCTTTGCAAATTTATTAAAAATAAAAACCGAAAAAAAATCACATGTACGTAAGTATTCACAGTCTTTGCTCAATACTTTGTTGAAGCACCTTTGGCACCAATTACAGCCTCAAGTCTTTTGGAGTATGATGCTACAAGCTTGGCACACCTATTTTTGGGCAGTTTCTCCCATTCTTCTTTGCAGGACTTCTCAAGCTCCATCAGGTTGGATGGGGAGCGTCGGTGCATAGCCATTTTCAGATCTCTCCAGAGATGTTCAATCGGGTTCAATTCTGGGCTCTGGCTGTGCCACTCAAGGACATTCACAGAGTTGTCCCGTAGCCACTCCTTTGTTATCTTGTCTGTGTGCTTAGGGTCGTTGTCCTGTTGGAAGATGAACCTTCACCCCAGTCTGAGGTCCAGAGCGCTCTGGAGCAGGTTTTCATCAAGGATGTCTCTGTACATTGCTGCATTCATCTTTCCCTCGATCCTGACTAGACTCCCAGTTCCTGCTGCTGAAAAACATCCCCACAGCATGATGCTGCCACCACCATGCTTCACTGTAGGGATGGTATTGGCCAGGTGATGAGCAGTGCCTGGTTTCCTCCAGACATGACGCTTGCCATTCAGGCCAAAGAGTTCAATCTTTGTTTCTCATTGTCTGAGAGTCATTCAGGTGCCTTTTTGCAAACTCCAGGTGGGCTGTCATGTGCCTTTTACTGAGGAGTGGCTTCTGTCTGGCCACTCTACCATACAGGCCTGATTGGTGAAGTGCTGCAGAGATGGTTGTTCTTCTGGAAGGTTCTCCTCTCTCCACAGAGAAATGCTGGAGCTCTGTCAGAGTGACCATCGGGTTCTTGGTCACCTCCCTGACTAAGGCCCTTCTCCCCCGATCGCTCAGTTTGGCCGGGCGGCCAGCTCTAGGAAGAGTCCTGGTGGTTCCAAACTCCTTCCATTTACGGATGATGGAGGCCACTGTGCTCATTGGGACCTTCAATGCTGCAGAAATTTTTCTGTACCCTTCCCCAGATCTGTGCCTCGATACAATCCTGTCTCGGAGGTCTACAGACAATTCATTGGACTTCATGGCTTGGTTTGTGCTCTGACATGCACTGTTAACTGTGGGACCTCATATAGACAGGTGTGTGCCTTTCCAAATCGTTTCCAATCGACTGAATTTACCACAGGTGGACTCCAATCAAGTTGTAGAAACATCTCAAGGATGATCAGTGGAAACAGGATGCACCTGAGCTCAATTTTGAGGGTCACGGCAAAGGCTGTGAATACTTATGTACGTGATTTTTTTCCGTTTTTTTATTTTTAATAAATTTGCAAAGATTTCAAACAAACTTCTCTCACGTTGTCATTATGGGATATTGTTTGTAGAATTTTGAGGAAAATAATGAATTTAATCAATTTTGGAATAAGGCTGTAACATAACAAAATGTGGAAAAAGTGAAGTGCTGTGAATACTTTCCGGATGCACTGTATATAGTATAATGTCGTATAATTTGCCCAACCAAATCTGAAAGGTTAATTACGCACTCTTCTCATTAGTATTACAATTATTCGATTGATTCAGTCTTTTATAAAACTGCCAGCTATCTCTGAAATTGATTTAATAAAGGTTATAATGACTCTGTCCAATGAATGGTTACATTATATAGTACATGAATTGTAATTGTTACTGATTTATTTTTTTTAACCATTTAAAATAGATGTTTAAGAATAAGTGATGGATTTCATATGTAACAAGCATTTTGTTTTAACATTCGCTAAAAACAAAAACATGCAAACTGTCTGCTAGAGAAAACATTTGTTACAACTCTTACAACATCTAGCAACAATTTTATCAGTTAAAAAGGTTATCTAGTAATATTTATTTTCCACCTCCATGTGGCGAGACAGATGTGGAATATTCCTCATGTTAAGCCTCCAAAATGAAAACATAAGGAACAAAATCATGATGTGTCTCCATATTTTGTGACAGCTGCAGTTTTATAGCAAGATGGAGACTAGTTTGTATATGAAGCAATGATGACCGGTAATATTTGTCACAAATGTACAAGGTAAAAATAGCTTTTTTATATAAGAAAATAAATATTGTGAAAACTGCAAGCTGTCACAAATAGTACAAACATTTATTTCATGTTTTTATTATGGTTATTAAATATATATATATATATATATATATATATATATATAAGTGCCCGACCAATTTATCGGTCAGCCGATATTATTGGCCGATATTAGCCTTATATATCGGTATCGATGTATATGTTTACCGATATGCACAGATATTAAAACTTTTTCAGAACATATAATGCAGAAAACAATGCTTTATAATTGGTGTCATTACATAGTTTGTCCAGCAGAGCGCGCACCGACTCCATTGTTTACAGAGCTGACTCTGAACTGACGGTGTTAAGCAGTGCGGAGTTGAGCGGTAAGTTGCTAACTAGTTTGTGAAATACATACTGGAAAGTTAATAAACAATGACCCCATAATTTTCCCTTTTCAATATAACTAATATAACGTTAACCCTGTCCCTGACAACCATGTCACTCATGTCTGTTTACTGTTAGCCAGGTATATTTGTCAGTGCAGTAAGTAATGTAGCAGATTGAAAGGTAAACGTCAGAGCATCTTTTTGCAGCTCAGCAGACAACGGTGCAGTGGTGGATTGTGTCTGTGAGTGTTGATTTCATGCTACACTGCTACCTAGTTGGTGAGACACAATGCTGATCCATCTTTTACTCTCAGTGACAGCTAGCTTATAGCTAACTAGCTAACCATGTAGCTACTTTCATTGCTTGTCAGCTGAGCAGAAGCTAATGTGTAAACATGTATTCACCAAACTGTTTAGTTCAGGATTCCCAGTTTGGTACCCCCTTCAACCGAACAATTCCAGTCGTTGCATTTATAAAATGTAATATTTAAAAGTCTGGTTTTCCACCATTGAAAGTTCCCCTGAACTTGTATAGCAGAATACGGTGTAACACCACTACCGCTGTTTTTCTCTTGTCTCGGCAGGTGTAAATGCTTCTTGCTTCTTAACCAGTCAGTAATTGACTGGCAGTATTATAGTCAGCATTTGACTGATACTAAACATACAGTAGTGATGTTTATTTATCTATTTATTTTATTTTTTATTTATTCTTTATTTTAATAGTCAGCATTTGACTGACACTAAACAGTACTGATGTTTATTTAGCTATTTATTTTATTTGAATTTATTCTTTATTTTATTGGTCAGCAACTGACTGATACTAAACATACAGTACTGATGTTTATTTAGATATTTATTGTATTTTTATTTATTCTTTATTTAAATGGTCAGCAACTGACTGATACTGAACATACAGTACTGATGTTTTTTAAGCTATTGTATTTTTATTTATTCTTTATTTTCTCAGTGTTCATTTCTAGAATTTGTTGACAGTGTATAATAATAATGTCAAATATTCTTTGATAAAAATATTTGTTTAAGAAAGCAGCCTTTTGAGTACCTTTGCATAGTCATATCAGTGCAAAATCAGTGAACAATCCACATAGAAAAGGACTGTTTTCATTCCAGCACAAACATTTACTATATCGGCCACCATATCAGTAATCGGTGAATATTCCCCCTCTAAAATCGGTATCGGTATTGGTCTCAAAAATCCCATATTGGTCGGGCTCTAATATATATACACACTCTGGCGGCCAAATGTTTGGAATAATGTACAGATTTTGCTGTTTCGGGAGGAAATTGTTACTTTAATTCACCAAAGTGGCATTCAGCTGATCACAATGTATAGTCAGGACATTACTGATGTAAAAAAAACAGCACCATCACTATTTGATAAAAGTCATTTTTGATCAAATCTAGACAGGCCTCATTTCCAGCAGCCATCACTCCAACACCTTATCTTTGAGTAATCATGCTAAATTGCTAATTTGGTACTAGAAAATCACTTGCCATTATATCAAACACAGCTAAAAGCTATTTGGTTTGTTAAATGAAGCTTAACATTGTCTTTGTGTTTGTTTTTGAGTTGCTACAGTATGCAATAGTCTGGCAGGTCTTAAGGTCAATATTAGGTCAAAAATGGCAAAAAAGAAACGGCTTTCTCTAGAAACTCGTCAGCCAATCACTGTTTTGAGGAATGAAGGCTGTACAGTGCTTGAAAAAACTGAAGATTTCATACAAAGGTGTACACTACAGTCTTCAAAGACAAAGGACAATTGGCTCTAACAAGGACAGAAAGAGATGTGGAAGGCCAGATGTACAACTAAACTAGGATAAGTACATCAGAGTCTCTAGTTTGAGAAATAGATGCCTCACATGTCCTCAGCTGACAGCGTCATTGAAATCGAACCGCTCAACACCAGTTTCATATACAGCAGTAAAGAGAAGGCTCAGGGGTGCAGACCTTATGGGAAGAATTGCAAAGAAAAAGCCACTTTTGAAAAAAAAAAAAAAGGAAAGATTAGAATGGGCAAAGATCCACAGACATTGGATAACAGATAGTTGAAAAAGAGTGTTATGGATCTTAACCCCATTGAGCTTTTGTGGGATCAGCTAGAATGTAAGGTGCATGAGAAGTGCCCGACAAGACAGCCACATCTATGGCAAGTGTTACAGGAAGCGTGAGGTGAAATGTCACCTGAGTATCTGGACAAACTGACAGCTAGAATGCCAAGGATCTGTAAAGCCGTCATTGCTGCACGTGGAGGATTTTTTGATGAGAACTCTTTGAAGCAGTTTTTGTTGTTGTTGTTGGTTTTTTTTTCAAATTGTAATAGAAATTTTTCATGTTATTAATGTCCTGACTATACATTGTGATCAGCTGAATGCCACTTTGGTGAATAAAAGTACCAATTTATTTCTATAAGAGCATAATCTGTACCTTATTCCAAACATTTGGCCACCAGTGTATATTTAATTTAAATACATGTATTTTTTATATCATTTTCTCATATGACTTGCCTTTGGCAGGGGTGGAAAAAAGTTAATTTTGGACCCTGGAAACAAATAAAAAACTCCCTCAATTTCTCTTTAGCCAACCATTCTTTCTAGCCTTGTCCTAGTTCACCAACTGTCTTGTGGCATGATAGGTGGATTCTCTACCTCTGCTGCCCTAGTTCACCAGCAGTATGGAGTCTGTAGGGGGGCCCCAGTGAGTCTGCCCCCTCCTGCCCCTCTCTCTTTGCACCGTTCTCGGCTGCTGGGATGCTGGTTCACTGGAGCTCTCGAGTTTAGGGCGAGAAAGCGCACTGCAGCTGGGCCCCCCTGCCTCTCCTCCCCTGGACACCCCAGTGTGCCCGCTGGCACTGCCCCCTTTTTCACCCATGGAGTGAAAGAGAAAGAACAGAGTGACAGACAGAGGGAGAGAGAGATGTGCTTGAGTTACCCCAGGCCTCAGAAGCTCTTCTATGCCCTTTGCTGTGTTTTGTAAAGTAGGGCAGCTCGTCCACATCACTGTGACACTGGCTGTCCACCACTGGTTGGGACTCGCTAATACACTCCACTGAGTGCACCTTTAATGAGAATACTTCAATGACACCCCGATAACAAACCAGAAAATAACATAATGTGCTCATTCATTAACAATGCACGTTTGAGTGTAAGTGCTTTTTAATCATAGCATTCTGATAGATTGAAATTAAAGATTCACATATGACTCTAAAATAAAATAAAAAATTGCTCTATTTGGACGTTGGCTTTGTCACTGTTTGGTCATTAAGCATTCAGCCATGAAAGCCTCGAATCAAGTCGTGTGTGGCTGGATATAGAGTCCTCTTGCTTTGTCCTTGAGCTCTGTGTACTTGCATGTGTGTGGGTGTGTGTGCCGGCACTGACAGAGTACAACAGCTTAAGAGAAGCAGGAAGTAAATCATGGGGTCAAGTCTTTCTCCCTGCCCATGGGAGGGAAGAGAGAGAGAGAGAGAGAGAGAGAGAGAGAGAGAGAGAGAGCGAGCCTCACACTCATGCCGTATTCAATAAAAATAATTTTCTCATTGTCGACTTGTTTATGATCAACTGTCCACTCTATTTTTTTTTTTTTTTTTTTACAAGAACTGGTTTCACATTGACTGGTGTTAAAAGACACACATCCAGACCTAATATAAGCTTCCCATAGAAGGGGAGGGGACAAGGTCCCATGACCCCATTAAAACACTTGACAAGCACAGTTTTTTTTTTTTTTTTTATGTCCTTTGTCAGTGTTATGCCTATTGAAACAGGAAGTATGTGTGGGACATATCGAATGGTGCATCCCTTTTTTTTTAATAGCCAATAGGCTTTAGGTATGTCAAGCCATAAACCTACCTGCCAGTTGTTTATTAGGAAGAGGGACATTGTCATTCTGCAGAGCATTTGATTGGGGAAAAAAAATGGATAGTGCAGGATAAGTCATCAATATTTTTGGTCATTTCCTGGAACATAAAGACTTTTTAGAGTACAGTAGTATATACACTCACTGTGAGCACTTTATTAGGAACACCTGTACACCTACATATTCATGTGATTATCTAACTAGCCAATCGTGTGGCAGCAACGCATAAAATCATCAGATAGAGGTCAAGAACTTCAGATAATGTACCCTTCAACCATTAGAATGGGGAAAAAATTGGATTTCAACCATTTCGATTGTTGGTACCTGACGGGCTGGTTTGAATATTTTTGTAACTGCTGATCTCCTGGAATTTTCACACACAACAGTCTCTAGAGTTAAAAAAAAAAAAAGTGGTGCTAAGAAAAAAAGAAAAAAAAAAAAATCTAGTGAGCGCAGTTCTGCAGACAGAAATGCCTTGTTGATGAGAGAGGTCAACGGAGAATGGCCAGACTAAAAGGCTACGGTTACTCAGATAACAACTCTGTACAATTGTAGTGAGCAGAATAGCATCTCAGAATGCACAACACCTCAAACCATGAGGCGGATGGGCTACAACTGCAGAAGACCATGTCGGGCACTTTATTAGGACCATAGTGTTCCTGATTAAGTGCTCAGTGAGTGTAGATTGCTTCAAAGATAATAGACATGGACTAAAAGTCACACTTTTTTTTTTTTCATTAATCTTTAGTTTGTGAAGCACCAAATGTGAGTAAAAATTGGAGAGTAAATGAGACAGATTTACATGCCAGTTGGCTGGTAGCTTTATTAGGAACTAACAAATTATGATTTAAATAAACTGTAAGAACAATAATCTGTGTCTTGCTTTTGTAAGTGACATGAGAGATTCGATCGAAAGTTATATAAACACTAAGGAAAATGACATGACTGTGTTCTAAGAGATCAGAAGTTCCCTTTCGTAGGAACTCTAGCTGCGTAATCGCATTGGAACACGCCCTGAGTGTCACGTGGTCTGAAGCCCTTATACAATCACAGCAATTTATTGGCTGATGGCGCTAAAGCGACTCCCCTAGGGAACTACGTCATGGGCTCCATAAAGGCGCTCGCTTCATGCCATCGAGTTAGATTTTCTGTTCTTCTGTGCACAATCTCGTCTTGCCCATGTTGTAGAAACGACTCACGTCGAAGCGAAGATCATTATTATTCTCCCTTTTGAGTGTCAACACAGGATGGAATTTAGGAAGTGCTTACATCTGTACATGCGTTTCATTGTCGGTGAAGATTGCCATGACGTGTATTGCCTGTCTGGGTTTTCGCCATGCGGAGGCCTCGTTGGAGGGTTTGGATTGCCCACAATGTGATTTAATGAATGTCAGGATGCTCCTTGAAAGGCTCGCCTCCTTTGGAAATTCAGTCAAGCCACATGCTGGTGCAGACCGCGTGTCTGCCAGCGCCATGCGGCCGTTTGACTTGTGGGAGGCAGGCGCAGATGCTGAGGAGATGGGACTTGAGCAACAGGCTGACCTACAGTTCTCTCTGTCACTCTCCCCAGATTCGGCTAGACATTCACCCATGGAGTTTACACATGGGCATTTGCGTCCTAGCCCTGAGTCCCGCACTGCGGTTTCCTTCGGTGCTGAAGGACGAGGATGCTATGTCTGTGGCAGCATCGGATTCCAAAGATCACACTGGTGGCCAGGCTGAAGCCTTACCTCCTAGCGGTCAGAATTTCAGACCTTCGGCAACTTATGTGGAATTGCTGGAGGTTATTACACGTGCAGTGGAAAAATTACACCTGGATTGGCCGGATGAAGTGCAGTCGGATGATCATAATTTGATCTTGGACGACTGTTTGTTTAGTGGGCCTACTCACAGCTACACCTCCTAGGCTGCTCCCTTTTTCCCCGGACCTCCATCGTGAGATTTAGAAGTCCTGGGATAAACCTTATTTGGCCAGGATTACGAATCAGTCGGCCTCAGATTTTTCTAATGTGTGTTGAGCTTCCAACCACGGATATATTTTGGTCCCGGCAATGGAAGAGACACCCATCTCTTTCCTTCTTCGGCGACCACATGAAAGGCCTACTCCTACCTCGAAGCCATGCAAAGTTACGTCGTCCTTGTTGAGCAGTGCCTACCAGGCTTCAGGCCAGGCAGTTTCGGCTTTGCACATGCTGGTGGTTTTGCAAGCCTACCAGGCCCATTTTATGAGGGATTTAGACGAGGGAGCTGGACTGGCATTGCATGTGCTGTTGGTTAGAATATGGTGGGCCTCGTGGCAGTGGAACGCCATCTGTGGCTTATGCTCACAGATATTTGTCACAAGGACAAGGCATTTCTAATGAAAGCCCCCGTGTCACAATCCGGACTGTTCGGTGATGCAGTCCAGTCAATTTTGGAAAAATTCTGTGCTGTGAAATAGTAGACTGCCGTGTTCCAGCAGATGCTTCCTCGTAGAGAGAGAAAACCCTCCGCAGCTTCAGTACGTTCACGTTTGGTATCTTTGCAATGTCCCACCAGAGAGCTGCATAAGGCGCTGGAGTTTTGCACCCTCTCAGAAGGATTGGGGTCCTTGTTCATTCCTGCCATCACGGGCATGTCCGCATAGGCGTTTGGATGTTGGACCTGCCCATTTTTATTGGCCAGCAGGACACTAGAAGTGAGCCTGACAGACTTGCAGTGAAACGAAGGTTAAGTCCCCATTCGGTGAATGAAACCGGACCATACAAACGTATCTGTGTTGTTCCTTTTTGCCCTTCGGACAGTATCAGGTTGAGTTCGCTGTTGTTCACGCTTCGAACACCCAAAAGCCAGAATATAGTATAGGATCGGGTTTGGCTTCTGTTAGTGGCACCGTTTTGGCCATCTCAAGTATGGTTTTCGACTCTGGTCTCTCTTTTGGAGAAAGTGCCATGGGAGATTCCAGTCAGAACAGGCATGTTGTCTCAGGTTCTGGGCAGCATTTGGCACCCCCGGCCTGACTTGTGGAAGTTATGGGTATGGCCCCTCAATGGGGTGCTCTTTTGAATAATGGGTTATCCCCCTCTGTGGCTAATACCATTCTGAATGCTAGAGCTCCATCAACTAGGAAGATTTATAAATTCAAGTGACATATTTTTGCTTCTTGGTGTACAGCGTGAGATGAAGATCCAGTTCACTGCCCTGTTGGTACAGTGCTGGATTTTTTGCAAGAGCGTTTTGGGGCCAGGACTGCCCCGACAACACTTAAAGTCTATGTTACCACTGTAGTGGCTGAGCATGCGCTTATCAATCGAGTCTCTGTCGGTAGACATTCTCTTGTCTCTCGTTTTATGGGTGGGGTACGCAGGTTTAGACCTTTTCGTCACGTCCGCATTCCTTTATGGGATTTATCTGTTGTTTTAGAGGTGTTCTCGGGAGAGCCCTTGGCAACAGTCGCTGATAAGTTTCTGACTCTTAAAACGGCCCTGCTGGTGGCATAGGTGTCATTTAAAGGGTTCGTAATTTGCATGCCCTATCGATTAATCCCTTATGTATGGTTTTTTGTGCCAGGGTGTTCAAGAGTGGTGTTAAGACCTCGCTTGGGCTATTTGCCCTAGGTCGTTTCTACATCATTTAGCTCACAGGCTATTCATTTTCAGGCTTTCTATCCTCCCCCATTTGAGTTGGAGGAGCATGAAAGTTTGCATATGCTTCGCTCAGTTTGGGTGCTGCGAGTTTATGTTGACCGTACTAGACAGTGGCGTAAGTTAGAGCAGTTGTTTGTGTGCTTTGGTGGCCGCAACAGGGGTGATTCGGTGTCCAAGCAAAGACTGTCTCATTGGCTAGTTGATGCAGTTTCAAATGCTTAAGAAGAGCACAATTTACCTTCGCCTTTGGGTATTCAACTCATTCTACGAGGAGCATGGCATCCTCATGGGCTTTGACTAGAGGTGCGTCTTTGGAGGGTATTTGTATGGCGGCAGGATGGTCCTCTCCACATACATTTGTTATATTTTATAATCTGGATGAGGGTTTGCCTCCTGCTTCCCAGGTTCTCTCTGCTGGAACAGGAATAAACTCTTTTCTGTTTTATTCAGATGCTTTAGCTCACTTGTGCGCTGTTATATGCTTGCCACACGGGTGTAGACATTTGGCAGCTACTGTTCGCATGGTGTGAATGTATATCATTCCCAATGCGATTACGCAGCTCGAGTTCCTATGAAAGGGAACGTCTCGGTTACGTGAAGCATAACCTTGGTTTCCTGAGTGGGAATGAGACACTGCGTAAGGTGGCCATACTCTCTAGCAGCTGCATAGGCTCGTGCCTTCATGCAGAAAATCTGACTCAATGGTGCGAAGCGAGCGCCTTTATGGAGCCCGTGATATAGCTCCCTAGGGGCGTCACTTAAGCACCATCAGCCAATAAATTACCATGATTGTATAAGGGCTTCAGACCACATGACACTCAGGGCGTGTCCCAATGCGATTATGCAGCGTCTCATTCCCACTCAGGGAACCAAGGTTACATTTCACGTAACCGAGACGTTTATTTTAGATAAAAAGATTTAAAAAAAAAAAAAAAAAAAAGAAAAAACGTTGAATATTACTCACATTATGTCACAAAAACATAATAGATACTATATAAGAAACATAAATAAATAATGCAAAATACAGTTCTAATCTGAGTCTGTGTTGGAGGCATATAAACTGTAATCATAATCTTTTGTTATGCCTTCCATCCCGAAGTCATGAAATTCCGAACTGATTCAAACATTAGTAAAGGAAATGTATGGTAATGTTTACTATAATTACAATTTTCATTATGTATAGTAAATTAAATAAGAAACTCATGGGAAAACATAATTTCATCCAGCTACAATATTGTAGGCGCCCTGTATGTGCCCTTTTCACAGTTGGCACCGCCGATAGACAAGATCAGTAATTTCTAGTAACTTCCAGTAATTCCTAGTATTACCATGTATTTTTAGATATGATGTGTTAAATTATCTGAAAAATTCTGAGTAACTGGTGTCAAAAGCATCATTAAAAAAGCAATGTTTTAGTAGATATTAGGGATGGGTAATCAGAAGTGACAGCAATGATCGATCATGAAAACGGTCATCAATAATGATCATGAATGACGTGACTTTTCACTAAATGCGAAATTCAGTGACAACTACCCAACAACTATACACAAATGTGTCAGAGGGGCCTTAATCAAAGCTTTTCCTTGACTGTCAGCAGAGACGTCTCATAGCAAACAAACTGATAAATGATGTTGCAATACTAGCTTTTTTCAAAAGATTTATGATAATCAAAAGAGATAATTATCCGTGTTTTGAACACCTGTCTCTACAAACGTAAGCTGAACGAGGTTTATTATCATTTAATGTGGGAGCTTTGAGTCATTAATGTATATTATTTAATAAAAGTGAATGTTTATCATTGACAGTAAATCTCCCTGAGTGCCAACATGTTTGCCTGATGTCACACGCCTGCGTCTCGGCGAAATCTGAGCTGAAGATTTCCACACAAGTTTCCAAGTTTGAAGTTCAACATAAAATAGCATTACATTGCACTTTTCCCAGTAAAATGGTGGAAATTCACACTCTCCATTTTGAATTGAAAGCAGCATAAATCATCACAGAAACAAAATCTAACACAGCGCAGCATGACTTTTTCCGAGGTAGAGACAGCGCTCAAAAACTCCATGCAAGTAGGAGCTGAATGGAACAGAACGCAGGCTCTTCAAAACTATTTTCAACTTAACACAGCGTATTAAAAACACGATGGTTATGGCATCACCGGTCAAGCCAACTTCAGTTTGAAAATACACGGTTCAGCCTGCCACAACAAAAACAGCAGTGCACGCTTACTAAGATAATTACGGTAACCTGAAGAAAGAGCAGAGATGCATGCTGTGATCATTCTTTCGTTGAGTTGGCCAGCAAATCTTCACATAATGACAAAATATGTTGCATTATATTTTGATTATGCCATCTTTTGTACATTTTGTACAGATTATGTTTAAAAGCCTATAATAATGAATAGGCGAGACTGGAACAACGAGTGCAGCAGCCAAAGACGTATGTCTGACATATATGTAAATAAATACAGAGTTCTAACAGTCATGAAAAATATTTGATTGGCTTAATATTGCTAGATACTATTTGGCTAGATGTTGCATTTTTGTCTTACTAGAAACATTTTTACTCACATAAATACAAATGGAACCGCCCAGTAATCTCTATAAATTGATTTTCTTATTTCATAATAGTAATCATAAATAACTTGAAAATGCATGTAAATTCATGTAAAGTCATTTGTCAAAATGTGTGAGATTCCTTTCAATACTGAACTCTAGTGCACTAGAGCAAGCGGCGTCCCTCTTCTATTTGATCCAGAGACAGCATGAAGCTAGATGAACTCAAAGCTTGAGAATGTATAAAGAGTGTGAATACCACTGAATAACCGGACAAAAGAGCAGTGAAACACACACACTTACATGCCCACCATTCGTTTCAGCTCCATTGAAGGTCGGGGAAATGGTACAGATGGCATTTTGCACAAAATCAGCAACTTTTCCAAAGTGCGGTCAAATGCACACATATGGTATCAAACTTGCTTGGCTGCCACCCCACAACACATCATTTATTTCTTTTATTCTCTCTCTCTCTCACTCTCTCTCTCCCTGTTCGGTTTTTCCGGTTCGTCTCACTATCAGACACACACACTCACAGGCACTGACCTTCACACCCTCATAGAAAGTGCCACATATGTGGTGTGTGTGTGAGTGTGTGAAACAGAAAAGGAAGGCCTGTGCTATCCCTCCAATTTCCACAAATCAGCGTCTCTCTCTCTCTCTCTCTCTCTCTCTCTCTCTCTCTCTCTCTCTCTCTCTCTCTCTCTCCATCTTGCTCTCTCTCTCTAAAAGACGGCTGGTTTTTAAATACACTCTCTCTTATTCTGCTTAGCCTCACATCTGTGATGCATTTATGTCACAGAGCTAATTGCACCTGATACAAATTAGGGGATTAAATAAATGGTTTGAAATGGGACCACAATTTCACCGTCTGCAAAGACATATAGACATGGTATTTTTGAGCTTACACTACTCAGACACCACAAAGTTTTCTTTGTGAGCACAGGCATGGCCTTGTTGAGAGTGAAAATGCACATGAGTGAGTTATCTGTGTTTTTATATTTTCACCATTCTTGCCCAGGAAAAAGATGCAGTTCATTGAATACAACTACATTTTTTGACAAACAAATATTGTAATTAAGAAATTGTATAAATGTATCACATTTAAAACACATGTGACAACCTGCCCCGGTAAAAGTGAGACATGAAAAATACCTTGGTCATAAGAACACATCTAAACCTTTTGATAAAAATCTGCCTTTTTTAATATAGTTGACTCGTCTTAATGCATACTGGCATGGTTTGATTATATTCGCTTGTATTGGTTTTGGGATGACTTCTCCATGTAACAACTATTCCTACTCTCCCCTACTATATGTAAAAAATATTAAACATTATATATACAATTGTGAAACACAACCATAAATATTTTTTGTAAGTGTGTGTGTTTTACACGCAGGAGTCAGGAACTGGCTGGTTAGCATGTCCCATTAGCCCCTGCTGGTAGGTGCTGGAACGACTCCATACTGTGCAACAAATTATGTTTTCCCATTGAAAGCCATTCAAAAATAATAATGTATTGTGACAAAAAAAAAAAAAAAAAAAAAAATAAAAATAATATATATTTTAATTCTCCAATCCAAATATAAATTGCAAGTATTTAATTACATAGTATATGTTTTATCGGTGACAGATTGTTTTTGAAGGACTCTTAAAAGCATGAAATGGACGTAAGTTTTTCCCTATCTGTTTCCATTGACAAGTGATTAGTCATGTAATACCTGGTGCCAAAACTGAGCACCTGTAGACCATTTCAAGGGCTATTTGTCAGTTTAAGGAAGTGACATCTTTGTCCCTTGAACATTTACTGCTAGTTGTCAAACTCATTCAAAACAACAGCGGGAGGCACTTCATTCATAGTAACTTTAACATGATTAACGTTAATAACGTTAAAATGATTGTAATAGAATGTCATTACTAAAACTGCTGCAGTAAAGCAGGATGGCTGGATGGATACGTGCAGTACTAACATCTGTAGCGCACATCTTATCTGTGGTAGGTGAACGACATTTTTGCCAACTTATAGTAAGTTTGATAGGTAGAGTTTAGCTGGCTGATTAAGTCAAAGTATTACTTTATGGGCTATAAATGTAACTATAGATTGCTCCCATTATAATGAATGAAGTTGCGCAAGTCATTTACATTTACAGTAATTTAGCAGATGCTTTTATCCAAAGCGTCTTACAAATGAGGAACCTAACAAGCAATTTGTCATACAAAAGTCAACAGTATCTACAGTAACAATATATTTATAACTATAAATAAACCATCACCTTGTCTGCAAGTCACGCGCCTGCAGCGTTAACAACTTTATTGATTATAACAGTAGAGATCCAATATTCCCGACCTTGCTGCTAAGGAAATAGATGTGAGCATCTAAACTATGATACACTTTCATCATCTCTCTTGCGTATACATGCTCAGTATCAACAACATCTCAGAATAAGTTTCTTGAGGTAAATGTTTGATGTTCTTTAAGAAAAGACTCATGAGTCTTATTTAAAGAATCTGTTAATGACACCTCATTGTTTATTATCAGTTTTTGCACATATCTCATTTGTTCTGTTTTAGCTAGACTCCAAAAGTATGCGCTAATCATTTTATTTTGACTTCTGGGTTGTAAAAATGCTGCTACTGGAAATGCTTCAGGGTCAGACATGTGCAGTAGCATTATAATTTATTTGTTATTGTTTACGTCCTTTAAATGATCTATAGCAACTTAAAACTCAAGCACCAGATGATTGGGGATGCTAACGTAAAGGTCTCTCCAGGTTTATTAGAACTCCTTGGTTACAAAACACTCTGAAATGTTTTTCAATTCCCTTGTGCCAACTGCTGTGAAATCTGGAGGGATTTGTGTCTCAGGGAATCCTCTTTTTTCCCCCGTCATGTCTGGCTCTTGCTTCATGCTGTTGGTTCATCTCTCACACCATCTGCTAAATCTGGGTGTCTCTCTCAGTGGGACATTTTCCATCTCACACAGACACACACTCCAACGCGCTAGCAGTCATCTAGCACACAGTGGCCCCCAGTCTGGGAGCTGACAAACCATGTCTGAGTGTGTTTGATTTTGTTTTTGGGCATCTCCTTAATCAACTAGCAAGCTCGGACAGAATGTTTAGAAAAATTGACAGCTCTGTTGGTTTGTTGCCTTGTGATTAACATGATCTGCTCTGATTTTAAATAATATTCCTATTAATAAATTCATTAGTCATTAAGTGGTTGGATGGATATAATATACAGTATTATATACAGTAATTGCATTATGGTGCAATATTCTTGCGATATTCTTCAAACAAGTAAGGATGGTTTTCAAATGGTCAACTAGTTGTCCGGCAACTGACTAGTCAGTTAATGAGGTTGACTAGTGTGTGTAGATTTTTTTTTTTTTTTTCTTAAAGATTGCTGGCTATGATGACGAATTTAGTGACCAACTTTTTATAGGGGGTTTAAGCATACTGACAGTATGATGTGCTTTAGCATTCTAATAGTCTAGTAGTGTTAACAGTAACTTTTGTAAAAAAATTCAAAGCCTTTAACAACAATCTACAAGATAATTATCATCGGGCCTAAAACTGCTTGCTATAAGCAATGTTTTAATTAAATTCTCTCTCTCTCTTTTTTTTTTTTTTTTTTTTGTGAAATAGTTGTGTGCAATTAAAGGGTTATCATTATTTAGCCTGTTTATTTGTTGAATATCTGTCAGTTACTCTATCGAATGGCTTAGCACCTCTTTCTTCCTAAGCAATCAGACTGGTGTCTTTTGGACATGACCTAAAACCAGTCTAATTATACACTGCATTCAAATAATGCACCACACTAGTCGAGTTTGAAAATACACCAAATAAGTTTAGCAAGGTACGTCACTGTTCTCGTCAAAAGTGAAATACTGTATAATGTATGTTTGGGATGGGAGAAGTGAGGTAATGCTTGTCTTTATTACGTTAGCCTCTCCCAAGCACTTTTCTCAGCATTCCTCAGAAAAGTCCAGGCAGTGACCTATATAGTATAGGCCTTATATCTTGTCTTCATCTATATCTCTGTTGTTCCAACCTGTTCCATTCTAGCTCTTCCATTTAGTTATTTTGCTAAACCTCTGTTGATTTGGCAGAGCACCATCGTTCCTCGCTTTCATGGCAGTCAGTCAGGCCGGACTGTTTTTTTCGCTCGGGTCAGGGGATCATCTTGTGTACACTGCCCGTCAAGAACATCTGAATCTGTCTTTTATTGTTGTGTAATTGTTGTAATTCAAATAGGAAGATGAGCAACAGCGGTGTGCGTAAGTTTTACTATCTGAAGAATTGCATGAAGAGAGAGAGAAAGAGAGAGGAACATATGGTTGGAGTTAGGCAAGGGAATGTAAGAAGCAGGGTACAGCTAGTCTCCCTGCAGGGAATGAGGATATTAAAGAAAGAAAGAGAGAGAAAAAAGAGTGTCTGAAATTGAGAAACGTGATATCAGCTCTATGGAAGGAAAACAACGTTCTTTTAGCCTCCAGCCATTCCTGTTATTAAAATAGTATCAAGTTTTATTGAATTTAACATGTTTAGATTTAGGAGACACATAAACGTCCCCATTGGTTCAGTACTGAATGAATTCCTGTCGATTGCTTTTCAGGACCTTTAGAGATAACATCAGCAATTAAGCATTACATGTAAAACACTGTGATCCACAAACATGACAACCATGTATGTGTATTAGCCTACTAGTCAAAAGTTTGGACACACCTACAGTACTCATTCTTTATTATTACTATTTTACACATTTTAGGATAATAATGGAGTCATCAGAACAGAATTCTGTAGTGACCAAATCTGTCTTGTATTTTAGCTTCTTCAAAGTAGCCTCCCTTTGCCTCAATTACAGCTCTGCACACTTTGGATATTTTCTCAACCAACTTCATGAGGTATCCACCAAGGATGCTTTTTAAACAGTATTAATGGAGTTTTCATGGGTGCTGGCCTCTTGTTGTCCTTTGCTATCCAGTCCACCTCATCCTTTAAAAAAATTAATTAATTAAAATGTAATTATGAGAAACAAATTCAGTCAAGTGTGTCCAAACCTTTGCCTGGTAATATATGCATATGAAAAATTACTGCAGTGGGCTTTTGTCTAGGTGTTTTGCGTACATCTTCGAAGATATTATGGATGGGATTTCTCTTCAGTATCACATTAATCTGCACCTCTCTATCAAATAATCCTGTCATTTTCCACCACATTGACCCTGTTAAGCAGACAGTTAGCAACACGTTCCTCCACTGCATCCTGTACACACTCAATACGGAATCTGAGAAGGTTAATGCCACATCACAGGCATGACAATGTATAACTGGCAGGCGTTCATGAGGGACTCTTTGTTTTTCTCTCATCACTTATCAAACATAAAGACTGTGAAAGTGGTGTGAAGCTGAGGATTAAGATGGTGGGATAGTGGAGTTGTCAATTACAATGGCTGCTAGCATGAAACTGTTTCATATAATATATAAAAGATTAGAGATAACAAACAAATCTGACCCCTGATACCCCAGACTCCAGAAATATTGATACTTCATCAATCCTCATACATAACAATGTCAATACTAAGTAATCTGTTTTAAATAGTGACTTCAACGGCCAAAAGTTTGGAATAATGTACAGATTTTGCTGTTTCAGAAGGAAATTGGTACTTTAATTCACCAAAGTGGCATTCGACTGATCACAATGTATAGTCGGGACATTACTGATGTGAAAAACAGCACCATCACTATTTCAAAAAAGTCATTTTTGATCAAATCTCGATTGGCCCCATTTCCAGCAGCCATCACTCCAACACCTTATCCTTGAGTAATCATGCTAAATTGCTAATTTGTTACTAGAAAATCACTTGTCATTATATCAAACACAGTTGAAAGCTATTTGGTTCGTTAAATGAAGCTTAACATTGTCTTTGTGTTTGTTTTTGATTTGCCACAGTATGCAATAGACTGGCATGTCTTAAGGTCAATATTAGTGGTAGCTCAGCAGTTAAGGCTCTGGGTTACTGATCAGAAGATCAGGGGTTCAAGCCCCAACACCACCAAGATGCCACTGTTGGGCCCTTGAGCAAGGCCCTTGACCCTATCTGCTCCAGGGGCGCTGTATCATGGCTGACCCTGCACTCTGACCCCAGCCTAGCTGGGATATGTGAAAATGAAGAATTTCACTGTATATGTGCAAATGTATAATGTGTGATAAATAAAGAAAATTATTATTATAATTATAAATTAATTATAATTAATTATTAGGTCAAAAATGGCAAAAGAAAAAGCTTTCTCTAGAAACTCGCCAGTCAATCATTGTTTTAAGGAATGAAGGCTATACAATGCTTGAAATTGCCAAAAAAACTGAAGATTTTATACAAAGGTGTACACTACAGTCTTCAAAGACAAAGGACAACTGGCTCTAACAAGGACAGAAAGAGATGTGGAAGGCCCAGATGTACAACTAAACAAGAGGATAAGCACATCAGAGTCTCTAGTTTGAGAAATAGATGCCTCGCATGTCCTCAGCTGACAGCTTCATTGAATTCTACCTGCTTAACACCAGTTTCATGTACAACAGTGAAGACTCAGGGGTGCAGGCCTTATGGGAATAAATGCAAAGAAAAAGCCACTTTTGAAACAGAAAAAAAAAAAAAAAGGTTAGAGTGGGCAAAATAACACAGACATTGGACAACAGATAGTTGAAAAAGAGTGTTTTGGATCTTAACCCCATTGAGCTTTTGTGGGATCAGTTAGACTGTAAGGTGCATGAGAAGTGCCCGACAAGACAGCTACATCTATGGCAAGTGCTACAGGAAGCGTGAGGTGAAATGTCACCTGAGTATCTGGACAAACTGACAGCTAGAATGCCAAGAATCTGCAAAGCTGTCATTGCTGCACGTGGCGGATTTTTTGATGAGAACTCTTTGAAGCAGTTTAAGAGTTCTGAACATTTTTTTCAAATTGTAATAGTAATTTTTCACGTTATTAATGTCCATTGTGATCAGTTAAATGCCACTTTGGTGAATAAAAGTACCAATTTCTTTCCATTAGAGCAAAATCTGTACATTATTCCAAACTTTTGGCCACCAGTGTATATATTTTAAATGACTAAAATTACCCAGTTTATCCTCTGACATAATAAATTGTTTACACTTTATAATAAGCTTAAATTTGTTAGCATTAGCAAAGGTATTATCAACTATATTTTTTACAGCATTTATTAATCTCGTTTACTAATTTATAAAAAATTTAATTATTCATTGTTAGTTAATATTAGTTCATAATGCATTAACCAATGTTAATATACATGTATACAACTTTTAATGTTAAAAATGTATTAGTATATGTTGACATTAACATTAACCGATATTAATAAGTGCTGAAAAAGTATTGTCCGCTGTTTATGTTAACTAATGTAGTAAACTAATGTTAACGATTACAGTTGTCAAGTGTTATCCTTAGATTTCTGTATAGACATATTTTTTATTGGTTGATATCAGCAAAATTAGCCTTGATAGTGCTAGTACCAGACTAAAAAAACTAGATTTGCATTTCCTAAAGGAAATACCACTGTTTGCAAGGCAGCAAAAGAAAAGTGTTAAAGTTTTAGGTAAACGTAGGTTTTTAACTTCGGTTCTGTGTAAATTTAATGCTGCATCAGAGTTTACATGACTCTCATTGTGTGTTTGAGGAATATCAGGGCATTGCTGCTTTTCAAGCACTGTAATAAAAATAGAATGTTTGAGGAACATCGATACAGTGCTGCCTTCTAAGCACTGTAATAAATGGAATCTGCCATCCCTACTAGACATCCGACCTGAGATCAGTTTTGGGTCTGTATGTGGTTTTCCTTGACAGTTTTGTCTAGAAGAACTGATCCACGGTGGTTTAATCCTAGTGCTTAATTTACAAGATACTTACTGTAAGATTAATTCCTATTCACCTTATTCAGCCCTGCCCCTTTTCAGCACTCCACTCTTCCGAATTTTGTCATCTAACTTCCTGTGTGTATTAAAGCTACTGAGAAGAGTCGATCTAAATGGATTACATGTGGAAGCACAGAAAGTATTTTTCATCAAGAGTAGACGGTGAGTCTACACCATCCCTTTACAACGTGAAAATGCTTTTCTGTCACTGTACAAGTTTGTTTTCCGACAATCACAAAGGTAAAAAGGTAATTATGCTATAAATGGGTTAGGGGATAGAATCTATAGTTCGTACAGTATAAAAATCATTATGTCTATGGAGAGTCCTCATAAGGATAGCCGCACCAAGATGTGTGTGTGTGTGTGTGTGTGTGTGTGGGCAGGTTTAAATGGTTTACGGGGACATTTTTTTAGGTTACAGACTGGTAAATACAAGGGTATTATGCTATAAATGTGGTTTATGAGGACATTTCTAGTGTCCCCATAATTTAAATCACTTAAAAAACATACTAAACGATGTTGTATTGAAAATGTAAAAATGCAGCAATTGTTTTGTGATGGTTAGGGTTAGGGGATAGAATCTATAGTTTGTACAGTATAAAATTAATTATGTCTATGGAGAGTCCTCATAATGATAGCTGCACCAACATGTGTGTGTGTGTGTGTGTGTGTGTGTGTGTGTGTGTGTGTGGATAAATATAGTAGGAGCCCTTCCCCTGTTCCGGTTTAACACTCAAAAAAATCTACTCACTTGAACAATAATGCAATCGTTGGGAGAATGACATGAGAAAATGGTCAGAGGTGTCTTACAGAGATAAATTTAATGACTCTTGGAGTTTCTTGAGCATAGAGGCATATCAGTGCGTCTGCAGTGTGAAGGTAAGATCTTGTGTTTTATGAAGTACTCTTGTTTTAAAATCTCCCTGCTCTGCTCCCAGTTGTTAAGACATCCTCTGAACACTTTAAAATATTCATCATATCTTTTGGCAACTATACAACCCCTAAATCCACTTTGCTGGCCAATTAAACTGTCATCAACACCATAGAAATCTATATAGAATATGCTAGACTGGTAGATAAAAGACAACATTTTTAAGATGGCTGGCTGCTATATTCTCTGGTGCATAATTGTAAATACTCTGAAAATCTCCATATCATATTTACAATCTGATGAGTGAACATTTAATACTGAAACAGAAAGACATTAAATAGTGATCCAAACATTTGATATGTTTTCCATTGTAGTTTCAACTTTACCTCACACTGTGTCTGCAGATTTGGACCATTATAGGCTGACCCCTTACCTTATTACTGTAATGATTTGCAAACACTGAGAAGTTTTGTAAATGCATTGACAAGGTTAAGAGTAAAATGAGACAACATTGCTCTCCATTCATTGTGTTATAAATACTCTGCTCGGTGGTACAGGACACAGTTGTTCGTTATTAATGTGACGTGACCTGCACAAGTTCAGCCAAACAAACCAACCTCCTTATTGTCTACCCAGGAAATTCAATGGAAACCTATGGACTCAGGAAAGGGTAAAGGGTGAGCAATGTAACCATGTTATTTTCTCTGAAATCTACACTTGCTCCCCACAGTATGAGCACTGGAGCCAAAGGGAATGAATGGAAACACATGAGCAGTGCAACTACACAGATTCAGCTGCATTTTAACCACAATACACTTCTGAAGACTGAGCTCCTGGCCACCTTTAATGAAGACCTTTTTCACTATATGGTACATGGAGGCCAGCTTTAATGTGTAGTCTTGAAGGGGTTTGAAGGAGACATATAGAAGAATGACTTCCCATCATGCAGTTCTAGCATTGAATGCCTTAAAGATTAGCTTGGCCTTGGCCCTGTTGAAAGCATTGTGTCTGGAATGTTTTGTGCAAGCTTAGTAGAAATGTGTGTGTTTTCAGGTGACATAAACACAGTTATTTGCACTTTTTATAAACATGGTGGATGACTTCAGTGAAGATTTTCAGTTATGCAGGTCAAGCTAGAATGATCTAGATCAGGGGTTTTCAAAGTCAAAGACAGCGGGCCTACCTTGTGACACAACGTACACGAATTTTTACAGCTCTCTACGCCTCCCCTGACATGCTCTAGCTTCACACACTTTGAAAACCCCTGCTCTAAATTATTCTAGTCAACTGGATGTTGTTGCTCAAGACGTTTCACCACTCATCCGAGTGGCTTCATCAGTTGTGGGTGCATATGAATGATGATACATTGGGACTTTCTAGAGGCTATTTTTGTCTGACATCACAAGGAAACCAGATTTACATAAGATATTTAAATTTTCTGGTTGCTCTCTGTAACAGTTAAAGTAGGCAGGAACCGGCTGAACGGTCAACGTAAGTTTAATGGTAAAACTCAACATAAAACAAACAAACACACACACATGCAGCACGACCGCTTGAGTCTCTCTCTCTCTCCCGAACTGGCGCCTCTGGCCCCCCTTTATCTCGCTCTCCTGCTGATCAGCTGATACAGCGCCGGCCGTGCACCCTCACAGCCCGGCCACACCCTCCTCCGCATCACACTCTCCAACATGTCAGACTTTGTTGGCACTTTGTTGACATATTAGATATAATTGGTGTGAGATTATGCATGTAAATTTAATTAATCTGTAGAGTTGGTTATATAGTAAAAGCTGAAAGAAGATGGAATAAAGTTTTCTGTAGGACAATAATTCAAAAATAAATAAATAAATGATATATATATAGGACATATGTATTCAGTGAATATATACAGGACCTCCCAGTTTTTTTTGTTTGTTATGGGGGTGCGGGACATGTCTGTCTCTGCCTGATCATTTCTGCAGCTCTTTAGCATAAACACTGTAACTGGAAATACTATCTGATCTGGACTCCCATTGTTATGTCCAGAGGTTAAGCTTATCTTGATAGCGGTCCATCTCCACGCTTCTTGGTCTAAGGCCCAAACTGTGTTCAGTGCCTGGGACCTCTGAGTGGCCCCTTGCCACCTGTGATCACAATGCCAGGGACATGAACAGATAACCAGAGATCTGGACTCCCGCAGGGACAGGACTCATTAAAGTACTGTGAAACATAATTAAATAAGAAGCATAATTACAAAGAAGTGACACACTAGTCTTATCAGCTGTGGAAATAATGCACAAAACTGGACCAAAATGCTTTTATGTAGTAGTTGTGATAGATGCTATTGATGGCTTGAATTCAAAGGGTCATGGTTTGGCTGTTTATCATGGCCCACTTAGGTCCTGTTGGTAGATGCAGTAACTACACCATCTGGCAACAAAAGGCACCTTTTCCATTGACGCCATTCAAAATTAGCCTTGTATGCTGAAGAAGTAAAACTATTTTCATATATATTGCCAATATTTCATTAAGTTATATAAATTCTTTTTGAATGACTTTTATCTCCTGTCTACTGCCTTTCACATCATAGCTAAGGATAGTCTCTAGTGAGGTGTTCTGAGGTGTAAGTGTTCTTGTGGTGCAATCAGCCAATTAGTGTTGTAAGGACATAATTTGCTGCAGCTCCAGAGTAGGGTTGCCAACAGTCCCGGCTAATGTCCCTTACTTAGGCTGAAATGAAGGCGCCTGTTTTCCCGTATTTTAGTAGAGAGGCGCTCATGAGGGACCTCTGGACGGACGGTAAACATACTTGAGGAGGACACTCTCGCAACTCCCCTCCTCCCCTTCAGATGGAGATAGCTTTCAGGGGGACCCCCATCCTGTACTGAAGCACTTAAAATGCTCAAGTGACCTGTTTTCACATGGCAAAAAGTTGGCAACCCTACTCCAGAGCAGGGCCTAAAAACCGTTCATGGAACGAAAATGAAAACCAAAAACTAACAGAATTTTTTTCAGAACATAACTGAGAATGGGAACAGAATCCCTTTCAATTGATCTGGAGTGAAAACTTTATTTTTAAATGCTGGTAACTGGTTAATAACCAGTTAATTTTCTTTTGATTTTTTTTCTTGAAACTAAAGACTAAAGGGTTTATAACAGTAAATTTTCAGAATTACACTAATTCCTGTTGCCCCAAAAAAATGGGGCTTCATTCTTTTTAGTAGAACATGTAAGCATGTGCATTGATCCAGAAGGAAACTGCTGCATCAGACATTTCTTTGCCTAATTGCATTTTGTGGATGTAGCCCCCCATTACATGATGAAGACCTTTTTGGTAACTATATATAATTACTGCATATACATGCATGATTAATCCAGATGCAAGGGAATTATTATTTATTTATTTTACTTATTTTTATCCCCTTTTCTCCCCAAATTAGTATGCCCAATTCCCACTACTAGTAGGTCCTCATGGTGTCACGGTTACTCTCCTCAATCCGGGTGGCAGAGGACAAGTCTCAGTTGCCTTCGCTTCTCAGACCGTCAATCCACACATCTTATCATATGGCTCGTTGTGCATGACACCGCGGAGACTCCCAGCATTTGGGCTCATGCTACTCTCCGCGATCCACGCACAACTTACCACGTACCCCATTGAGAGCGAGAACCACTAATCACGACCACGAGGATGTTATCCCATGTGACTCTACCCTCCCTAGCAACCGGGCCAATTTGGTTGCTTAGGAGACCTGGCTGGAGTCACTCAGCACACCCTGGATTCGAACTCGTGACTCCAGGGGTGGTAGTCAGCATCAATACTCGCTAAGCTTCCCAGGCCCCTCAAGAGAGTAAGTTATTTTATATATGCTACTGTATACTATGCCTGCTTTGATTTCTATGCTGATAATTACCCCACATAAAAAATAAAATAAAATAAAAAAAAAGTATATTTTTGCTTATTTTGGGTGAGGCACGCCCCTTATTTTGAGCTTAATTTTCCAGACCAGGTAACACTGGCAATCTGCATTGTGGCAACACTGCAACTGGTATATCACCCACCCTTAGCACAGAGTACTGTCATTTTAAAAATAATGTTATTTTATTTCATTCTAACCGGTTACCAAATGGAAAGGTGGCTGTGGAACGCCGGAACCAGAACAAAAAAAAAAAAAAGTTTCTGCTCAGAACGAACAGAAATAAAAAAACATTTAATTTTTAATCCCTGCTCCAAAATGATTAGGCACATGCCATTTGCAGCCAAGCAACTGCCATTGAGGTATATGGGAATGCTAACCCATAGCTTTCTCCTGGTACTATAGACCTCCTTGCTTGAATATAGAAGCAGCAGTGGTTATGTTATATTTAATGGTCACGATCTGAGGACAGCCCGGTCACTGTTCCATCCCATCATGCTGTGTATGCAAGACCGATTTTTACTGGGGGCAAAGCACAAGTGCAAATGGCTGCTTGGTCAATCTTTTAGTACCTTTTAACGGATTATAATTGTCTGCTAAATGCTCTGTCTGCTGTTCCTCCCACAGATGGGAGATGAACCCTTAATCCCTATTCTGGAGGCCATCCTACTTCATTTTCACTTGGAATCTGAAATCACACACACACACAACTTTTCCCCCTAGGATGTCTGTAAATGTCTTCTGACAGCTGAGCAGACTGGCAACTTTTCTTACTGTCTTTAAACCTTGTTTTAATGATGATGTCTAGAGCATGTCAGCTCAACACTTTGGAAATGCTTTTCAGATGTGGCAGATTTGGCTGAACCTCTCTTATAAGAGATTGACAGAATTTGATGGTGCTTCATTTTTGGATAGCATATTCTTGCTATTAGGGAATAACTGCTGGCGTGGTGTCATTTTTAAAGAGGTCTTGAACTTGAACTGTTAAATCCACCAAATTTTAGTTAAGATGACTTTCCCTCCATAAATGTAACAGCTTGGCTCATTCACTCTCTGAAGATATTAAAGTGATTTATTACATTAAAGGTCAAGTGTGTAATTTCTGCACCACTAGTTCTGTCAATTGCAAAAATAATTCTTGTTTTCAAACAAGTTTCCTTGAACACTTCACCTGACTTCCGTTGGTCAAACATACAGATAGTCCCGCCTCAAACTCACGATATTGGCTAAGCCAATGTTGACACATCAGGCTGGTAGGGATTCTCAAATAACCAGTAAAGTTTTGATAGTGCCACAGTGTTTACAATCTTAAGGGAAATCAATAGACATGCACCGATCGATCGGCAGATATTCGTCTTAAATCCATGATCAGCAATCGGCCAATCGTGCCTAGAATCAGGGTTGATCTTTTTTGCAGCACGCAGGGAATCACACATTCACTGCTTCTCTAATGAATGAGCGCTTGCTCAGCCATTGAAGCATGACAGAGTGGCCTTTGGAGGGTGAGTTGTTGGCAATTCTAAGCAATCACGAATGTAAACTTTCAGACATTATGTAATTCACATGAATATGCCGTTTTGTTTTTAAAAATGTGTAAGAATTACATGTGTATTATATTAAGTTGCCCATTTTCTAGAGTAATTACGGTAGTTTTTCTAACTCGCTGCACAGTAAGCATGAATAAAGATGCTGCTAATGGGTATACAAATTAATTAAACAACAAATAAGCATGTAAATACAAATCTGAGTACACTTGATGAAACGTGTGACAATCAGACATTGTGTGGGGCAACAGGGACTGCTTTAGCGATCATGTGCACTTTCAGTTTCACTCCCTTCAATATGCTCACTCACGGTGTCAATCAAACATGCGTGCTCTCCAGGTGCTTTCAGTATCTCATCAGTCACTCATATCAGCGCTATTCTGTGAGGATCCCAATTTAAATCAGTTTAATGTTGGACACAATACCACTAATAACAGATATAACTGTTTAACCTTCAATAACGGCTCTGCGTCTTTACGCATTTGCTTAATAATTAGTGATTTATGTTACAACAAGACACCAAAGAGAGTAAACAAATCATATATTAATGATTTCTCACTGGAGCAATTTTAGAGTTTGTAATGGATATATTTGTTTTATTTGTTTGTGTGTGATGCTCTCATGGTTTTTACTGGTTGCCAATATGTCACATTTACCTTTTGATATTGTCAACAGTACTATTCATAACTGTTTTCAATACAAATAAATGTTAGCAATTCACAATTAATGTAATTTTAATGTAATTTTGGTAATACTTTACAAAAAGGTTTCATTAACATTAGTTAATGCTTTAGGTATCATGAACAAACAATGGACTTACTGCATTTATTAATCATAATGTTAGTTAATAAAATAAAATTGTTCATTGTTAGTTCATGTTAGTTCATAGTGCATTAATTTGCATTAACTAATACAACTTTTGATTTTAAAAATGTATTATTATTTGTTGTAACTAACATTAAGTTCATTAGTTCATGTTAACTACTGTAATATTGTTAAATAATGTTAACAAATGGAACATTTTTGTAAAGTGTTACCGTAATTTCACTGTGTGGGGCATAAACATATAACTGCAGCATATAACTTGCAAAAGTGTGGCAAAGGGCACTTAAAAAAAAAAATCGGTATCGGTATCGGCCGGTCTTAGTGTTAAAACATTGGAGATCGGTATCGGCCTCAAATTTCCTGATCGGTGCACCACTAGAAATCAACCTGCAAATGGTTTACTTATAGTTTTCACTGCATAAGATGGGATAGGAGAAAGTCATTTAACATCGAACTAATTACACACTTCACCATTAACAATGAAAGCTGAATTGATGTCATGTTAATTCATAACCGTGGAAAAAAGTGTTTTCATTCTCCCTTTGTGAAAATGTTTTCCCTTCATATCTAACAAAGGATAAAAGAGCGCCTCTTCTAAACTCTAGTCTATGATCATATGCTTACGTTTTCCCCCTCTGGGCATCTGGATGATTAAGAGGGTTATTATGTAATTTCCTGCCTGCATGACATGGGCTGCAGTGGGTAAAGCTGTCTGCTGACCTGCCCTACTCCCGTGATCTGGAAGTGAAGTCTCCTACAGTGGCACATCCTGCCATCTGTCTGTGTCATGTGCTGCAGATGCCCATGGCTGGGTACCATGCAGACTGGTATGACAACCTGAGGGCGGGCACCAGGTATCACGAGATCAGCAGCTATAATGGGCCAAGTCGCTATGTTTACAGCAATCTTGAAGTGATTTCTTTTTTTTTTTTTTTTTTTTTTTTTTGCATAAATATAAATATACGTGTGTGTGCTTATAGGCAGTCTGGAGTAAAAATAGCCCGGTGAAAAATCTGCTGTGTGTGTTGCCAGAAAATTTGTATGCCCTCAGTTGTTGTGTTATGCCCGTCGGTTATTCATTGTTTACTTAACCCACTTGACTCTTTTGAGAGTTTATTTTCTTTATTTATTCTGGTCTCATTGGAATAGCATTGTTAGCCAATCTTGGAGGAATTAACAAAGGATCAGTGTTGCAAGAGTGGAGATGAGAGGAAGAGATACAGAAAACCCAAAGAGAACAATGTTTAGGCTACAGAGATAATCAAATGAAGATCACCTTAAGGAAGTTTATTTCACCTGCACGTACGGTTTGGGTGGGGGAAAAGAATCACATTGTTGTTGGAGGGCCCTGACAAACATTTGCCTGGTTTGAGTTATGACTGTTTTCTCTTGAGGATGGAACACAATATAATTAGACCTAATGTCCTGTCTCAGTGTCCAAAACTGATGTACTTAGTTTGTCCCTTCTTTTTCCATGGGAAAAAAGATTTTTGGAGAAGTCCAGTTATAAAAGTTTGAAATACAAGCAGATCATCTTTAGACCAGCTTCAATTCGAAATCCCGAAGCCTGTCCCGAAAGGTGCTCTTGATCTGGCCTAGTGCGTGTCTGTGAAGTCCATAAGAAAGTAGTTAGTCCCAGTTGTCATTTATGATTCGGAAGGGTGTCCACAAGCAGAGGTTATGTTAAGTGAATTTTTTCTGTAATTTACAGAATTAAAAATAAAAAGACAATTCAAAAAGCTTTACGCCGTTTTAACTGATAAAAAAACGAGAAGAGATCTGGTCTTTGGTATTTTGCTACTTTAGAAACATTCCCACAGTAAAGCATGCTAGAAATGATAAGACATGAAGAAAAGGGGAGAAAATAAAGTTTTTCAGGCACCGACAGGGACCGGCAGACTGGCTAATGGCACCACAAGAACATACTGTATACCTGATCTATGGCGTCAGTGGCAGCATACAGGGTCCATTTAAATCTTTTACAAGTCTGTTTTCATTCTTTTTTCACTCTTAAAAAAAGGGGAAATGGTTAATGTAATACATCATTTAAAAAAAAAAAAAATTGTGCCTTTTCCATTCTGATAGGCACATGAACTAGGCAGATCCAAGAAACACAGCAGCACAGCATTTAAAGCCAGCACATGGCTAATCAATCCAGTAAAGCCAACAGTTCCTGTTCGAGACATAGTTAAATGGAACATATTGTATCCAATTTGGTTTATATACTCACCAACAGCCACAAATCCTGCATTGTTTAGAAGTTTTTTTCTAACACATCTCTACATGTGAAAATGACATGAACATGACCATTCTTGGCTTGGTCATGCTCACTTTTGTGTTTTTCCTGGTCTGTGGCATTAGAGACGCTGCTTATGATTCACAAACCATGAGGCCTGACGAAATTGGAGACGATTTTCCTGGTCGTGTGGTTTATGAATCAGCTTGTCAGTTCTTCTCTATTACATTCCCTTATGATGGCTTATGTGCCTTTGCACTCTGCCTTTGGCATTATATCTGATTACTTACCCTGTAAACCTGAAAACCAGAAGGTTCAAGGTTCCTCTTCAAATACAGGGTGACCCCCACCTGCCTCGCTGCTAGGGAATAAAACCACTGTCAGCAGTTCGTCAGGCGAGTAAATTGCCGTTTTTCAGATTGTTTCCCTGGTATGGGGCAAACGCATGATTTGGATCAGGTGACAGACGTTTGAATGAAGAATAGGAGTCTTTATGCAAAGTACCCTAAGGGTACGTACAACATGATTGGAGCTATTTATTTCTGGACTTATGCACTTATACGGTTGCGGTGGACTAATAACCTCATAGCGCTAACTACTGTATGTAAATATTTTCTTTGCTAAAACATGAAAATAGGAAAGCAGCTGTCATCTGCATCCCACCAAAATGTTAAAATGAAGCTGTGTGAGGAATAAGGCAGAGGGTTTCCCTTTTTGACTACACAAATTTTTGTTTGTATTTGTTTCACTGTGCATGCATTTTTTTATATGCTGTGAAGGTTTAGCTCTCTGAATGTGATGTATTATGCTTCCTTGGTTCTCAATTGATGTCTCGGAGTGGAAATCCAGGATTGTTTATTTGAGAAGGATTTTTTTTTCCTGCTGATTCAGTGTAGAAAATGCTTTGATTCTCACTGATTTGATCAGTGGCACACCACAATTACAGAGATCTGTCATTATTTACTCAACCTCATGTCATTCCAAACCAGCATTATTTGGTTTTGTTTGCTGCTCTTCTCCATACAGTAAAAGTGTATGGGGACCACAGTTGTAAGGCAAGAAAATGCTTATATGAAAAAAAAAAAAAGGATAGTTTGTTTACAATTTGTTTTGTTAATGTATTGGTGCGTTTATAATACTTTTATCTGCGTGTAATGTATAGAAATACCTACCTTTCTTTAATCTTTTTCCTGTCATTTTGATAGCCCCAGTCCCTGTTAACTTTCACTTTATGGAACAGAGCAATGTGAACATTCTTCAAAATGTATAATTTTTTGTTCCACAGAAGAAAGTAAGTCATACCAGTTTCAAAAGATGTGATGGTGAGTAAATTATGACAGAATTTTCATTTTTGGGTAAACTATTCCTTTTAATTCCTTCATATGAGTGTGGGTGCACACATACATTCTTCTGAAAGTAAACAAGCGAAAAGGAATGAATGTAGAGGGTGTGATGAATGAGTTTCTTTTTTTTTCTTTTTTATACAGAAGTATATATATATATATATATATATATGAGAGAGAGAGAGAGAGAGAGAGAGAGAGCTGGCCCCCTCCAAATTCTAAAAACACATAACACTTTTAGGGGATTTGAGATGTAAATCTTAGACACAAGTGTGCAGTAACTATAAAGGAGCTGTACTGTCCGAGTCATGAGGCCAGTGCAGCATGAATCAATTTCAGCACCGTTTACCACTGAGCTCTTTTATAATACACCGTTATTCCCTGCTGTGACAAGTTACTCTTCTATCCCTCTCATTATGTATTCATACACATGAATTGACATTCATTGTGGATGTGCTTGTCTTAATACAGGCCATGCTTGAAAGCACTGCCTGAAATTGTATAAATTTTTTCCCCTTTCTTCATCCCCTTTGGACATGTTGACCCACTTTGTCTGTAGTTGGCACTGAAGACGGTTTGAGGGTTTCCACCTGGATTTAGTTAAGGGGTGTGGAGTCGGCTCATCCCCCTCACACACCAGTCCTCTGTTTCTTCCCTGCCCCCCCTTGGCTCTTTGCCACTCTCTGTTTAAAGTGGCTGGTTGCCAGATAAAGATGAATTACATTTAATTATTTTACCACTGATGCATCAACAGGGGTTCTACTTATAGATCTGGGAGCATTAATTTAAAGCAGTTTACTCTGTGGAGCCAGAGAGGGGATCATGAGGGAATATGTGCTCTTCCGTCTCTCTCCCTGTCCCCTGTGATGAGGGCCCCTGCATCCAATGAAATCTCCCACCACTGGCCTAATTAGTCCCCCGATGTGGCTTAACAATGTGTATTCATCAAGAACATTAATTAGTGTCTTGGGCACATATAAATTACTTGAGGAAATAACTGATGTCCCTGTTTATTAGTGGTTTTAATACCACACATAAAATGTCCCAACCACCTGACAGATACTACAGAATAGGTGTCCTAAGATATCACACCTGTCTTAGTCAGTAGGTTACATGCACTTTAAAAGTTTGATATCAGTCAGATTTAAACTATATATATATATATATATATATATATATATATATATATATATATATATATATATATATATATATTGCAGATTTACATGAAAGTGGTGGCTTTTATCACTTTATGTTGTTGCGTCTGTTATGTATGTGTCGCTCCATTTTCCACAGGACGTCCCCCCCCCTCCATTTTGGCACATTGCTATTTTTGCTCTATAAATATGTATGAGCATTACTACCTTTTAGCTTGTTTCTGTGTTGCTTTCATAAAGTGCCAACTTCCCTGAATATATGTTTTTCATTAAGAAGCTCAATGTGTGGATTCACACTTGTGGTGGCTGGCAAAGCTGGCATTCTTAGCTTAATTTTTCTTTTAATTAGCAGTTGGTTACAAAGATGGTTCCACTGGACAGCCAATGGGAAACATTGCCGGAGACGCCCAAGGGAATCGATTTTTTTCAGCGCAAGCTGGACTGAGACAGATTCACTAGACAGATTCACTGTTGATTAGGGAGTTGAAGTTCATGGGATTGTCACAGGGAGCTGAAGGTGTGGGAGGCAGGTCTATCCATCCATCCATTCATCCATTCATGCATCTTCTAAAGCCGCTTGTCCTATGTAGGGTCATGGGTAGTGCTGGAACCTATCCTAGCTGAAGGCAGGGAAACACCCTGGACAGGTGGCCAGTCCATCACAGGGCTAACACACACAGACATACACATTCACACTCCCACTCACACCTACAGGCAATTTAGAATTTCCAATTCACTTAACCTGGAGGTTTTTAGACTGTGAGGAAACCGGAGCAAACGGAGGAAACTCATGCGAACACAGGGAGAACATGCAAACTCCACACAGAAAGGTCCTGTTAGTGAAATGTTCTTAGACTGGATGCTTCATAAATCGCTCGCAAACCACCATATCAGCATTTCAAATACTCCCAGGATTGCTTATCCCTCACATGCATTAACTGTCCATCAAACCCACTGAAAGCCCACTGAAAATTACAGCCTGTTTCTGTCACTGTCTGACAGGAAATGGCTTGACATGTCGAGGCATCTGAGGTAGTACTTGAAATGAAACATCAAGATCTGCAGACAGTGTCTCAAGACATTTGAGGTCTTTCATGCCGTACTTTAAGAAGCAGCACCTGTGTTAGAGTCACATGATCCCAAACGGTAATGTTTAAAGCTGAAGTATTTTTTAAATTTTTTATGTTAAAATTATTTCTCGAATCCCAGCTTAATATGTACAGACAACTAAAAGTAAGCTATTTATAGGTTGGTTTCACCTGAGAAGTGTAAACACTGTGGCTCTGTTGTTATGAAAACATTTCTTTGTTTGTTTGAGCATTCCTGTCAGCCCAGCATAGCAACAAGCTTTCAACCAATGTCATGATTTTGGGGTGGGCTATTTGTATGTTTGACCAATGTAAGACAGGGAAGCATTTGGGAAAGCTGGTTGAAACCAATCATTACTTTTCAATTCCTTTTGGTGACACTAGTGGTGCAGAAATGTCATGCTTCACCTTTAAATGGTATGTTTACTGTTCTTAGTCCAGTAGAGGATTCTAATATTTTAAGGATAACATATGACTTGCAATAATTTAAGTTGAGAAATGCATATAACTGGAAGTTAAAAGGTCTCTTATTGCAATGAGTTGTTATGAATGGTTTCAAATGAAAATAAATCAAGTATTAACATTCAATGGCCTGTTAACTGCATTATGTATCTGTGGTGGTATAATTAACTTTATTTTGAATTTCTGAGTTGTTTGCAAAAATGGATTGTCTGCACCAACCAAATGCAGATAAAACATTTTAAATGTAAAATGGTCTCTGAGTAGAAGTGTTTGAAAACTACAGGCTGATTGCAGTATTTAGAGTGGGTCCTTGTACTTTACTGTTCATAAAAGCACAATTTAAAGCCTATTTTCTCAAATCGTCAGCACTGCAGCACTCGAGGGTCACTTTGGTTAACAGATAGCCTGTGTGGATGGGTTCTGTCTATAGCAGAGTCTGCTGGGTTCTGCTTTGCCATTGGATGGAGCCTTTGAGATATAACAGTGTGAATGTGTGTATAACTGTCACAGTATACTTTATATAGTTCACCCGGGAAAAAAAAAAAAAAAAAAAAAGGTTTTGGAACAACATGAAGGTGAGTAAATAATGATTTCTGGGTAAACTATCCATTTATGAGTCCACATTTTCAACCTGTTTTCTCAGCCCCATCTGAATAAGCAAACGAGAAACAAAACATTATAGAGAGTGCATTAAGTGCACTAGCCCAGACAAACCCTGAACGGACCAATCAAACAGCACATTCCATGTCCTCAAGCCCTCTGTTTGACTACAGGCATGTTAGTGTGTTCAGCTGAGCTATGAAAGCAGTGCTGCCCACCACTTAGAATACTAACTGGATCTGATTTCTGAATTCATTGTTGCTTTAGGTGGTTATTAGATGCTCGTGTTTGTTCATATTGATTTGCAAGAGGCAGAAGAAAGAAAAAGAGGCCCAGCAGGAGGCCTCGTGGCTTGGAGAGCAAGGTGAGGGAAGAGAAAGCGGGAGCAGGGAGGAGTGAGATAATGGTCTGTCTCGGGTGTGAATGGTTTAAGAGCTGCTACAAGAGAACGTTTTCATGTTTTAAGTGGTCTGGGCTTTGTTAGGCCCCAGCCTAGAGCCCAGCAGCAGTGGTTTTATGTGAATGGTTAATAAAGTTATAAACACTCGATTTTATATACAGAGGTTGAGAGACAGCGAGAGAGTGCCCCCTGAAGTTTTATATTTCTGCTAGATGTGTATGGCAAAGATCAGGCCGCACTTCCCTCCGATAATGATTACTCTTGTGATATAACACAGTTTTTGTTCCTGGGTAGTAAGTGTTATTTCCTAATTGCTTATGCCTCAGAAGTATAGAAAATGGCTAATATTCCCCACAAACTTTGCTTTTGTGACCAGGACAGTGATATTTTCAAATGTTCCTATTTCCAATGAGAAAACGGGCGAATTTGCCTTTTCATTCACATAAAGTCAGAAAAAAAACAACATATGAATCCAAAATCCTTCTTTATCTGTGGTCCGACGAAGACACTGGCTTTGACCTTTGCCTCAGACAGCTTAGGGAAGAAGTCTCGAAGGTACTTGAAGGCTGCCAACTCCTTATCTAGAGTTCTGACAAATTGTTTCATAAGGCCCAATTTGATGTGCTGTGGTGGCATCAGCACCTTCCGGGGATCCACCAGTGGCTCCCACTTGACGTTGTTCCTCCACACAGAGAACTTGGTCCCGCCTGTGGTAGTGCGCCTTGGTGCCCCTGCTGTCCCAAAGGCAAAGATAGCAGTGAAACTAGGTAAAACCGCCTTGGAGACCCATCAGGAATGCCACCATTTTGAAGTCTCCTATGACCTCCCAGCCATACTCATCATACTTCAAGGCGTCCAGCAATGTCTTAATGCTGCTGTAATCCTCTTTGAGGTGCGCTGAGTGAGCCAGGGGAAGAGATGGGTAAATGTTTGGACCAGCATGGGTTTGATTATTACTTTAGTATAAACGCATGTTAATTTGGATTCATATGTTGTTTTTTCTGACTTTATGTGAAAGAAAAGACACAAATTTGCCCGTTTTCTTACTGGAAATAGATACATTTCAAAATATCACTGTCCTGGTCACAAAAGCGAAGTTTGTGGGGAATAATAGCCATTTTCTATACTTTTGAGGCATAAGCAATTAGGAAATAACACTTATTACCCAGAAAAAAAAGAAGAAGAAAAGAAAAAAAAAAAAAAAAAATATATATATATATATTTGTTACACAGTCATGCACTCAATTTTTTTGTGGCTGAAAATATGAAAATAAACCAAAATTTTTATGGATATGATAACATAAAGTTGGACACGGTAAACAAGCAGTGTGCATGTGAAATTATCCAGGTTTATTATTATTATTATTATTTTATTTTATTTTTTTGGAGCCTGTATGTTATTTCACAGTCACACCAAATTAAGGAAATTAGTGTAATCACTTAAAATACATAAAAATTTCTCATAAAAATGAGAAAACTTTTAAAAGTCTAGTTTAAAACACATGTATCAAGAAATGTATTCTCTTTGTCAATGTTGGTTGCATACATTTTTGAAAAACAAAGCATTTTCAAAAAAATAAATAAAAAGGATTTAATGACTTTAATGTCAAATGGTGTGACCATCAAGGAAAAGTTATATAAATAATTTCAAGATAAAAAATATATTATTTAAAATCATCTAAATATTAATAAATTATATATATATATATATATATATATATATATATATATATATATATATATATATATATATATACTGTATTTTGTTTTTTTCACATGACAATAAAATGGCTAACTACATGATGGTTGCATCACCTGACTTTGATTCGGTGGACAAACATTTTTCAAATATTAATAATATTTTAAAACAAAATTGTTTCACTTTTTTTTTGTTTTTTTAAGGAAATAATATAATTATAAAACATTATTCCAATCTATGCCAACATTTTTTGAGAATTTTAGCTTTTTATGAGACTTAAGCTGTGTACGAAACGACACACTATGCATATATGCACTTATAAAATATACTATGCACTCATAGTGTATGAATTTTCAAAGAGTAGTATCATCCCAAAATGGAAAACGTAAAGTTTCTTTACTACACGGAAGCATTTGCCATTTAACAGCTGACGGAAGTGACGTTTCAAGCGCACATGATGTGTTGCCACTAGATTTAGCGTGTTAGCCAACCTTGGTTCAACACTTGTATCTTAAACAATGTACATATTCATGCAGCTTGGAGTGATGGTAAAGCATTCAACTCACATTTGTAAGATACTGTCTTCACTGAAGTTTGTTGCCACGTTCTCCGTTATTTACAATTGTTTTGTCAGACCAATATCACAGTCTGGTAACTCCCCCCTTCTGCTATGTGCAGCAAGCCGTGAGTGCTGAGTGCATGAAGTGTCCAACATTCCATACTCCGTTTTGACGGTTGAAAAAGTGCATCATCTAGGTGCTAAAAGTGCACTTCTTTTTGCTGCATTTTCGGTTTTAACATACTACTCGCACTACACTACAAATGGCACAGAATAGTGCAGAAGTGTGTGGTTTGGGATGCACCTTTATTGTTTTAGATGTTTTTTTTTTTTTTTACCTTAAGCCCCCCAAAAAATGTAAAAATGACTTTGAACTCTGAAATAAAAAACAAGTTCTTCACAGCAGAGGTGTATTTAAGTGATTGTTTTATGTAAATTGCAATTTTTATGTATTTTTACATAACTTAAAGATTTTCCAACATTTTATGTTATGATTTCAGCCAAGAACTCTCAAATAATTGTCAAATCTTGTTACAGTTTTTTTTTAATTTTTTTTTTTATTTTGGTCAAAAATAGTGCTTGGAAGCAGTGTTGTGTGTAAGTCTGGTATGAGGCAATAGTAACTATATCTCATGCATAAGGAAGTAGTTAGCGATCCAAAACAATGGAAAGGAGATATTTTTGTGTATGGCATCAGTTAATCTTTTTCATGAAAGTCATGTCTTTTGGAGAGGAAAGAGAGGGACTGATGTGGCTTGTACATCTGTCTTGATTTCACAAACTTCAAACGCTTAATTAACTGAACTTGCTTTGCTTCTGTGTTATGAGTAAATTTAAATCCCGTGCTTATGTACCAATCATCTCTGTGGTTTGTCCATGATAAACAAAACCCTGCTTTTCAAATTAAACCTAAAAATGCACATCCACAGTAACTGTTTGCATCTATTGGATTTCCCATCTCAGAAAACATGTACGAAAACCTTGGTTATAATTTAGCCTTAGAAATGATTGTTTCTGCTCTGTATCATAAAAAAGAAATCAGCAAACTTCTCAAATTTTAACCAGGCTTTCTATTTTGGCAGGGGGGGTTCTTCCCCAGAGGGAACCTTAGCTTCATATTATTGGCTGAGCTTGTTTCTCAGGACTCATAAAGTTAGACCATGATCCATTCCTGACTCGAAGGGAGTGTGGAGTTTTTTTTATTTTTTTATTATTATTTATTTATTTTATTTTTTTACCGGCAGCACTGAAAGCAAACACAACTTTAATGAAGCACTTAAATTTTAGAGGTCTGGTTTCTAATTAGATTTCACTTGTAAAAGTTCAGTGGCGACAGTGGAGGCACTGCAAACACATGATTATTTCAAAGCCCGTATTGTTTATGTTACCCTTGTAAAGTGAGTCTCAATAAAAGGGGAATAATAGATTTTGCCAAGGACACATGAAAAACTGATCCCCTCCTTTATGGGTTTGCTAATACAGGGCGAATGGGTGAGGTGTGAAATTTTGGAGGTGCATACGGGGACATTTCTGAGGGGGGAGGCAATGATAACTATAATGTTGGCTGAGAGAAACATATCTTTCTTTTCATCAGTTAATATTTGCATGTTGCACTTATTTTTATTGCAAGGTCATTTATTCTCAAGTGACGGTCCTTTGACCTGGGGATCTGCAAACTACTGTATATATTTTCAAAATTGACTAGGGTGGCTGCCTGAACAACTAGTCGACAAATCAGTCTAAACATTGGACATGTTTCTTTGGAGGCATTTATATTTGGCATGTTCTTGTGTTTAATAAATGTAATTAATATGATATAATATTATATATATATATATATATATATATATATATATATATATATATATATATATATATATATATATATATATATATATATATATATATAAAATTAACACACTTTTAAAGGCATAGGGTGTCACACCCAAATACTGATTTGGAAAATATTGAAACTGGATGTACGACAAGTTACTCTGTTAAAAGAGGCCTGTCCAGGGTCTTTCTCTGCCCTCGATGCTGATAGCTGAATGACCCTTCTGCTGAACACCCAGCTGTTGAAGTTTCTTCACCCCAGCATGCCTCTCTTATCTTGGGTCTGGCCTTGAACAGATCGCAGGCTATAACACCACAGGAGCTTTTGATTCCCTTTACCAGACTTCTGGCAAGATTTGAACTAATTCCTCTGGCAAATCTCAATAAATCTTTTGGATCGAATCGCATATTTCAGATGCTCCAAAACAGCCTGCAGAAACTTTTAATGACTCAGCTGCATGCAGAAATGAACACAAACCAACTTTCCAAAGCTTCAATTATTATTGGTGGTTTGAGGCCACATCTGTCAAACTATTCGGAGGCAGAAAACAGCAGTATTAAACTCCTAAATTTCTAAATGTTTAAGTGTTTCATTTTTATTGTTAACATGTTAAATGTTAAAATATTTTCTTCTGTCCAAACGTAATATATAGAGACAAATATAAGTTAGCCATCTGTAGGTGGATTTTCCTTAAAAGTGTAAACACTGTGGCTCTGTGGTTTTATTTTAACATTGCTCTTTTTGTTTGAGCATTCTGACTAGCCCGACACAGCAACAATGACTCCACCACTGCCGTAAGTTTGGGGTTGGACTATGTGTTTGTTTAAACAATGGAAGACAGATTTGAGTGTTCGGGATAGCTGTTCGAAAACGTTCTTTATTTTTGCGACTCTGTTTGGTGCCAATATTGGCACCAAAATTTCTCACTTAACCTTCAATAATAGTGTTTCTTGAACAACTGACACAAAGTTTCAGTTTAGTTTTTAACCTCTAAGAAACTTGTGGACCTCTACAGTAGATAAAATTATCTTTCAAGAGACATCTTTTGTTTAAAAAAAAATCTAGCCCGAATAGTTCTTCTTTTACGGGACAGAGAAAGAATCTTCCTCTTCATCTTCCACTGCCAGGCTGCCCTTAAGATAAGCTAAATTAAGATTTGTTCCCCATCCAAACTTTTTGCTGCGTTCCTATCAGAATGTGTAGAGGCTGCTCATCTATTGAGATTAGAGAGGGACAATAACAGTCCTCCATGAGGGAGCATGAAGATTTGTCATATAAAGGATTGTGGGAAGATGAGAGGACAACAAAGCCTCCTCCCACTCTCCCTCACAAACACCTACTTGACATTTATTGCTTTGCCTGTGGTGGTCAATTCATGTGTGGAGAGTGGGATTTTGCCCACAAGGATATTGCAACACATCACCACAGGATAATGGAATGTGCTAGAAAATCCCAGCAAAAGAATAACAGTAAATTCAGCAGTCCGCAGGGGATGTTTGGATAGTTTGGTTTTGTATCTCCCTGTTTGGTTGTTTAATAGTTGTTTTGATCCTTCACTGTCACATCACACTGTCATGTTGTGTTGGAGTGTTTTATGATGCCCAAGAACTGCCAGCACACACAACAAGTGTGACATTACCGCCATTCTTTGTAGAGTAGGTTTTCCCGATACAAAAATGTCAGTAGTCAATACCAGTGAAATTTCAGGATTTTTGATACCAAATTTGATATCACATTGAAAATAATATGATAATGAACAAATTTCTTTGTTTAAAAAGTAAAAATTAAAGGGATAGGTCACCCAAAAATGAAAATGATGTCATCATTTACTCACCCTCGTGTTGTTCCAAACCCCTATGACTTTCCTTCTTCCTTGGAATAAAACAATAAAATAAAAAATAAGTTAATTAGTTTGATAGTCTCAGCCATCATTAATTTTCATTGCATTTTGTTTTCTTCATGACTGAATAAGGCTGTCATTCTGCTTAGCATCCCCTTTTGTGTTTCACAGATGAAAGAAAGTCATACTGTCGTACACGTAAATATAAACAAATTATATTAAACAATGGCATTTTCCCTTCAGGTATTCATTAATCAAATAAACCTTCCAATGAATTGTTATCATAACATAATAACATACAGTAATAGACATTGCAAGGTCCATTAGACCTTTACACTGCATGATCTAAAGCACAGGTTAAATATTTTAACACATAGACTTTCTTTTTTTTTTTTTTTTTTTTTTTTTTGCTAACCATTTACATTCACTTTATACTGTACATAACAAACTGTGTTTACCTTAATAGCTCACCAAGATGGGCATTTTGTACTGGCTGCATGGCACAAGAAGTGTATTTATGTGCAGGCTTTATCAGTCACAACAATTCTGAAGGCTTTTCTCTATATCTTCACCATATTGGATGCCTGGTTTGACATACAACCTTCCTAAAGTCCTGGAGAGGAGGGTTTGCCTGCTACATTGAGTTTTGAGGTAACGAAAAAGCAAGCTTTGACAGAAAATACACTACATCTGATATTCTCATGCTGACATTGCCGTTCCTCGCAAACTGTTTAAGGAAACAACTCACTGATTTTGACACTTCTTGTCAGGACAAGACGTTGCACATACTCTAGTTGTTTGGGAGCTCCTACTTGTGGTGTCAGTGCCAGTGACTCTGGATGACTACAGACAAGATAAATAAAGATGAATTAGAGAATTGCCAGTGGCACTACTAGAGAAGAAGACACATGTCTGTCTGTGTCATGTTAGTATCTCCAGCATACCTTGCTTTCCTGTAAGAGGATGGATGCCCTGCTGAGGAAACCCAGCACTACTCAACGTAACTGAGAGAAGAAAAGAGGTAGAGAGATGTGTTGCAAAGGTACAAATGCTACCTCACTCCCTGAAGTTGTTTCAGAAGGCAAATTATGTTTAGAACACAGACCTGACTTTGTTGTCTTCTGAACTGCAACCAGCAGAATCCATCCATAGTGTCACCGAATGGTGACTTGCTTAATGCTATTCTTGTTGAAACAACTGACTGAAGTATTAGACCGGTTTCAGCCAGACCCGGCTCCACAGGGGGGACTTGATGGGCTTGGCCCAATCATGAGCTTGGCCAACATCTATCCCTGACCGAGCTATATGTATATACACTAGGGGTGTAACGTTTCTTGGTAAAAAAACAAACTGTACGGTTCGCCACCCATGGTTCGGTAAGCATTGGTATCGTGGTTCACTTCAAGTTTAATTACGCATCTGGACACAAGGTTTGGCGAAGAAAACAAAGCGTCAAAATAGACACACGTACAACCTCCGCTAATGCACCTGAATGGATCTGTAAATGGATACGCTCCACCTGTGTTTCACATGGGTCAACTTGATGATGTCACATTTCTGCACTCGTTGTGTGTAGTTGAAAAAGGCAAAGGCCAAGCGGAGAAAAAGAGCCGCTAATAGAGCGGCCCTATGCATTTTCAAGTCTCCTGTTTGGGAACATTTTCATTTTGCAATCAATTAAAAAAGCGATGGCCAAAAAACCTTTACAAAACAGGCACTGTTTGCAGACTTCGCAGACAATAATTAAAATGCTTGTGGTGTTCATTGCCATGAAGTTATGTTGCCCTACTCCATTGATGAAGATGGGGGATTTCAGCGTATGATTAAAACACTCGAGGTGCGACATCCCGGACCCTTCTTGTATACAAGTTAATAGCAAGGTCTCTTCTATACTGACGTACAGCTTCCGAAGGTTGAATATACACTACCGGTCAAAAGTTTTGAAACACCTGACTGAAATGTTTGTCATGATCTTAAAAATATTTTGATCTGAAGGCGTATGCTTAAATGTTAGAAATTAGTTTTGTAGACAAAAATATATTTGTGCCACCATATTAATTTATTTCATTATAAAACTAAAATTTAATAAAAAAAAATTAATTAAAATAAAAGTTTTTGAAATTGATGACTTGGACCAAATAATAAAGAAAAGCAGCCAATAAGTGCCCAACATAGATGGGAACTCCTTCAGTACTGTTTAAAAAGCATCCCAGGGTAATACCTCAAGACGTTGGTTGAGAAAATGTCAAGAGTACATGTCTGCAAATTCTAGGCAAAGGGTGACTACTTTGAAGATGCTAAAATATAACACAGTTTTGATTTATTTTGGATTTTGTTTAGTCACAACATAATTCCCATTGTTCCATTTATGTTATATCCATAGTTTTGGTGACTTTTATTCTAAAATGTGAAGAAAAAAAAACACACAAAAAAAAACATTATAACAAAGAATGTGTAAGTGTTTCAAAACTTTTGACTGGTAGTGTATGTTGAGTTGAATTTGAAATGCAATTTATGTTGATGCATGTAGCGTAATAGTGCAGGTATTAATATAAAATGTTGATTTAGTAATTAGAGATTTTTTTTATTTTTTATAAGATCCCTAAAGAAAATTAACCATGGTTTTACTATAGTAATATTGTAGTAATCATGAAGTTACCATGACTGGTTTTCTTAGCAGAAATCATGGTTTTGATACAATTAACCATGGTTTTAAAACAATAATTCTGTAGTGGTTTTACTATATAATGTAACCATGACAGTAACCATGTTGATTCTGTGGTTACTATGATTATACTACAAATACCATGATTGAACTATGATTACTGAAGTTAAACCATGATTTTTATTAAGGGCAAACCTGTTGAAGTATGTGTTACTAAATACAGTATTCTTCCTTTGGATTTGGATTTTTTTTTTTTTCATAGCAAACACCGAACTGTACTGAAACAGAGACCCTAAAACCATGATACAAACCGAACCGTGAGAAATTTGAACCGTTACACCCCTAATATACACGTGTGTGTGTAATATATCCTTATTATAGGAGTAATTGATAACTCACCATTGAATTATTGAAAAATAATGCATAAGCATAATAATGTGGCCACGATGCAAAGCAGTGCAATGCATAGAATCATGCAGATATGGGTCAGGAGCTTCAGTTAATGTTCACATCAACCATCAGAATGGGGAAAATATGTGATCACATAGCCCTTTTCCACCAAAATTGCGATGGTACTCGTGCTGAGCCTGTGCTCCGCTGATTCACGTGACTACCTCAAACATAACATGGCGCATCACAGTGTGTTTGTATACAGCTTTTACTCTTGTTTTTGAGGACATATTTAAACATACAGATTAACGCAATCCATCGTTATTACATTGCTCAACAAGATTGTCAGTGATGACATCTACACTAAAGACGACAGATAAGGTAATTACATTATATTGTATGAACTATGGCTTAACTTGCTAAGTTCTTTAAACTGTTACAGTGGAATCATTATTAACATTTAGTGTAGCAGATGGTTGCATTTGGATTTTTGACATAGCATATAATATTACTGATTAAGAATCCCACCGTTTTACTTGAGGCAAATGGGCTACAACAGTAGAATACCATGTCGGGTTTCACTTCTGTCAGCCAAGAACAGAAAGCTGAGGCTGCAGTGGGCACAGGCTCACCAAAACAGGACAGTTAAAGACTGAAAAAACATAGCCTGGTCTGATGAATCTCGATTTCAGCAGAGATACACAGATGGTAGGCCCATTGCTGCCTCAGCTGGGCCATTGAGAGCTATCACAAACCTGAATGTCTTACATATAATTTTCATAAGATGAAGGACCAAATTTACAACCAAATGGGAATTAATTTATATAGTCAGGCATGCTTTTTTTCAAACAATGTGGAAGTTCTTCACTTCATTATTTATTATTTGTTTCTTTATTTAAGTTTATAGTGCATTTACAATACATTTTCTGCTAAGTTCAGCATGCAATGTGCAGCAACAATGAGTTCAAATTTCTGCAACACTTCTGCTACTCAGCACTGCTCTGCTTACACATACAGTGTGAAAACTGCAACCTGTTAAAATGGGCACCAAATGGGCTGCTGACATGCTGCAGACACAAGATGTGTGAAACAGGCCTTAGAAAGCAGTTTTGAAGGATCTGGTGTCTAAAACAGAACATGAAGAAGTGGTGATTTACGCTGAGCGTGGGCAGTGTGTTATCTATTGTTCATGAAATGTGGTTTGATTAAAATGCAGGGTTATGGGGGCTCTGTTGGACACCACCAATCTGTCTTGAAAAAGAGACTGGGCCAGTGGCCTCTCCACTTTTTCACATTTGGAGTATCCTTCATTAGTGCCAAAGTCAGACACTCTCACTCTCCGTCTGCCTCTCTCTGTTAGAAAATAGAGGGTTATGTGGCTTTCAGCGCATTATCAAATGCTATGGTGCATTTAGCTGTCATGTATGGCAAGTATTTGCCATCTTTTTCATCTGACCCCACAACAGAGGACACTATTAACATTATTATCTTGTAGAATAAGAGAGCTATCTCTGTTGCAAGCTCATACACACCCAAACTCTTTCTCTCCTTGTGTTTATCCCACTATTTCCCTGTCTTCTCTTTGTGTCTTAACTATTTCAAGTAATCAATATGCCAGGGGTTTTCAAAGTGTGGGGCACTAAAGCATGTCAGGGGAGGTGTGGAGAGTGGTAAAATTTGTAATTAAATAATTAATATGTATAAATATGTATTGTTTTTAACTATTATATTATTATATTTAAAACATTATTTAAACAGTTCTGAAAATAATAGGCATATATAATATATTTATCAAGAATCTTTGTGAAGATTCTCTGATATTTGTCAAGCCCGCCAATAAAGCAGATGTGACGTATTAGTGTACCACCAAATTTGAATCCTTCAGTTTCAGGGGTCAAATCCAAAAGACGACGATGCGATGAGCAGTATTTAAGTTTAGGATTTACATGGACAGGGTCAGTTGACGCACCACAACCTTTATGTGTCGTTTGTCAGGAGATTTTAGCTAATGACAGCATGCAACCTGCTAAACTCCGCAGACACCTTGACACCAAGCATGCTCAGGTAGCGGGAAAAACCTCCTGAGTTTTTCCAAAGAAAACTTCAAGCCTTTCAAGGTCAGAAAACAGTTGTCAGAGAATTTGTCAAATTAAATGTAATGGCCACTGAAGCTTCATATCACGTTGCGCTGCATATTGCCAAGGCAGACAAAGCACATAACATCAGAGAGACATTGATTCTGCCGGCAGCAAAAGATATGTGTTCCTTGATGGTAGGAGAGGCAGCGGCTTCTAAGCTTGATTCTATTCCACTCTCTGACAACACAGTAGGTCGTCGCATCTCTGACATGGCAGAGGATGTGAAGGAGCAAGTGTTAGACAGCATCAGGCACAGCCCATTTTTTTGCACTCCAGATCAACAAATCCACTGATGTGGCCGGCTGTGCACAGCTGTTAACATATGTGAGGTACGTGAAAACATGGACATTCAAGAAGAGTTTCTATTCAGTAGTCCTTTGCCCGCCCGCCCACACACACACACACACACACACTACTCCTCTCTGTTACAGATCTTCTGACTGGTTTGACTGAGATGGACCGTTATTGGAATTTCAAATTATGTTCTTTTTTTTTTTTCACTATTGTAAAAATGATATAATATAAAACATTTTATAAAAAAAAATTGTATATTCAATGTCATAATTCAGTTAATAACGTCTGCACTTTTGTTAAACAATAAATGATAAAAATGATTAAATTATGTCAAACAGTTGTCTGACAGTTTGTTCAGATGTGTTTGTGTGGGTGTTTGGGGGGTGGGGGAGCACCATTGTGTACGTTGTGTCACAAGGGAGGCCAACTATCTTTGACTATGAAAACCCCTGCAATGTGCATTAAACACACATACTTGTATAGTGGTGTGTGCTTGTGTTATCTGAATTTTTCATATCTTTCTGTTTCATTCTGTCATCCATCCTTTGTTTTAGTCTTGCATAGTGCATAACCCCTATTATCACCTTAATTACAGTGTCACCACAGTCTGACGGCCAGCTCTATTGGATCAATGCTCTATTAGGTGTATGCTCATGTTACATTGATGCACACTTGTATTGAGCTCTGTTTTTCTTAGGGATGGACACAAGTAACCCAGTATTTGAGTACTGTGAAGTGACAGCAGTAATCGATTATGAGAGCACAGTAATTGCGTAACATTTCAGTCCTATTGAAATTTAGTGAGAAATATACACAAACATGTCAAAAACTACTTAGTTTTTAATTTTGTTGGTTACAGCATCATTTTCAGCTATACCTTCCGGTAGGGTTCATCAAACAGATTTGTGCGTCAACACTGTACACACTGACTTTCAGTCTGAGTCAGCACTCAATATTCCAAAGAGGATTAGGGTGTCATTCACACAGTATGCATTCTTCCTTTCATAAAGCTAGATGGAGTTCAACTGAATGCTACAGAATGCAGGGGTCTTCAGATGTGTTTTTAAAGTGCTTTTTTGAGACATGTTATTTAAAAGGACTGTTTTAAGACTCATTGTTCGAAAAGATGTCCATCTGGCACTGTACATACAAAATAGGACAGATGGACAAGCCCCACCCAAGTACTTGGTTAATTTATCTTAATAAATGGTTAATAAACTTCTTGACAAAATGACCAAAATTTCGATCCCTAGTTTCTTATCTGCTCTAAGAACACAGCTATTCAATCCATTCGAAAGTGAAAAGCTAGGCAATGTATCCCTCATGAAATTGCATCTATCTCAGCCAGGGGCTATTTCCCCAAAAAGTGACTATAGCAGTATTGTCAAATAAGCTGTTAGCATTTCGGCTCTGGTGAAATGGACTCTATTTTTCATCCATTGGGACGCTTCAGTGTGCTAGTTGACATTTACTTACTGCTGTATTATCTATCAGATCAAGAGCCCCAGAGAGGTCTCGAGAGTTACAACCATGCTGTGGCATTTTACAATGTCCTGTGTTTTAGTGTACATAAATGCAAGCTTTTCAAACATGCCTTGCTTCAAATTCCAGAGAGAGTGAACAATGGTCACCGAAAAAAAAAAAGTATTTTGGAAAAGGCATGTTTCTTTGTTGTTTCATTATTGGAGCAGGGTTCATGTGAGGAGAGACTTCAAGAGCACTGTACTGTATTCTTGCTGACATACAGTTTTAATGCCTCGAGTTATCTTGCGATAATTCTCTCACATCCAGTGCATGCCATTTTAGAGCTGCTAATTTACTTTTCTATTATACATCTGTGAAGAATATCTTAGCTAGCCCTAAACCCCAGGCTTGGTTTACACAGTATGGTGCTTCATTTATCATCTGTTTTTCATTGGATGAGCACAATTTAGGAGCACTGCATTTTAATGTTTTAGTCAGAAAGTGTTATGCAATGTGGATTTTAATGAGACAAAACACATTCTAGCCTGTTAAAGCATCTGTTGTAAAGTAGATAGTTTCAACTCTAAAATCTGATTGATGAGAGTTCAAAGTCGTAAAATGCAGATAAATGCAAACCTGTGATTGCATATTCTGTTTTAATGCGCCAAGTTGCTACATTGATTGGCAACAATAAAAAGCCTATAACTAGGCTTAAAAACTGTATTTGGTGGAAGAATTTAAAAATTTAAAAAACTACTATTTATTGAGCATCAGTGTATTTTATCCTATTGCTGTTGCCTTCTTTATATATAAACCTTGACTTACAGTGAATTTACTATGGGTATGAGATGTTTGATTCAAAATGGAGTGCCTAAATCCCCCTTAACCGTGGACACTTTATTACATGGCTTCTTGTTGCTTATTGCTTTTATCTAGGTACTGTTTGCTGAGCAAAAGTATTAGGCAAAGGTAGTTTTAATTGGCGTATGCTAACAGTTGGACATTTCAACATTTTCCTCATTTTACTCACTTTACATGATGTTTTGTCTTTATTTATAGGGCAGTTGAGTCATAAATGAAACATGGATGCTGTTGCTAGTTATGACAAAATCAAAGATCTTTGTTCAGCACATTCCCCACGATCTCTGGTTTCTTAAAGGCTGTTGTCAGGCTCAGGATCTTTGATATATAGATTTGGCTGTTTTGTTCAAAGACCAAAACTTTCAGTAGCCTATCTCTGAAATGCTAATTCCGTTTGAGCTGCAGTTTGAACAACTCCCAAACCTCCATCCTTTGCTCTATGGCACATAGGCTGACCACTGCCAGTCTTTGCCTCGGTTTATCAATAAGGTGATGCATTTGCCCCAGTAGGACTAAGTATAGAATGCCTGGGGAGAAGCCCAAAAATATAGATTGATCATCAATTCAACTGAATAAACCCTGGGAAATGCAGAGAAATTACTGGTTTGAAGTTTTAAAAACTATTGTCAAGGTACATGATGCTGTTACTGTTTTTGTAGTGAATCAGCAATTATGACTTTTGAATTATGACTTTTATAAGTCTAACAAACTTAGTCTTATATGTTCAGTGTAAATTGCCTTGAGTTGCTGGTCTCATCACTGTGCCTGTGTTCTCAGTCAATAGAGCTATTAGCGCACAGAGGGATGTCACAATATTTAACCAAGGTCACGCTGACATTAACATTAGCCTTCGCTAATCGGCTTTACCTCCAGGAATATTTACCGCACCGCTTCAGGATCTTGTCTCAGAGTTGGCCATCTACATCATGCTGTATATCAAGTACTGCATCATCACTGTCAGTCTCATTATAGACGCCTTTTTAAAATATGCATTTTATAAATGGTGCATTTTAACAAAAAATAAATAAATAAAATATTTTTCACATAGAATGTTAGTTTAGTGGCAGTTTACATGTATGTATACTGGCGGCCAAAAGTTTGGAATAATGTACAGATTTTGCTCTTATGGAAAGAAATTGGTACTTTCATTCACCAAAGTGACATTCAACTGATCACAATGTGTAGTCAGGACATCAATAACATGAAAGATTACTAAAGAAAAAAAAAAATGTTCAGAACTTCTTAAACTACTTCAAAGAGTTCTTATCAAAAAATCCTCCATGTGCAGCCATGACAGCTTTGCAGATCCTTGGCATTCTAGCTGTCAGTTTGTCCAGATACTCAGGTGACATTTCACCCCACGATTCCTGTAGCACTTGCCATAGATGTGGCTGTCATGTTGGGCACTTCTCACGCACCTTACAGTCTAGCTGATCCCACAAAAGCTCAATGGGGTTAATATCATAACACTCTTTTCCAATTATCTGTTGTCCAATGTCTGTGTTTCTTTGCCCACTCTAACCTTTTCTTTTTGTTTTTTCTGTTTCAAAAGTGGCTTTTTCTTTGCAATTATTCCCATAAGGCCTGCACCCCTGAGTCTTCTGTTTACTGTTGTACATGAAACTGGTGTTGAGCAGAATTCAATGAAACTGTCAGCTGAGGACATGTGAGGCATCTATTTCTCAAAGAAGAGACTCTGATGTACTTAACCTCTTGTTTAGTCGTACATCTGGCCTTCCACATCTCTTTCTGTCCTTGTTAGAGCCATTTGTCTTTGAAGACTGTAGTGTACACCTTTGTATGAAATCTTCAGTTTTTTGGCAATTTCAAGCATTGTCTAGCCTTTATTCTTCAAAACAATGATTGACTGATGAGTTTTTAGAGAAAGCTGTTTCTTTTTTGCCATTTTTTACCTAATATTTACCTTAAGACATGCCAGTCTGTTTCATACTGTGGCAAATCAAAAACAAACACAAAGACAATGTTAAGCTTCATTTAACGAACCAAATAGCTTTCAACTGTGTTTGATATAATGGCAAGTGATTTTCTAGTACCATATTAGCAATTTAGCATGATTACTCAAAGATAAGGTGTTGGAGTGATGGCTGCTGGAAATGGGGCCTGTCTAGATTTGATCAAAAATGGCTTTTTTCAAATAGTGATGGTGCTGTTTTTTACATCAGTAATGTCCTGACTATACTTGTGATCAGTTGAATGCCACTTTGGTGAATTATATATATATATACACTCCCGGTCAAAAGTTTTGAAACACTTACTCATTCTTTGTTATATTTATTATGATTATTATTATTATTTATTTATTTATTTATTTTTTTTTTCACATTTTAGAATAATGGTAAAGTCATAAAAACTATGGAATAACATAAATGGAACAATGGGAATTATGTTGTGACTAAACAAAATCCAAAATAAATCAAAACTGTGTTATATTTTAGCATCTTCAAAGTAGTCACCCTTTGCCTAGAATTTGCAGACATGTACTCTTGACATTTTCTCAACCAACTTCTTGAGGTATCACCCTGGGATGCTTTTTAAACAGTATTGAAGGAGTTCCCATCTATGTTGAGCACTTGTTGGCTGCTTTTTTATTTATTATTTGGTCCAAGTCATCAATTTCAAAAACATTTTTTTTTGTAATTAAATTTTAGTTTTATAATGAAATAAATTCATATGGTGGCACAGTTATATTTTTGTCTACAAAACTAATTTCTAACATTTAAGCATATGCCTTCAGATCAAAATATTTTTAAGATCATGAGAAACATTTCAGTCAAGTGTTTCAAAACTTTTGACCAGTAGTGTGTATATATATATATATATATATATATATATATATATATATATATATATATATATATATATATATATATACTGTACTTGCTGGCCACATTATTAGGGACACCTGTACATCTACTTATTCATGCGATTATCTAATCAGCCAATAGTGTGGCAGCAGTGTAATGTATAAAATCATGCAGATATGGGTCAGGAGCTTCAGTTATTGTTCACATCAACCATCAAAATGGGGAAAAAAAATGTATCTCAGTGATTTAGTCCATTGCATGATTGTTGGTGCCAGACAGGCTGGTTTGAGTATTTCTGTAACTGCTGATCTCCTGGGATTTTCATGTGCAACAGCCTCTAGACTGTATAGAGAATGTTGCGAAAAACAAAAAACAACCAGTAAGTGACAGTTCTGTGGACGAAAATGCCTTGTTGATGAGAGAGGTCAACAGAGAGTGGCCAGATTGGTTCGAGTTGACAGAAAGGCTATGGTAACTCAGATAACCCCTCTGTACAATTGTAGTGAGCAGAATAGTATCTCAGAATCCACAACATGTCGAACCTTGAGGCAGATGGGCTACAACAGCAGAAGACCACGTTGGGTTCCACTTCTGTCAGCCAAGAACAGAAAACTGAGTCTGCAGTGGGCCTACCATTTGTGTACCTCAGCAGAATTCCAGATTTGTCAGACCAGGCGATGTTTTTCCAATCATCTGCTGTCCAGTTTTGGTGAGCCTGTGCCCACTGCAGCCTCAGTTTCCTATTCTAAGCTTACAGTAGTGGTACCCGGAAGGGTCTTCTGCTGCTGTAGCTCATCTGCCCCAATGTTCGACGTGTTGTACATTCAGAAATGCTTTGCTGTATAGCACTGTTGCAATGCATGTTTGGGTTACTGTCACCTTCATGTCAGCTTGGACCAGTCTGGCCATTCTTCTCTGACCTCTGCCATTAACAAGCCGTTTTCACCCACAGAACTGTCGCTCGCTGGATGTTTTTTGATTTTGCACAATTCTCTATACACACTAGAGGCTGTTGTGTGTGAAAATCCCAGGAGATCAGCAGTTTCAGAAATACTCAAACCAGCTCGTCTGGCACCAACAATCATGCCACGGTCTAAATAACTGAGATCAAATTTTTTTCCCCATTCTGATGGTTGATGAATTAACTGAAGCTCCTGACCCATATCTGAAGATTTTATGTATTACACTGCTGCCACATGATTGGCTGATTAGATAATCACATGAATAAATAGATGTACAGGTGTGGCACGTATTCTATCTGCCTCTCCTAAGCAGTCCCCTGTCACTTTTAACTATCTTTTGTAATGATAAAAGGCAAATATCAATAAAATGTCTATTATATACCATTTGCAAATATGCAGGAATCTCATTTCAACAGATGTAATTCACAAACCTCACGAAAATCCCGCATTTTCTTCCCATCGAGCGCTCGTCTAATATCTTCATCTGAAGCGTGTATTTTATTGAATCAAAACTTAAGGATCAGGATCAAAATTTCCTCTGATTCACAAACCATGATGGTCAGTGGTCACAATCCAAGCAGGTGATCCAGGAGATTGCTTCTGCTCGCTGAATCCGCATGAGCGCGTGAGTGCAACCAAAGTCTTTCTTGCAATTTTGTTCACTGTCTACCATGTTTGGAACACTCTCGGGGGGCTATTTCCAGTCATGACAGTGCAGCTCCTATCTACTTGAATGGGGAAAGACTGAAATCTCCAAAACAGTTGGTCAAAATTACAATCAAAGAACATATTTCAAATCTGCAGTAAAATCTGACAACACTGGTATCATAAATGGTGCTTCTTTACCTCAGATTACACTAAAAAAACAAAATTTTTCCAGCTTTTATAGCTAATACACATGTGTGTTCTAGAGTTGATTGACAGGTGATGTCTGTATCTAAAAGGTGATTGGCTCTTTTACCTGTAAGGCGGGACTTCCTATCTACATCCGTTGACCGCAGTTGGGCGTTCTAATTTCTCCCATTCATTTAAAAAGAAGTGGCCTGTCTCTGCTAAATAGTCTCTGGTGCAACTTCAAGGTAAAAGTTTTGTGTGAAATTGAGTAAATATAGTGCTAAATAAGAGTTTATAATTTTTTTAGCAATTTTATGTTTATGTTATTTACTATATTAAATTGTGCTATATATCATCAGTGTATTGGCCTGTCTGCCACCCTGCTCTCTAGATATCGGCATCAGCCATAAAAAACCCATATCAGTCGACCATTAATATATATATATATATATATATATATATATATATATATATATATATATATATATATATATATATATACACACACACACACACACACACACACACACACACACACACACACTACCGGTCAAAAGTTTTGAAACACTTGACTGAAATGTTTCTCATGATCTTAAAAATCTTTTGATCTGAAGGCATATGCTTAAATGTTTGAAATTAGTTTATAAAATATACAATTATAAAAATATAATTGTGCCAACATATTAATTTATTTCATTATAAAACTAAAATGTAATTAAAAAAAAATAGTTTTTGAAATTGATGACTTGGACCAAATAACAAAGAAAAGCAGTCAATAAGTGCCCAACATAGATGGGAACTCCTTCAATACTGTTTAAAAAGCATCCCAGGGTGATACCTCAAGAAGATGGTTGAGAAAATGTCAAGAGTACATGTCTACAAATTCTAGGCAAAGGGTGACTACTTTGAAGATGCTAAAATATAACACAGTTTTGATTTATTTTGGATTTAGTTTAGTCACAACATAATTCCCATAGTTCCATTTATGTTATTCCATAGTTTTTATGACTTTATTATTCTAAATGTGAACAATTATAATAAAGAGCTGCTTTGATAAAAAGCATTTTGAAAAGAAAACCTTTTGATGAAAACTACTTTTATGTTCCAAATTTTATACATTTTAGAATTTAGACATGTCAGTGATTTCTGCCACAGAGTTAAAGACTTAAACTTTAAACATTTAACTTTTTTTACCCACAATAATCATACAACATACAAATAATTTCATTTAAATGTGTTTTGTTTTGTTTTGCTTTACTTTGCTTTTTTTTTTTGAGAAACAGAATATAATTCCAAATACAGTTGGCTCAAAAATCAGACTGAATGGGCATGATGTTTCTACCTTTTAATATGCATTCGCCACAGTTTGACATCTTCCACCCCATCTTTCCAGCATTTGACAAATGGTTTGATGTATGCACGTTCATCTGTGTGTGTGTTCATGCGTCGTTTAATGTGTGATCTCTTCTGTGTTTATTCTCTTCTCCCTCGTTATCCATTGGCAGATCTCCAGATATGTGTGTGTGTGTGTGTGTGTGTGTGTGTGTGTGTCTGTGTGTGTGTGTGTCTGTGTGTGTTTCTCTCATGCATTTCCCAGCTCTTTAATTACTGTCCTTTTATGCAGGGCTGGCTCAGGTATGTGTAATTATGCTGGTAATAGGGTCTGGAAAGTGTCCACCTGCCTCTCACTGCCCCCATTTATACTGACAGAGTCTTCATCATTTCACATCAAGCCATAATGAGCTGGCTTTCTCTTCATGAACAAAGCATTGCATTGCTTCTTGTACTTTTCCTTTATTGTGTCAGTGCCATGTCTGCACGTAGAGTTTCAGCTGTGATGTCAAACTGTTGTCAACCCATTTACACACTACGTGGAACTATATAACCACATCTTTTCTACATAATATTCATCATTTGTTGAAAAAGATACCTCAATGTTCCAGTAATTACAATTATTCTACAACGCACATCACATCTGTGTCTTGTTCGTGTTTTCTCATACTTTCAGGTCGATATATACATGGGGTTTGAGAGCCGCAGCATCCCAGAGGATTGTGTTTGCTACAGCTAGTGTGTCAAAGTTTCCCTGGCACCCGTCCCCATGTAATTACGAGCCTGGGTGCCTGGTGACAGATCGTCGGCAAGAGAGCCAGCTGAATGTCGTGGCACCTGCTGGGCTCCCAGTTTCTGCTTCTGGCTGCAGACACAGTCAAATTACAAGCAACTGTATCAGTGTGAATGGAATGGTTTGAAACTATTCCTGCCTGGCCAGGTGTTGTTCTCCTAACAATGCAGTTGTGTTGCTTCCTTGAAATTTTATTATCCAAGACGTCCCATTGTATTTGCATTTTCAGAAACTCAGTTATGTGCGCTGTTTAAAGTACTATAACAAAATAGTCTCAAGTGACTTCAGAGTATAAGGGGGAGATGGACAACTCAAAGTACACAGTATGGCAGCCATAGGAATGGAATTCCCGGCTTTCAGTTAGAAGAGCTCATCGCATTTTTCATAGAGGCATCATCTGCTTGTTTCGTTTTTACTATGAAACACACATGTACATTAACTGGACCAGCCTGCATATCATAATTGTAGGCGTGAATTAAGCTGGCATTGCCAAGATTTTTTTTTTGTGCCTTAACTTCCTGAGCCCCGTGTGACTTCTGTGTGCATTTTCCATTAAATGTTTTGATTTCTAACTAGTAGCACCAAATAAACAATAATAATAATAATTTAAAAAAAACATTTCTAGAGCAAATAGTTTTCCTAAAAAATTGATGTCCTCATATGTGGACAGCGGGACTAAGTTGTGAAATTTTAAGAAATACCAAGCTATAGAAAGTCAGATTTGTTTCATCAAATAGTTTATTATGTGTCCAGGAGTGTTGGTTATTCATGCTTTTGAGACGTTATAGACATTACAGCTGATTTTCTAGAAAGATGAATACATAATTCTGATTAAAAGTAATGGCCAGCATCATATACAATTCTGAATCTATGTACTGATTATCATTGTGCCATGTCTGCCAAACATGTTGAGTGGTCCAAACATAATCTGCTGCCTTAAACTGAACTTTTGGTCAGATGAATGCCTTAGCTGCATAGGAGAGCTATAGGATACACCCTTGCTCCCTTGCTTTCTATTTAGTGAATGACTTATCCTCCAGTGTGCTGTCTGTCTGCACTGGTCTCAGAACAGTTTGAAATGCACTTTATTTTCATCCTAACTCCATATAAAGCCTCTGAAAGCAAAATTTTTCAGCTTTTGGATGAATACATTTATTCTCAATGTGAAAATGCAGAGTAAATATATAGGAATGCATTTAATAATGAATAGCACCTTATTATACAGTGTTAACAAACACAAATTTTAGATTAAAATGAAGCGAAATGACCCACAGATTTGTTACTGTGAAAAGTTATTCAAAATAACACGTTTTTGAAATGTCTGTCAGAAAACCGCTCCACTCATCCGAGTACTTCATGTTTATCAGTGCACCAAAGCGCTAAAAATGAAAGAAATATTTAAAGCAGCAAATCAAACGAAGCTAGAGATGCTACTCTTTACAACCAAACAGGTTTCAGTGAAAATAATTTGAAGAGGTTTCTTACCAGAGGCACTTTTGTTGCCGTTGCGCCCATTTAAGCCGTTCATGGAAATCGACACCATGGTGTTTGGTCACGTGGCTCCGTGAGCTAGACGTTGATCACTTAAATGACTCCTTAGAGTGTCCTAAACAGTATGCAATGGGTTTAAATGAATTTAAATCATGCGTTACGTATAGCGAATGCAAAATAGTGAGTCCTTGCATGAGGCCACGAGGTTGCGTGAGGTTAAAGAAGCATATTACTTTTTATAAAATGCAAATATGATAAAATATACCAATGTTTAATAATTAAATACATGAATTAATTATAACAGTAAGCCATTCTTCAGGTAAAATAGTTAGTTGTAGATGCCAAATGTCAAAACAATTTGGAGTTTCTGAAAACCCAATTGCAAATTGTTGTTTTTCACATTTTATCTCATAAATCCTGGGCTCTTAATTAATAAGTTTAGTCCTTAAAGACTCACTGAAGTAATGATCATAACATTTTGTCGTTAGCTTGTGCTAATATACATCTCTTACTGAGTTGCAAATCTTTCTCTCTCTCTCTCTCCCTCCCTTCCTCCCTCCCTCCCTCCCTCTCTGGTCCTTCAATCAGGGTTGAGTTATGACCAGTCTGGCCCGCACGCAGTGCTCTCTGCTTCCTCATTAGGCCTCCATTAACCCTCTCAAACTGAGCATCCACTCAGCTTACCGGCAGATGTGTTTGGACACTGTTCTTCATGTCCCACAATCACCCGCTGCTGTATGGGAACTGTGATTCAGAACCTGGCTTTCAGCACATTTACTGTAAAGCGACATACAAGGCTCAGGGGTCTTACTTTGATTTAATGTTGTTCACAGACACATTCAGTAAAACTACTTTTGATTATGTCAAACGTATGTTGCGATTTACTGTTGCCCAACTGGAATAGCATGGTGCTTGCAACGTCAAAATTGTGGGTTTGATTCCCAGGGAACGCACATACTGATAAAATGTACCGTATAGCTCAGTTGCACTGCAAATCTCTTTGGACAAAAGCGTCTGACAAATGCATACATTTAAAACGATTTTGACAAATAATATCTCTTAAACAGTCAGGCTCCTGAACAATAAGGAATATAGCCACTGCTATGCATTAAGGCCTATGTTCTGGCCTTTTAAGGCCTTTTATCCTTCTGCCCATGTCCCTTCTAAGTTTTGTGCACATCACTGGATATAAATATAGTATATTCTCAGCAGGTTTAAAGAAAAAGTGGTAATAATCCTTCAAAAGTGGATTTTGATCTCAGATCTCAAATTGAAAGTCATATCTGGTATGCTGGTGGCTTCCATATTAAGTTTGGGACTCTGGGAGGCTGATGTGATGAAAGTGATCATATGATCAGTATTAGCTCCTCTTTAGCAGTTCTCTGTGTGTGTGTGTGTGTGTGTGTATGTGTTGTGTGTGTGTGTGTGTGTGTGTGTGTGTGTGTGTGTGTGTGTGTGTGTGTGTGTGTGTGTGTCCATGACACTGGAGCGGATCAGTGAACAGTGGAAAAGTGCATTAGCTCCAAAGACAATTTAGCATTTAAATAATTAAAGTTTAGGAAAATTGGCTAAAATGTGAGCAAAGAGTGAATGAATAATGCGCCGCATATATGCTCACTAGGACTGCGTTTCAGCATTGTTATCCCAAGTAGCCATTTTATCAAAGCAAATTTCAGCAACAACATCCCTTCAACACTGTTTAACTGTTTATAGACCATTTCAAGGACGTAAACAATAACAAATGAATTAGAAAGCTAGTGCGCACGTCTGGCCCTGAAGCATTTCTGGTAGTGGCATTTATATAACCCAAAACTGTCTAAATAAAATTACAAGCGTGTGCTTTTAAAGTCTAGCTAAAAGTAAACAATACGATGTCATTTCTGGATCCTTTAAATAAGACTCTGAGTCAACAAATTTTCTTAAAGAACATCAAACGTTTTCCTGAAGTGACTAATCCAGACGTGTTGTTGATACTGAGCGTGTCTATACAAGAGAGGCGATGAAAATACATCATAGTTTCGATGCTCACAATTATTTCTTCAGCGGCAAGGTCGAGAATATTGAATCTCTCTTGTTATAATCAATGAATGTTTTATTTTTAATTAAAAAAGAGCCAATCACTCTTTCTTCAGCGGTAGCTTCTATACTACTCCAGTTACTCTGAGAATACTGCAGATATTGTTGACTTTTGTATGACAAATTGCTTGTTAGGTTACTCATTTGTAAGTCACTTTGGATAAAAGCATCTGCTAAATGACTGTAAATGTAAATGACTTGCGAAACTTCATTCATTATAATGGGCGTGATCTATAGTTACCTTTATAGCCCATAAAGAAATACTTTGACTTAATTAGCCTTCTAAACTTAAGCCTATCAAAAATACTATTAGTTGGCAAAAATTCCATTCACCTACTAGAGATAAGATGTTTGCTACAGATGTTAGTACTGCACGTAATCAGCCATCTCGCTTCACTGCAGCAGTTCATGCGTCCATTTGTGGTTGCTTTTGGAAATATAAACACCTTCATTTCCATTAGTTCCAGGCATCCAGGGAGCATCCAGCCACCGAACAACATGGTCCACACTTTAATAATGACATTCTATTACAATTGTATTAACGTTATTAATGTTAATCGTGTTAAAGTCACTATGAATAAAGAACCTCCTGCTGTTGTTTTGTATGAGTCTGACAAATAGAAATGTTCAAGGAATAAAGACGTCACTTCCTTCCACCGACAAATAGCCCTTGAAATGGTCTTTATTGTCACTTTAAAATATTATTACAGAAGGCTAAGCATTTTTCTGCTTGTATTTAATTTTACAGTTGGTGTTATTTCCTATTTCTGTATTTCCATATCTATACTATTAAACTTTCCTTTATAGGCCTATCCATTTATGTTATAAAATGTTCATATACATACATTTCTACAATATTTAGCTGCCCTAAATACATATATATCCATATCTAAAACTTCTTAAAATTTTTAAACTTCTTCATATATACATCCCCATATACATAGTATTTAACTTTGCTGTATATCCATATATGTAGTATTTATGTTTAGTAGTATATATATCCATATCTTTAGTGTTAAAGGTGCTTTAATAAATGTTTTCATGGAAAGGTATGCAAAAAAAGTCAAACTCCCTGAAAGATGTTAATGAAATAAGTCTGTGACAGCACTAGACTCTGTAAACAGCAAACAAAAATGTGTCTGCAGGATGTGTTCTATGACGCTTTTTGCCTGTTAATCATTTTGCACGTTCTCATAGTATTGTAATTGCAGCGAATTATTGAGGCTTAATGCCATTTTTATGCCATGTTGTTTGTAATAGTTGTCAGTTAAGGGCGCTATTTTTCTGCTGTTGTTTTTGACAACCTCTTCTGCTTTGTGTCGGTCCCAATAAAGCTCATCTGGTATCCTTGGATTGTGAAATTTTGGAAAGAGGGGGTGTGACTAATCCAACAGCTCAGCTTGTGGAAATTCCAGAATGGCTAAAATCGCTTACAGCACCCATAAGCTCTCTTATACATTCATATTTTTAGTATTAAACTTTCTGATACATCTGTATCTATAGTGTATTTCTTATGCTCTACCACTGCAGTTGCATTGCATTTTCTTTCAGCTGGCAGGGACGCTTACCTCATTGTCATGGCAAAGGTTCACGATGAATGCAGATTACATCAGAGTTTGTTGGAAAATTATACCAGACTGCTCAAACTTTCCAAGCCCCGACAAATGACGATTGCGATGACGATATATATATATATATATATATCCATATCTTTAATATTTAGCTTTATTTTATTTATTCTATATTTTTTGCCCAAAGTTTTCTTATTCATCCATATATACAGTATGAAACTTTTTTATGGTCTGAGACTTATAGTTTGGATTGCTTTACACTCTTTCTCTCCCTTGCTTTTTAAATTAATTTATCCTTTATTTCACCATTGGATGCATATACTCTGGGGCTATTAGGATATAAATTGCATAAGACAGAAACAGAAAGTTATCTCCATCTCTGCTCCACCTCTGCTGAAGTCCCAGTGCCCTACTCTCTGAACACATCATCTGAAATGGTGAGACTGACCTCTTTCAACAGGAACCCTCACCTTGCTGTTCACTTTCTGCCTGAGGGCAGAACGAGAGAGTGAGAGAGAGAGAGAGACTAATATATAATGATCTAAATAAATTTAGAAGAGTTCTCAGCAGGCACATATGTTGTTAGGCTTATGCAGTTAATAGTGATATTAATACATTTCAATATTTTTTCAATTATTTGTACAATATATATTTTGGTATTGTATTGTGTCTTCAATTGATGTCCAATGTAAAATTTGTGTGTTTGAGAAAAAACAGTTTAGAACACCTGTACCGACACATGCATTCTGGATTCTTCCCCCTTGTGCTCCAGAGGAGTAGAGAAGATTTGTCTCATTCTCATTGTGGGTTGAAAGGGCAAAGAGTCAGAAAAAGTGAGTGAAACCAACTTTCTCTTTATGGACACCGCAACCCCTGGAGACATTATTTTGCACAAAAGTAAAAATGTTACTAGTCTCAAGTCAAGTTTTAACATTTACTCCAAAGGGCATGCCATAAACTATTAATAGACAGCTGTCTGTCACCTCAAGGGCTGTGAGAGATGTTTTTATATTGAATCCTCATGTGGTTTGCCGGTAAGGGGGAGAGGAGATGGTCCGGTCTCTCACTGTCCCACTGGGAGTCCTGCTTTATCTCTCTCGCCATCCACCGGCAGACGAGACGGGAGAAGCCATTACAAGGCTGTCTGAGAATATTGCAATATTCAGCAGGGTGATTATCTGATGTCTCCCTGGGAGGCACATTTCCTCTGTGAAGGGAGAGAGAGACGCACCTGCGGTAGAGAGGGAGAAAGTGAGGTTGATAAGGACGCTTAGAGTTGACAGAAAGGAAGTATCACCTTTCTTGGTTTTAAAGGAGGTCTTTTTAGGGCAGAAATGAATATGCATTTAAGGACTCGAAATCTACAGCTGATCACCCCAATGTTTTAGCAGTTTATAAATGTGTCTAATGGTGGTCTAACCTCAGGGTTGTCCATGTTAGATCACTTTCCAGCAGTGTATTTACAGAAACGTAATTTTTTTTTTTTTTTTTTTTTTTTACAAATCTGAGCCTATATAGAGTGACCCCAAAAACTACTTAAGCTGCACTTAAAATGTGTTAATGTCATTGCACTTGATACATATTTTTTATACCAAGTGGAACTGGCATACTAATGATGATAGTCCTTTTCACACTACTAACTTGCTTATGCGGCTTAGGTGTCCAAATCCTTTTTGGGGCCACTGTTTAATATGTGAATGCAAAGTAACTGTTTGTTATTGGAACATTAGCTATAAATTTGATCTTAGTAAAACAGTGTATTCCCTTCAGATTGAAAGAAAATTTTCTTTTTGTTGTTTTATACTTTTTCAGATGTGGTCTTTGGGAAGAATGGGAAGAATCAAAAGAGGTTTTTGTACTGAGATCTTGGTTGTACTTATGTAATCATGAAGATCTTCAGCAGGATGGCCGGTCTGGGTGGTCCAGAATGGAGAATGTGCAGTGATAGGGAGCGCATGGAGGTTTTATGTTTTACTTTTAATCTTGATGTTCTGACATTACTTCTGGTCAACTTTGGTTAGAGAAAACTGGAAGTTTTATCTTGAGTGGATTAACGATAATGTGCTCTATTCGTTTATTTGTACTGTATTTAAGCACATATCTTAATAATTACAATTGATTCAATGTAAATGGGCAATAACACCTAAAAGAAAACATATGTTCAGAATAGTATACTAATCAGGTATGTTGAGCACAGTATGCACATTTTCTGTGTGGAATACATGGATGACCTACTATATTTCCCAAAATGTGCAGTATACCACAACATATACGGTGTGAAATACTGTACTGTACAATGCAATGTACTCTGCTTGACCTTTCATTTCCAGTGTGACCTTTTCATGACTCATTATATGACCGGACAACTATGACTTGAGACGTTATTAAGGGGCAGTCACACTTTGCACTCCATTCACTCCCATTCAAACACATCCAAATGCGGAAACGCAAGCTCATGCGAAGAAATTTCGTACTAAGCTGCATACCAAAGTTCAAGCTTGGTGAGCTCTGAACTGTAAATTCATATGACTGAAATGTCACACGCTGACCAATTGGATCAATTCAAATGATAATTACTTCAAAGCTGCGAGATTTATTGTTGCAGGAAAGTGAGTAGACAAGTCCTCGTGGTCGCGCAGCGACTCGCCCCAATCTGGGTGGCGGAGGATGAATCCCAGCTGCCTTCGCGTCTGAGACCATCAACCCGCTCATCTTATCACGTGGCTTGTTGAGCGCGTTGCCACGGAGACATAGCGCATGTGGAGGCTTCACGCCATCCACCACGGCATTCACGCTCAAGTCACCACGCATCCCACTGAGAACAAACCACATTATAGTGACCACGAGGAGGTTACCCCATGTGACTCTACCCTCCCTAGCAACCGGGCCAATTTGGAACACTTATTTAGATTTGAGTTTTCTAGAATATGTCAAAATGTCATATTACGATATGACACATTACAGCAGTGATACTCTCATATTAATTTATGGTGCTTCCCTTAGTCATGTGTTTACCAAGTGATGCATCCAGGTTTCCATTATGCTAAATGCCCCTTTTGCACTCTTTCTGCAGATCGACCGTGTCATATTCTGCGTCTTTCTGGAGACAGATTATGAGATTTACAACAGGAGGATGTCAGATTTCTTCTCCCCAGGTACTGTATCTTCTTATTTAAATCAAACTTTATTTTATTTATTGGTTGTAACACTCACTAGGTTCAAAGCTTGTTACTTGGGTATCAAGCTGGATTTACACTGTCAGGCTTCTGACTGGCAGGAAGCCTGAAAAAAATGTGTATAATATTTTGTTGTAGAATGAAGTGCAGCACAGCAAGCAGGGATTGGATTCTACATAACCAAAACTAATGGAATGCATCTTAAGAACTGGGAGATTGAAACACAAGAAGACCTTCACCAAACTGAACATAACCACCTTGTTTAAATATGCAAATTGTACATTCTTCTTCACAGGCAAAGTTACTGTGGTCAGACTCTCTTCAGATTAAAGGTGATGTGTCTTCTCGATATTAAAATACTTTCTACTATCCAGCCTTAAATGCAGATACATCTATAAGTAAGTCATTAGTAGTAATTGAAAAGTGTGAATGTTGAATCAGAATGTTGCTCTTTTTGTTTGAGAATCCCAACCAGCTCAATGAAGCAACATTGTTTAAACTAATGGCATGAATCTGGGGCAGGTCTGTCTTCAGTGGCAAGAAAAAGTATGTTAGCTCTTTGTTATTACCTGCATTTATGAATACATTTGTCTTAAAATCTGGTTTGATCTTCATCTAAGGTACAATAATGTACAAACACAATCTGTTTTAACTAAAAACACACAAATTATTGCATTGCTCTTGTACATATTGAAGACATCATTCAAAAATTCACAGTGTAGGTTGGAAAATGTATGTGAACCCCTAGGCTAATGACGACAACAAAAGCTAATTAGAGTCATAAGTTTGAAAACGTGGCATCCAGTCAATGAAATGAGATTGGAGGTGTGGGTTAGAGCTACTTTGACTTATAAAAAACACTCAAACATTTTGAGTTTTCTATTAACAAAAAGCATCTGCTGACATGGACCATGCCTCGTAAAAATGAGATCTCAGAAGACCTACGATCAAGAATTGTTGCTTTGCATAAAGCTGGAAAGGGTTACAAAGTTATCCTGAAGAGCTTAGATATTCATCTGTCCACAGTTAGACAAATTGTCTGTAAATGGAGACGATTTAGTAATGTTGCTACTCACCCTAGAAGTGGCCATCCAGCCAAGATGACTCAAAGGGCACTGGAGAATGCTTAATGAGGTAAAAAATAAACCTAGAGTGACAGCTTAAGACTTGAAGGAATCATTGGAACTGGTTAACATCTCTGTTCTTGAGTCTACTTTATGGAAAACATTAAACAGGCATGGTGTCCATGACAGGACACCACAAAGGAAGCCACTGCTTTCCAACAAAAACATTGCTACATGCCTGAATTTTGCCAAAGACCACCTTGACACTCCACAATGCTACTGGTAAAATGTTTTGTGGACTGATGAAACTAAGGTTGAATTGTTTGGGAAGAACACACAGCACTAGGTATGGCATAAAGAGGGCACCTCATACCCACATGAAAACATCATCCCAACTGTGACGTACGGTGGAGGGAGCATGTGGCTGAGCTGAAGCAGTTCTGCAAGAAAAAATGGTCCAAAATTCCTTCTGAAATTTGCACAGGTCTAATCCGCAGCTACCGGAAACGCTTGGCTGAGGTTATTGCTTCCAAAGGAGGATTGACCAGTTATTAAATCCAAGGGTTCACTTACTTCTTCCACATCACTGTGGATGTTTTATGGGATGAGTTCAATAAAGACATGAAAGGTTATAATTCTTTGTGTGTTGTAGCTGAAGCACATTGTGTTTGTCTTTACTTGTGATTTTGATGAAGATGAGATCACATTTGTTTTTACCAATTAATGCAGAAAACCATCTAATTTCAAAGGGTTCACATACATTTTCTTGCAACTGTAGTTATCTGGCCAATAGCAGACAAGGGGAGTCTTCAGGAAACATGTTTGAAAACTTAACAACTGCTTTGGAGATCAACCTACAAATGGCTCATTTATAGTTGTCTCACTACATTAAGCAGGGTCAGAAGAAAGTATTTTAACTTTGAAAAAACTACACACATCACCTTTAAAGCATAGCCTGCATAATATACACAGATCCACAATATATGCATTTAGTGGGAAGAATAAAAATAGGAAACACTTTGTGTACTAGAATGTGTGTTTGCTGTCTGCATCTCACGGCTCATTTGTGTCTCAATTTGTAACCAGGCACCTTTGAGTTGTGGCGTTCCCAAAAACTTATTTTGTATCTAAGCTCTGAGGCCACTAGAACATCTAATTTTCCTGCCGTCCCAGGAAATACTCCGCCACATGAGTTTAACAGGTGTGAAACTTCTTTTAGGGCTGGAGTTTCTGCTTCTAATATTTCACAGCACCATTTGCTTCTCTCTGAAGCGGAACCATTGTTGCCCGGAGGTCCACATGTAGAGCATGACTCAGAGGGGTTTTGATTTTGTCATCACCCTGAGTCTCTAATGCATATCCCAGATGTTGGAGACATGCAGGATGGCACCTCCTCAATGTCTCTGTCTCACACTTCTGCTCATCTGTTTCTGGTATGATTATGTGGTCTCCAGTGCCAGTGTGGTTTATGTACAGATGAACGTCATGTGACGGGACTTGAAGCTGGTTCTCTGGTTTTCTCTCTTTTTGCCTTACACTTTAGCCTTCTTTCAATGTCAATATCTCTTTTTTTCTGTCACCCAATCTCTCATTTTGCTCTGTTCCATGACATAAGAATCTGCAATCTAAGTATCATGGAACCTCATAAATGGCTGATTTAGAATGCTCAGCATGTATGGTTCCATGAAGAACCTTTAACGTTTTCGCACATAAGTTTCTTCTGTACTGATGGACCCCCTAGCGTGAGTTCTTTAATGTATCACAGCAGGTGCACTAAAGATTAGATTATATATTATCAAACATATAATGTGGTTTTTAGAGGTTTATAATGATTGATTAAGATAGATAAGATGCGATCGCGAATGCGCTTGCCGGCTATACCCGCTGCCATATTGTTTGCATACAATGCAACAGTGGATTCTGAGTTCATTATAGAATCGTAGAAGGTTCTAAAAGCCTAGCCCTTCCACTTTCCCAGCGCCGGAAGTGGTTAGAATGAGTGACGGATGGAATGGGAGAAGGCACGAGTGGATTGACTAGTTTGTATATTCTTTGTTTGATGTCAGAAAACATGCCCGCATCACTGCATCAAAACAGTATGCTCAGATGGTAACGGCTTTAAACTTTTATTGAATGTTTGTAACATACAGTATACACGTAAAGATACTGTGATGTCGAAAAGACTATTTGAGCAGCTGGTTCATTATGACAACCGCTTCAGTCCCTCTTTTGCTGGTAAACTGCAGCACGAATGCAGATCACACTGGTTTGATCATACGCGTCTGAACCCAGCCTAGTGTAATCGCACCTGTTTGAACATACATGCAAAAAGGTTAACATCCATTGAACCTATCCATTGCACAAAATATTCTTTCTTTCTTTTTTTCTTTTTTTGTGGAAAAAGTTTAATTTGACTACAAAATGATTCTTCAAAAATGTTTCTTTGAAGAACCAAAAATGGTTTTTCAATGGCATTGCTGCGAAAATCTCTTTTTTGGAACTGTTATTATTAAAAATGCAGTCAATTGATTTTAATAGATTTTGACTTTAGCATGGTACTAAGCTAACAGTGCAATACTGTTAGCATAACAATGCATAGGATGCACAAATAATGGGTTCAATAAACAGTTTTTAATTACAATTAACTCTTTTTAGCGATACTTTTCAGCATTGAATGAAATCTACGTTTATTTCTAAACAACATTTCTCTCGCCTCATCCACTCTCTTGGATTTATTTTACTTTGGCACATGCATGTGCATGTGGCCTTAGGCCACGTCCACAGTAATATGTTTTTGGTTGAAAACTTTATTTTCAGTTTCCTAATGTTATTATTTTCCAAAGTAAGCAGTAATGGAGAAGTTTTCAAAATGCTTCATTTCCGGTGGAGGAAAGCACTGTTCCATTATGGATGAGAGATGTAAACGTAGCTAAATCAATCAGTTTTAAAAAAGAAAATTGTGTGCATGTGGCCTTAGGAGGCAGCATAATTAAGTTATCAATGTGTGCCTATGATGCCTTAAAATGCTCCCTCTGTAGGCAGCTCACTAGGTTTTTGGAACAGAGCATTTGTCTCTTTCACCCCCTTTTTGTTTTCACTCTCCCGCTCCTTAAGAAACGTGGCACTTGATAGTTCCATGGGAACTTGCCTATTGTGTAGCACCCATGTATAGTATTTCCCTCTCTTTAAAGGCTCTGTCAGGAAGGCCCTTTACAATTGCACATCCATCTCCCTGAGCGCTAAACAAACCTGCGATGTGAGTGCAGGCCTCACCGTAGCCCTGCTGGACCTTCCCAAGTGTCCTGCTGTCTTGCTCTGTTAGAAGTGCACTGTACTTTCATGACAAGACCCCCTGGAGGTTTGCAAATGAGCTTCTGCCTGTAGAATCATCATTTGTATGAACACACACACACACACACACACACACACACACACACACACACACACACACACACACACACACACAAATACTAGCAGAGAAAACATAAATGCACAGTACCAGGTGAATAATATAATCCACCATTAGCTCTTTATCACAAACAGACACATCAGGACTCGCCCACACTAAGTGTCAAGCCATTCACTTTTTCCCACATGCAGAGTGTTTTGTTTCTGTCATGTTCCTGTCACACACATACATACACACACTGCTCCCTCATCCAGGTCTTGCTGAAAAATAGAATTCATTGGAGAATTTGTAATTATATCAGCTAGTCCCTGTTCCCCAGGCGTCTCTTTGTATTAGTGTTTAGAAATTAGATTGCGGAGGCGCTACTCACTTAGTTTACAAGTCAGAATGAGCCACTCACCTCACCGCAGCTTTCTCAGAATTAGAAGACAAAATTCACTCATTCTACATCATTTGTGGAGGAATTCGACATCAAATTTAATATTCCGTTGGCCCTAAATGCTTTATTTTAAATTTTAAAACAAAATTCTACACTTCATATTATTTTAGTCCACTCATGTTTATCTTCTATGTTGTTCCAAACCTGTATGACTTTCTTTCTTGTGTGGAACACAAAATGAGATGCATAATGACAGCTTCAGTCACCATTCACTTTCATTGTATGGAAAAAAGATGCAATGAAAGTGAATGGTGACTGAGGCTAACATTCTACCTAACGTCTCCTTTTGTGTTCCATGGAAGAAAGAAAATCATATGGTTTGGAACAAGATGAGGGTGAGTATATGATGACCCCAGTTCCCCATTGTATAACCCCTTTTTAAAAAATCTCAAAGGCAGTATCACTGTATAAAGAGTAATTCACAAAGTCTGGCCTTAAACGAGCCATCATCCAAAAGCAGAACATTTAAAGAGTTTGAGAGATAAGGTTAATAATTCCAATCTCAAATAAATGGTTTTATATTAAATGCAGGTTGGAGAGTCAAACACAAGCACTGATTAATAAATGGAGAGAGTGGTCTGATGAGGTCAGAGGTCACCAATGCAGAGATAGGGGGTGAATCTCAATGTGTGATCTTTTGTGTTCTTACGTTCTCTTGGACGCGTTCTACGTCATCATCCACTGCCGAAGTTCGATTCCAATCCTCAAGAACGCAAGTACCGAGAATGCATGAAATTACCCGGATGTGTCCTTGAAATCGAGGATGCATCGGATGGTGACTTGTGGGCAAGAACTCGGTACTACTGTGGCAGACTAAGGACATTTATCGTTTTGGGTTTGAGAGTCATTATACTCAGTCAACATTTGTTTTTTTGGGCATAATTTTAATACAGTAATAAACATGGAGAGGACGAGTGTATACAGACTTTATTATTTTAACGTGTCACTAGTCCTGCAAAACCTCAGTGGTGTGATAATATTAATGCTGTCACTGGTGTGAATGCCAGTAGTTCTCTCACTGGATTCAAATGTGCTGTGACGGTTAATTGCACAACAGGAAGATTGCAGCACATCTCAAAGTTCACAATAGATGTGTTCTACATCCTCCTGTCCTTCCGAGTTCATTCTTCCAAGGATGCTTGGCAAGACCGGTCTTAATAAGAACGCAAGTCCGTTCTCCACGTTCTTTGAATTGAGATTCACCTAGGGTCACCTGCATTAATTGTGACCTTTTGCAATTAGTGTTCTTCATCAGGATTATGAGGAGACCTTGTTTTGTTTTGGGGGTTTTTTCATCATCAAACTATTTGTTTTAAATAAACCTTAATTCTTCTCTCTTAGAGAATGTACTTTTCATCTAGTTCTGTCTCACCCTACTGTAATGTAATCAAAGTATTTGTTCCTCTTTCTCTGGGTCTCATACCATCATTAAATTGCCTTTAATGTGCAAATCATTTTAAGTGACGTGCAGAGTTATTATCTGTAGTACAGTTTACTTGTCTTTCACACTGTTAAACAATGAACCGTGTTTTTGTGTTTTCTTGGCTACATCATTAGCATGTTTCTCTGACTCTGTATTAGATATTGATTGATGCAGGAGGAGAGAGAATGGAGAGAACATTCCAGAAGAGTGAAATTATCATGAGGATAGTATATTGGGGCAATCTTGATTTGAAGTGCTTTTTAGATGGAGAGAGAGAGAGACAATAAGACTGAATTAGCTCTGCTGGTGTCCCTGATAGCATCGGTTGTAAAATGTGTGAAAATAACAAGGGCCTGTCAGCTCGATCCCAACACCTCATCATCATCATCATCACCATGGGAACCAGTGTGCTGAGAGCCATGGAAGAGACATGCTCATTTAAACTGAGCTTTAAAGTTGCTCTCACATCTCACAGTGTGGCTACTCTCTGGCATGCCACATATATTATCCCTCTCTCTCTCTCTCTCTGTCTCTCTCCCCCACTCACTTATGTATTCATACAAGCCCTCGCCTGTTTTGCATCTATACTGGAACTGGAACGAAACATTTTCTTTGTCCCGGTTGCTACACAAGCAACAGGTTACTTGGCAAAATAGTTTGGCCACATATCCTTTTGAGAACCTTTCAGTTCTAAAAATGCTAAAGTTTTCTTTTAGAGTTAAGCTGTCGGTTAAGGCAAGTCTATAATATAACTTAATATAAAATCATCTATAGGATTTCCCTATTAAGATTAAGTTAAATCTGTGTGCCTAGGTATATATATATATATATATATATATATATATATATATATATATATATATATATATATATATATATATATATATTTAATCTCTTCATACTCAGGTTATGTATGTGACAACTGGCAAACAGAAGGGAAGGGAATAGTGCAGAGACATGCAAACAGCATATTTGCATATGGGAAATTGTCTCATCAGTGTTTGCCACTGAACCAGCTGTCAGTTTCTCAAAAAAAAAAAAAAAAAAAAAAAAACAGCACCAGAAATGAGAACATTTTCCAAGATGACATTGTAGCGAATTTGGTAGTATAAACGTACATGGGATGGGTTAAAGTGCTCGCGTATCTCCACCATTATATGTAGGGAAACAGTATGTGTGAGCTAGGAATTAAATAAAACATTATTATTATTACATTATTATGTAAGGGAATTTATAATGGAATTAGTCATGTTCGACAACCATTATAAATGAGATAAATGACAAATAACTAGATTATATAATACAATTCTCCACCATTAAAATCGTAATACAACTTCTCGTTGTATCTGCTCACAATTTCTATTGTAAGGAATTAGCTTTAATAAGGGAATTATGATTAATTCACTTATTGGAGTAATACTCTTTCATGGCTTATTGAAAATAATATTACACATATTTAGGAACAGCTTTGAAGCGAAATCTTTTAAAAACAGGGATGAGATTATTTATCCCTGTTTTTATACCACAGTCAAATTATCTTTAAAAGGGGAATATGAATAATTAACCATAACTCGTTATAATTAATTATAAATATTTGGATCAGTCAATAGAATTAACTTGATGTAGCTGAATTAATATTACAATCAATTAATCTGTTCATCCAGCGAACACTCAGTATTGATCGTCTATCAACTCTCAGAAAGAATATTTTTCATGGCCACAGAAAAATAACTCTTTCTTAGCATGTAGATGTGATTTACAAGCAGACCAGAATCAACTCGCAAGAATGTACACAAAAGCTTTAACTAAATCACGAACACATAACTAATCTAAACAAACACATACACACAAATCACGCATACATGGGAAATGGAAAAGTGAAAGTGAATGAAACTGGAACAGAACAGGGGAATGAAGCTATGAAAAGAGTCATTTAACCATCTGAAAAAACCATCAGTTTCTTACTTCAAAGCACCTTTGTTAACAAAGGGGTTCACAGCTTATACTAAACCTCTGTTTAGTTAGTTAATTGTACGATACTTGCAATGCTTTGGCTGTTGAGAGAGCGCCTGGATGCAGTCTCAGGAGAAAGTCTTGATGGTTCCTTGAGTTGATGGTGTTGAAGTTGCAATCAATTTCTTCCGCATTTAATAAAGAAATGATGATGAACTTGCGGTGTTAGTTTGACTCTGTTATGGTCAAGGAAGTTACACATGGCTTGATGTGTTTGAGGCCTGCCAGCCCGCGACCTCGCGGTCGGACCGGGTGTTTCCGGTCCCATACGAGCAGCAACCATGAACAGAAGGGAGAAAGAGAAGAGGGAAGAGAGCGAGAGGTTACTCCGACAGTGCCCTTTAACTCCTGAGGGAGGTCACTCCTCTCGAGTTTGGCTTGACCAGTGAGAAAGATGCAGTTTTCCAGTGGGAAAAGTTCCTTTGTTTGGAAGCTGACTCATTTGCATGATTGGAGTAAGCTAGCAGTTTGTGCCCCTTTATGCTCTGATTAATATAACAAGCATACAATGCATGCTATAAGGGGGTGCTATACTCCAATGTTTAGGGCATCACACAAGGATTAATTTGCTAGGAAGCATGATACCAATAATTTTACATTATCTAGTGGTTCTGTCATAAAGCATTCACAAAACGGTATACAGTACAAAAGACACTATACGAGACAGTAATAATCATGCACACAATGTCCTGAGAATATGCATGTTCATTTATAGAACAGTTTGTCTATAAATTAATGAAGAAAAGTCTGTTTTATGAGCTTTATGTGTCTTTCTTATGGGGGAATGGAGTGAGTTACTTCTTCCCACATTCCTTTGCTTTGCATGTGCCTACCTTCCCCCACCTGGAATGTATCTGAGGTCCACTAGTTGCTGGACCAGTGTCAGCAAAGGGGGAGAAAGAGCTGATAATGATTAGTGGGAGAGCAGACATCTCGGAGCCTGCTTGGGCCTACTTGGACCTTTGCTTGTTACGGTCTTGAGACGTCTGTTGGATTATTCATTAAATAATGAATAATTGTGTGTCTGATTGGTCCAGATGCTACAACATCAAATAACACATTCTGGAAACTGTAATGTGCAGTACAAGTACTATAAAGCTTTGCTGCAATTTCCGGGTTCTAGACTTTCAATATATTTCCAGATTTAAAGAGTTTCTGCTGTTAAAGACCTGCCTACAATCATTCTATGACTCTAATTTTTCAAATTTTTATATATTTAATTTCTGTCAGAATTTACTCACCCTCATGCCATTCTTATATGGAACACAGAAGGAGATGTTTTAATGAAGATAGCCCTCTGTCTTTTAAAAAAATAGCAGTGGGTAGTTCCTGACTTTAAAGCATAAAAAACACCTAAAAGTATATTAAAAGTAGTCCATGTGACTCGTGCGTCATATTGTTAGGCATATGGAAGGATTTGGTGAGAAACAACCTGAAATATAATTTTTTATTGAAATTCTTGACATCTGTTGCATGTTCCCTATGAGAGAAGCTTGTACACGGTGGCTTGCCTGTTCACACAATAACTTTTTTATGACAGAAGCTCATTCCCAGTGGATTGCATTTTCATGAAAAAACATTTTTAAGTGGTAAAAACAATGCAATTTGCATGAATGCTTGTCACTGTGAACAAGCTTCTCTCACAGTTAACTTACAAATTTACAAAAATAAATAAAATTACACAAATTAGGGTTTTAAACATCAAAACTCTAAATATAAAATAAATGGAAAACAGCTCATATATTTTGTTTGACCTCTTGAAGTTGACAATAAACATTTTCTGAAAGTAAATCACATCCTTTCATTGACATTTATAAAAAACAATAAACAAAATAATTATTTTTCCAGAGTTTCAAGGCCTCTATTAGCACTAAACGGCAATAGAACGCAATTGTTTCATGTTTGTACTAAAGTTCTTTAGAGCACTACAACCCCTACGTATAAACTCAAATCGTCTTCTGTGCATCTTTGTGGGCACTTCCTCATACACACTTTTAGCCCCGACAGCCCTAAGACGTTGATTCACCCACTCCTCCCACTGCAGACACACTCTGAAACAAACTTCTGCTTAGAAGAGAAATCTCTTTGAAGTCCTGTCAGTTTCTGAGACAGTGCAGCCGCCCTGTCAACAACACTTAACCATGATCCCATCCCTAGCATCCCACTGTTATCCACTCTCAAGAGCCACAATGCCCAAAAGAACTGTACTGTGTCCATTATGTGGGAGTTAGCAGGTTCAGGCCTGTGAGAGAATTGTAGAGAATATCTAACACTTATGTAAGAGAGTGCTGCATACATCACTGTCTGTCTGTGTCCAGTGACTGAAATGAAGAATACATTTGTCAGAGAATTAGGAGAAAATCAGATGTGTGAAAGAGCTTTGAGTCAGTGTGGTATCATTGTGCTTCATTATATTATATTAATAAGATGAGATATGATAGTGTGTCAATAAAGCAAGTTACAGCTAGGAAAAAAGTAGGCCAATTTCTTTTTAATATTTTCTGTCTCTGCTTTATAATGTTTCAGTGTCCTTCACTGACGTTGTAAGTAATCAGATAATTTTTTTTTTTTAAGGAATGATGCTACTAAGTAAAAGAAGGGGGAAATTAAGAAAATTATAAATAACATAATAACATAATAATATCAATAATTAGATAATGGGATTTTATTTCCAAGTTGGAAAACAAAAGTTCATCAAGATTTTTTGATTTTAGCCTGACAAAACCTTCAAGGTTGTGATGGATGTATGGATGGATGGACAGATGGATGGATGGATGCATCTCTCTCTCTGTCACTCTTGGTCCAGCCATATCCATATTTACATGGTGTTTCTATGTAGTGTTCTCAAACAACAGCTCCCCCCTGCTATCTTTAATGGAGGCTTTCCTCTCCCAGTGTTACTGTAAGAAATCCTATCATTTGTAAAGCCAGGTGTTTTTCAGTGAGACGATGGTAAGTCGACGGGGCCCCTAAGACCCACGAAAGAGTTGAAAATGAAGGCTGTGCACGCAACGTCCTCAGTCTCCAGGGAACAAATGTTGAGTGTGTTACGGTGCATTAATATCATCAAACACACCATGGGAATTTTTTGAAGCGTCACCGTGTGTAGAGCTTTACACAGCCAGAAATACAGTCATTACGCTTTGTGTGAGGAGCAAGCAGCGATTTAGCTCTGTGTTATTTTCATGAGATGAAATCATTAATGCACACAGCTTCTTTCACATGACATTCAAATATGAAATAAGTAAAAATGTCATTTTAGAGCAAAAATACAACCTCTGAATTACTCCCACATGTCAGTGTCAGTAATTCAGATAAATGCCGTTGATTTCAGGGTACATGACCTTTCAGAAGCATCAAGTCAATTTCCTGTGTGATCACGTTGTTTATGCTGTCTGGTCACCCGAATTGATGAACAATATTCCATGAATTTTTCCACTGTACTCCACTTGGAAAGTATTTTTTTCTCTCCGCAAATCCTTAGTCACATCTCGCTCCTGGTCTATTTTCACTCTAAAAATTACATTTCTCCCCATTTCTTTACTTCAAATCCCTATAAGCATCCTTTACAGTGGGAATTTTTCTATTTTCTAGAATGATTTGAGTAGGATAACATACAGACCAGACACTTATTTTTTTATGTGTCAAAATTACAGAAATAATTTTGAGCTATCCGTCCATGTTTTTTAATTTTTTTTATTAAAGATAGAAGATTTGGTGAACACAACCTCAGCATAAGAGAAACAATATTTGTTGCCCTACATTGTAAAAGCATTTATATTGCCATTACATCTGGCTGTGTGTAGAGCATTCAGATTTTAATTTTGTGTTTTCTATGTAGCTCTCAATCAGGCATTATTTTCTTATTTCTTCAACCTGGATTTTTAATGCATTTGGGGGTGGTTTGGGGGGCACGAGATAGTTTTTGTCGTACCTCAGTGCTCTAATTGATTGATTAAAGTATTTGATTGGTTTGGGAGGCCCTGGAACTGATTAAAATGCTTTCAGACACGAGCAGATTGAAAGGCAGCATGTTCCAGCATACTATTTGGCCCCCGGGGGCCCATGTTTGGCTCTCCTGGAGGAGAAGAGTGAAAGGATGTATGTTGGTGTCTGTGTGCTTGCGGCCCATCTGGTCAGTGGAATTAAAATGGTCTCTGGTTAGCAGGCTTACATGTGTCTTGTCCATTTCCAAGTTATTTAGAAATCTATTGTTTTATCTTATATAATCGCTGCAACATTTGCTTGATTTGAAAAGATAAAAAATATCTAGAGCCCGTGGGCGATTGTAGCCTTTATTTATTTATTTAAATTTTCCTTCATAACTTACTATAAATCTACCTGCCATCTTTTGGTATAAGGAACATACACTCACTGAGCACTTTATTAGGAATGGTCCTAATAAAGTGCCCGACGTGGTCTTCTGCTGTTGTTGCCCATCTGCCTCAAGGTTCGATTTGTTGTGCATTCTGAGATGCTATTCTACTCTCTACAATTGTACAGAGAGGTTATCTGAGTTACCGTAGCCTTTGTTGGCTCAAACCAGTCTGGCCATTCTCTGCTGACCTCTCTGCCGCTCACTGGATGGTTTTTTTTTTTTTTTAGCACCATTCTGAGTAAACTCTAGAGACTTTAATCCCAGGAGATCAGCAGTTACAGAAATACTCCATACAGTCATGCCACGGTCGAAATCACTGTGATTATTTTTTTTCCCCCATTCTGATGGTTGATGTGAAAATTAACTGAAGCTCCTGACCCATGTCTGCATGATTTTATGCATTGGACTGATGCCACATGATTGGCTGATTAGATAATCATACGAATAAGTAGGTATATAGGTGTTCCTAATATAGTGCTCAGTGAGTGTATAAATCTGTGTACAGTAATTGTGGCATTAAACATATTTAAGACTATACTAGATGATAGTATTACATGTAACACAAAATGTCAGAATGTTATGGTGGTAATTGTAACTACATCTCAAAGTAATAATATAATTGCTTTAATACTTATAATTCTGAATAGTGTTCACTTTTATATGATACTAATTCATTTTTCTGTCAGGAACAAGCAAAAGTCTAAGTGTGACCTACAGTACATGTATAATTATTTAAAATGAGTTAAATCTTTTTTGGTAAAGTCTATTATTCAGCTGATAGGACAAGAACAGTCTTCAACCAGTTACTTTAATAAAATATTGTTCATTACATTAAAAATAAATATAAATAAATGAATGAATAAGTAAATCTTTCAATTTAACCATTCAGTTATGACAACTGCCCCTGACCTCATAGCCATAATAAAATTGTGTACAGTAGATCCCAGCAACAGTCTTTTTTAAAGGGTTCCCACGATCATGGAAAACCTGGAAATATCAGGGAATTTGAAAATTCTAATTTCCAGGCACTTAAAAAGTCATGGAAAAGAATACAATTTTAAAAATTCATTGAAAAGTCAGTGTAATTTATATAGTAAATATTAATTATTCTAGTTATGCTCAGTTCTAAAATATTTAATCAGCTAGAAATGGCTCTTTGCGTGTTCAATCTTAATAAAATAATAAAAAATAAAAAAATAAAACATAAATCCTTATCCAGTAATCACAAGAAACTGAGAAAATCCTGGGAAAGTCATGGTAAATTATGTAAATGTATTGGTGAAAAGGTATGTAAACCATGTTTTAACTGATAAACTTATAAAATAGATGTCAGTTTAAATTTCACAGCAGGATAACTTTAGATAGCAGAAGAAAAATACGAGACCTCCAAAAACGATCACATTTTTACCTCAAATTGAGTTTCTCACAAATTGAAATGATTATATTTTTTCTCAGGCAGAGAGGACTTGACTAAACATATGCTGAATACGTATGACCATTGTTTATGATTCAAGAAATGTAGCGTGTTACAGTTGTCCCCTGTTACAATTGCCCTTCAGTCTTCCCTACCTACAAAGGCCAACAAAGCATCAGGCACAAACACCTTGCATAGTGCATTTGGCATAAATTAAAGTGTGTAAGCAGCACACAACAGCACAGCAGTGCATAAAATTTACAGCACTTTCATTGTGATATTGTATAATCAGCTGGCAACATTTCTGCAGGGAGTACACTTGTTCTTTGCTGAAGGTTGTCCAGAGGCTTTGCTCCTTGTCCAGCATGACTCAGCATGTTATGATGTCAGTGTTTCCCATTTCTTCCTCAGATAAATGCATGCTCTGCTTTTATTCCATGTTAAACAAAAAGAGAAACAAGGCGCCTCCACCCAGAGGTAGATTTGACAGTGTTTCTCTCGTGAACAGATGACAGGAGTTTTCATCAAAGCGGAAGCTTTTGCAAGAGTCTGGATGTGGGAGTGTATGACAGTGTGTAAGTGTGTGTGTGATCATGTGCCTGTCTGTGAGGTTGTCATGCTGATGAGTCCTGCTAGGGGCTTACAAAACAAAATAATAAATCTATTTTTTAAAGAAAAGGTTTTACTTCACAGATTTAACTAGAGCAGAGATTTTCAATCTTGGGGTTGTGACAGTATCTTATTTGTGGTATATTTTTGATACAAGTTATATTCTTACATAATTTTTAAAGCCTTAAGAATTTTGGAACCATAAAAAAAGGGGTTTTGACCACAAAATGGTTCAGAACCAAGCTAGAGTTTCAAAGTTACATTTCTTGGAATATTTTCTTTTATCAAATATTTTGTGAAACATAAGAAATCTGGGAGAATAGATCTAATTAAGAGTTAGCAGTGTATAAATTGGAACCTGTTTGGTTTGTTGTAATAGCTAACAGTCGTCAGGGATGGCTAATGAGCTGAAACCAGTCAGGGAACAGCCTTGGCTGCTGACGCCGTCCGGGCTTCAGGTCCAGTAAGTTTGGCATCATGCAAGAGCAGAGAAGAGATTCATGCAGAAAATGAGAGATTCAAAATTCAGAGGACATATTGAATTTTTGGCAAGTATTCTGAGCTGCAAGTGTATAAAAGACAGTGGAACAAGAACAAAAGTGGACCTGCACAGGGGGCGATTAGAGTAAAGAAAAAGAAAAACAGAACAGAGAAGAGAAGAGGACAAAGGGAGCTGAGCACTAATAGAATGCTGATCACTGCATATTTAGTTGGTGAAATGGTGATAGGTCTGAAATACTAGTCCTTTCAATGTAGTTCTTACCAACTGTACTGCCAGCACAATGATCCTGTGGACAGCTTGATCCAGCAGTCCAAGTGATCAAATCACTTGTCCTGCAGACCAAAAACTGGTTGGACCCAAAAATTGGGTCTGTTCCGATAGAGGAAAATAATGCAAATAATATGCATCTATTTATTCATGTTTAGTTGGGATAGCAAAATAAAAAGCCTTTTAAATGCAAGTCGTATTAAAGGGTTAGTTCACACAAAAAATTCTCTCATCATTTACTCGCCCTCATGCCATCCCAGGTGTGGATGACTTTCTTTCTTCAGCAGAACACATTTGAAGAATAATAGAAAAAATATCTTAGCTCAGTAGGTCCTTAAAATGCAAGTGGATGGTGATCTGACCTTTGAAGCTTCAAAAATCGCAGACAGTCAGCATAAACATCATCCAGCCGACTCCGCTGGTTAAATTAATGTCTTCTAAGGCGAAATGCTTGCTTTTGGTGTGTAAAAGATCAATATTTAAGTACTTTTTAACTATAAATCATTGCTTCTGGTCAGCAGCAGTATGCACATTCACGAGAGGGCGGAGGTCACGTATTCACGATGGCATGTTACGGAAGTAATCTCAAGTTTTTCTCTTGGTTGACACAGTTTTGCTACTGTTTATGCATTTACAAAATTGTCAGTTTTCAGTCTATGTTAATAATTTTGCATATTGTTGGGTCTATTTGGTTTATGCTAATATTAATAAATGTTTTATGTTTGATTTTAAGGGTATTTTCTAACAATTTTGATACTGTGTTTGGGTCAACACTTAATGTTAAATGTATAATCTTCTACCTGAAGCAAAACTAGCTGAGAACCACTGCTATAGACAGGCTGCCTCAATGGAAACATTCTCTGAAGCTTCTCCAAATGGTGAATTTAATTGCTGCTTGGATAATATCAAACAGCACAAATTGAAATTGAGCATTTTATAGCAGCCTGAACTCAGATAATACATCAATCCACATCAAACAGTCTATGAGCTCTCAGCTTGTCTCTGCTCAGCTTTCATTAGAACTAACTGCCTGAGGGACTCAACAAACCACATATTTTCAATCCTTAGAGAAACCTTGGATTTAATGTAAAAATCAATGCTTGATCTGCCTCTGTTTCCTGTTTAGCCCTGTTCTGATGTCTCGCAAAGGGCCATTGCTGTAAATAGATGTATTGCATTCCTGCTTTGCTAAATTCTCGTTATGCCACTAACAAGGATGGGCCCACGGAAATAATAGTTCACCAGGCTGTTTTTTGATCATGTCATTTATAGCTTTTGACCTCTCCATTCTCTCTCACAGATAATGACAGCCATGAGGAGGAGGAAGAAGCCAAGATGGAAAATGGTGAGTGACGGTTTTTTCTAATGCAGTGTTCACATTTGCAAACAAGGCAGGAAATTATCACATCCAATATCCCGTGGCCAGAAGAAATGTAATCCATGGCGTCTGAATCACAATATAGGTCTGTGATTAATCAAACCTTTTGTTGCGAGTGGCAGCACTACAATTGCCTATAAACGAGAAAACAAGAGTTCGCATTTTTCTGAGCGGATCCCTGAAATTGTTTTGCGTACCTTTGGTTTTTCGGGGAGTTAATTGTGATTAGGGATGCCAGGTGATGTGCTGAATGGTTTTGGACTGTAGTCAGATTGATCGAAAGCTAATCAGACCCACACACCACTTTGTTGTAGCAATGATAACATCAGATATTATCAATTTGGAATGCAATTTGCTCACCAGGTCTAAGTATGAAACATATTGTAATGGTGGTGCATTCACATGCAAATTGCCTCACCTTCTTTGTTGACTTCCAAAAAAAGAGAAGATTACAAGGCCTTCATCTGGATGCCTTAACTGTACAGTCACACAGGGACAAAAGAAGATCGGAAATAAAGGTATTTCATTGTAACTAATTCGTGTTTGCTAGAAGAGCTAAATAGACATTGGCAGGTACAGCATTACAATTGCTTTAGGACTAAGCTAATTCCCAGCACTAGGCCTCAAATCCGGCTTACACACACACAATAGTCCCAAATCTGCTAAAGCAACTGTCAAAAAGACATTTGAGCATCTTTCTATTGTAATCTAATCTGGGTTTATCTCTAGGTTTAGGCTGGACTACAAAACCAGTACAGGTTGGATGATACCAGGTTAAAAGAATGCTGTGTGGCCTATACTAGCGATTTGGTCAGATTACAGTAGGCTTTTCATGGTAATTAGACTTAAGAACAGTCAAATGTTGAGTGGGAAAGATGAGCCCAGGTCAAACATGTCTGCAGCAGTCACATACCCTCCATGGAATTATTGGAGAGACATTTTCTGGCAGGGTAACAAGGTGAGCATTAATGGTTTCCACAAAAGTTAGTTGATTGAAAATGCAGAGAGTGAGAAAGCATTTTTATACCTCAACGACATGCTGCACATGCAGCTAACAAAGCAGGACAGCACGCTATGATTTTTACAACTAATGTGAGAAAGTGTTCACGGGATTGTAAATGTAAGCTCAGACACCTATAAAAACCAGATCCAAACTCTTCTTCAGTTTTCCAACAGTGTTGTTATCGTTAATAAAAACTAAAAAGAAAAGTTGCTGAAAACATTTTCAAAAAATAAAAACTTTGGAAAAATGGAAAATACATTTTCACGACTCCAAAGTAGGGCTGGACAATATAACGAATATTCATGTTATTATCATGATGATTTTGCTTGCGATATAAAATTAAGCAATATTGTGAATATCGTGATTGTTTTATTTTGCTTTTTATTTGGCCAGTACATCTCCTAAAGACTAATTTCATGATCCTTCCTTGTAGGGTTGCTCAATTAATTAAAATAACATCAGATTAAATGTATTCCTCAAAATAATAATAATAATTCAGTATTATAATAATATTTAACTGGGTTCCAAAGAATAAGTGAGTGAAGTTTTTGTACATTTTAGTTTTAGTAAAAATATTTGTAGATAAATAATGCTTTTTTGTTTTAATGGTGCATATAAATGAAAATTATTAAATGACATTTTTCCGTGTGTTTATTTAGTAAAACTGTGTAAAACTTTTAACTAGATTTGTACTTCATGCATTAAAATTTTTTGAATCTACTTGGCTACAATGGCTGTTTGGTTAGTGATGGTTACTCTGGCTAAAAAAAGAAAACAACCTTTATGCCATTTCAGAGCAAGGACATAATTATTGAAATATATACCAATTATTGTCTATAGGCTGAAACATATTGTATAATATATATGATATATAATATACAGTATGAAATATTATATAAAATATATGCAAAATATATTAACCTTTTAAGCTCTGAAGGTGTTTTTTAAGATTTCCTGTTTCAGTGGCATGCCCAAAATTAAAGGCTTATAACTCGACAAAAAAACAAGGAGGGTCAAGTGTTTGGTATCATTGTAAAGAAAACGATAAAGATTGATACTTTTTTCCCCCAATCATGTCAACTGTAACTGAGAAAAAACTTTGATTGCTTTGTTGATACAACAAAGCAATCAAAAGTTATAGCATTACAAAAATTATGTATCATAGTGTTCAAAAACGTCTCCATGTTTCCAAAAGGCTCTCCAAACAAAACATAATAATTGTACATAAGAACTAATTATTCATGCAAACACAACAATGAATGAATGAATGAATGAACATTACATTTATATAGCGCTTCTCTGATACTACACTCAAAGCGCTTTACACAGTGAACAGGGGACTCTCCTCAACCACCACCAGTGTGCAGCATCCACCTGGAAGATGCGACGGCAGCCATAGTGCGCCAGTATGTTCACCACACACCAGCTATTGGTGGAGAGGAGAGAGGAGAGTTATAGAGCCAATTAATGGATGGGGATTACAATGACTAAAGGTATGCATAGCATGGAGACATGATTTTAGTAATGAGATTTCACAGAATGAGCACCATTTGACTCAATGGCCATGTTCACACAGGCAAAAAAAATCCGAATTTTGGATGCTGTCACTCAAATCCGTTTAGGTTTTTGTAGTCTGAACAGGACAAAAACACATTAAATAACACATTATTACAAGCCTCATCCAAACCACACTTGTAGGTGGTTTTGAATCCGACTAAAATCTGCGTCTCAGTCTGAACGGTCAGATCACATTTCATGTGGGGGTTTTTTTCATCATTTGCTGTGCGTGACGGTTGTTAAATGTCAGGTTTTGCGACGAGAAAACATACTGCGCTCCGAACGACATAATTAATGCCTTCACAGGGCTCTTCAAATTTAACACAATAATGATGATCATGCAGTAGGATCGTTACAAACAGAATTTTCAATAAAAATGATTTCAAAAGAGAGTTCAGCCTGTTTTATTACACATTTCAGCCCTACAAACTCTCACAATGGAAGATAAAGTCTTTAGGGAACAGGGCATAGAGATCATCACTTCTGAATGAAACACACCCATATGTCATTTATATGTTACAGGACACACAAAGCACTGCAAACCTCTTATAATAATACAGACATTGGCTTAACTTACCCTATTAGATGCGCTAAGGTGCAGTAACCCATACCGGTTGCAAGAAACCACAATGCGATAAAGTATTGAATGTCACGCGAATACGGGACATTTGAGCATTTCATCACAGGACGCGGGTCCTCGTCTCACCGTCTGACCTTTTTATGCTTTAATACGGGACACAAAGCCTCCAATACAGGATGTTTCGCTCTCTGCTAAAGCACAGGACACCAAGATAAAAGGCGTCCCATATGAGACGTCATAATTTTGGCCAAAATACAGGACGTCCCCGCTAAAATGGGTAGCAACAAAACTAGCATCAAGAAACATTGCATATGCCACCTCTCCCATTTTTAAGCCGTTGTCTGTGAAGAATGTTCATATTTGAATACTACCCTCATGAAAAGCATAATCAATGGTAAAACATCCATCGCTAAAATCTCACGCATTGTGAATACGCAAGTTTGCTGCGTTACCATGACAACTAATGTGGACGTGATGGCAAAAGCGCCTGTTGTCTGAACAGAAAAAATCTGGTCTGGCCACATTTAACTTGCAGTTTGAACAGTCACCCAAAAAAATCTGATTTTTTTCCTGCAGTGTGAACAAAGCCAATGAGTCTGCATCGAGTTTTTTGTCATTTACTTGGCGCCATCTACTGGTGGCCATATGTAACATTGTGCTTCGTGTGGATTATCTAATTATCTATGCATCGGAATACCTTGTGTGTGGGCTCGTTTGAAAGATAATCACCTCCTCAAAGTAATGGTATATGATGTTTTATGTTCCATTTATTTTTCGTGAAGATTCACAAAATGCAGCAAATAAGTAACACCAACATAATTGTCAAAGACATATACTTAGCTATTACTCACTATTTTGTGTGTGAGTAAAACAAATAGGCTGGTTGTATTCTCCTCTTTGAGAGCCTTCTAACAACATATGTTACATGGCTATTTGATCAGATGAATTTTTCTTTTTCTTTTCTTTTTTTTTTTTTAATAAATGATCAAAACAGAACACTGATTTGTCTGCAAATTTCAAAGCACTTGTTCAGTTTTTGGTCATAATGCCTGCATGCATTGGAAAGTAGAGGAAAGTTCAAACGATACCTATTCTGTGTTGGTCAAGACTGTAGTTTTTAATATTTTTACAATAATGTTTTTCTTGCAAAAAAAAAAGAAAAAAAAAAAAGGGATTTCTCATGATCTTATATTGCTATAATACAGCCATATCACCCAGCCCTACTTGAAGCTAAATAAAAATAAAAATGACCACAAATTAGTTATTTTTTGATACACAGTATATTATTAAATTTGAAAACTACAACACACCTCCATTAAACATGGAAATGCCACTAGAAGGTGATAACACTAGAAGGTCCTGAGAAATGTAATGGTGTTGAACGTATTTAAATGATATCAGGTGAAGCATGAAATTTGGGAGCGCTAAAATACTAAAACTAACACTCATAGAGTGAAAACTAATCTAATTTGAAAAGACAAATTGAAAATAAAATTGAAAATAAAAACTAAATAAAAAATTAAAAACTATAATAACCCTGTTCCTAGTTACACTGTGACAGACACCTGGCATTGACATTTTACAAGCTCGTTATAAAACGTTTTATTTTAAAACAATCCAAGACATTTCTAATAGTCCACTGACCTACCTTAAGTCCTTGTGTTGGGGCTTTGTGCGGCTGTGTTCACTTCTGCTCAAAACCAGGGAGACCAATTACCTCTTTTGTGGACACTGTAACACCTCATTGTATACACCGAACCACAATGACCCAACATGGCAACACCTATCAGGATTTTATCTTGTTCACAACACATCAAGCTCCACGTTTGCCCACACACACACACACGCACGTTATTGTGCCTGTCTGACTACGCCCTGCTTTTCCAGCCCCAGCAGCTTCGGCTAGCTTAGCATCAGTTTCATTCAGTAAATGTCTGACTGGCAGCCAAGCCCTGGCCTTTAGCAGCATTCACTTAGGGCTCTGAATCTTGCTTTTTTCTCTGGATGCAATTCAACAGCTCAAATGGTTGCCATTCTCACATGTAATTTAATTTTTCCCACTCATTTTCCCCTATATCAGCTCTCTCTCTCTTTCCATCTCTCTATCAATCAATCCCTCTCTCTCTCTACTGTATGTTTCTTCTTTTTCTCGCTGTCTTTCACTGAAATCCCTTAAACTACACTTTCCCAGTGCCCATTTTTTATCCGCTGGGTTTGCAGAGGTACACAAAAGCCCTGTTGATTCAGGATATCTTGGTGCATGTATGTGCACACCAGCAGGGTCTACAACACAATACCAGGATATTCCTCGGCTCATTCCACCCTTATCAGAGCAGTTCAGCATGGACAATCTGTGCCTTGTAACTTTAGATGCTTTTTTTTATGGCTTTATATATTAGTAAGCCTGCTTTTGCCCTTTTTCAGATCTGAGATTGGTAGAGGTTTTATTTTAAGAGGTTTATGAGTTCAGCATATACCCATAACTGTATTTATAATACAGCTCAATTTGTTAATTAGTGGTTCTTGCTAAGGCAAGCATAACTATTGCTATACTTGGGGTTAAGGATTTGAACAAACCCTTAATCCTAAATATTAAAATGATTGACTATGGACATGAATGATGCCTAAAATACAGCTTGTTGAGTAGGGCTGTGCTATTACCTTTTTAAACAATCACATTTACAGATGGAAAATTCCTATATTTATCTCTGACTCAGCAACCGCATAGCAGTGCGCTAGCAATCACTCAGAACACATTGCAGCTGCATAGCAACACCCTAGCAACCTCTTAGAACACCCTGGCAACCAATTAGCAGCGCGCTAACAACCATTTAGAAGACATTATTAACTGCATAGCAATGCCCCAGCAACCACCCAGAACACCCTAGCAACCACATATAAATAAATGCACAAACAACCACTCTGAACACCCTGGCAACTGCAAAGCAGCGCACTAACAACAACTCAGAACACATTAGCAACTGCATAGCAACACCTTTGTAACCACCCAGAACCGCATAGCTTAGCTAACAACCATTTAGAACACATTAGCAACCTCATAACAGCATGCTAACAACCATTTAGAACACATTAGCAACCTCATAGCAGCGTGCTAATAACCATTTAGAACACATTCGCAACCTCATAGCAGCATGCTAACAATCATTTTGAATTCATTAGCAACCTCATAGCAGCGAGCTAACAACCATTTAGAACACATTATCAACCTCATAGCAGCGTGCTAACAACCATTTAGAACACATTAACAACCTCATAGCAGTGTGCTAACAACCATTTAGAACACATTAGCAACCTCATAGCAGCACGATAACAACCATTTAGAACACATTAGCAACCTCATAGCAGCATGCTTACAACCAATTAGAACACATTAGCAACCTCATAGCAGCATGTTAACAACCATTTAGAACACATTAGCAACCTAATAGCAGCATGTTAACAACCATTTAGAACACATTAGCAACCTCATAGCAGTGCTAACAACCATTTAGAACATATTAGCAACCTCATAGCAGTGTGCTAACAACTGTTTAGAACACATTAGCAACCTCATAGCTGCATGCTAACAATCATTTTGAACACATTAGCTACCTCATAGCAGCACATTAACAACCATTTAGAACACCTTAGCAACCTCATAGCAGCATGCTAACAACCATTTAGAACACATTAGCAACCTCATAGCAGTATGCTAACAACCATTTAGAACACATTAGCAACCTCATAGCAGCATGCTAACAACCTCTCAGAGGACATTAGCAAATGCATAACAGTGCCATAGCAACCATCCAGAACACCCTAGCAACTACATAGCAGCCCGCTAACAATCACTCAGAGGACGTTAGCAACTGCACAGGAACAGCATAGCAACCTCAAAACACCCTTGCAACCACATAGCAGCACAAAAACAACCACATAAAACACCCTGGCAACTGCATTGCAGCTTATTAACAACCACTCAGAGCTTTCAAGTAACTGCATAGAAATGTCATAGCAACCACCCAGAGCAACCTAGCAACCACAAAGCAGCGCACTATCAACCACTTGGAACACATTAGCAACACCCTAGTAACCACATAGCAGTGCGCTAACGACCACTCAGAATTCATTAGCAACTCCATAGCAACCACCCAGAATATCCTAGCAACTGAATAGCAGCATGCTAACAACCACCCAGAACACGTAAATAATTGCATGGCAATGCCCCAGCAACCACCCAGAACACCCTTGCATTGTGGCAAGAACCACTTTTTTTTCAGAGAGTGAAAGAGTAAAAATATAGTGTTCTCATCATCTTTGTGGCGTGCTTTTGTTTAACAGATAACGCGCAGACTGAAGGAGGAGAAGAAGATGCCACTCAAGGTATGAGAAATTCTTGATTGTGTTTGTGTGTGTGTGTCTTTCTAAGTCTTTCTCTTCCTACTGTAGTTTTCAAGCTTTCAACAATGTGCATGGAGCTTTCAGTTCAACTGTCAAAGTTGATATCACCCAGCATTCTCTTCCTCCAAGATTGCTGAGGGAAAGTGAGACTATCTCCCCTGGATATTCTCTCAGGGTGTGGAAACCTGTTTAAGGAGACATTAGCTTACAAATTCTGCCATTTTAGCCTCTTCAGCTGTGTAATACTGAAACTGTTACTCGCTCCTCAATAAGATGGACCAAAGATAATTAGATTCGTACACTGGAGGGCAGTAGCAGACTATTAACACCACAGTTTCTCCATTTGTCTTAAAGCAAGAAGGTTTTTCTTTCTTTCTTTAATATTAAAGAAGACAGCACTGATGTATTTGGGTAAATTTCCCCTGGCTGACATTTCTGTTAAATTTTCAGCAATAAACAAAATCATATTTTTGGGTTAAGTGATACTTTAGCAACAGCAAAATATCATGGGCATGTTTATTGTCCTTCTGACCAAAATAGACAAACTCCAGTACTGCGCTTACAGAAAAGTACCATAATAAAGATTTTTTTTTTTTTTTTTTTTTGCCAAAAATATTTCATAGTTACTGAAAATTTTTGTTACTACTGTAAAAGCATAATAAATTAATATTGGAAATATTTCAAAATATTTCTGTTGTACATTTATTTATTTGTTTGTTTATTTTTCATGAAATTTCATGATATGTTTTTGACACATATCATGTAAAAGGGATAGTTCACCCCATAATGAAAATTCTCTCTTCATGTACTCACTCTCATGCCATCCCTGGTGTTTATGACTTTCTTTCTTCTGTGGAACACGATCAAAGATTTTTAGAAGAATATCTAATCTCTGTTGGTCCTCGCAGTGCAATTGAATGGGTACCAAAATTTTGAAGCCCCAAAATGCACATAAACACAGCATAAAAGATCCATAAGACTCCAGTGGTTAAATCTTTATGATAGGTGTGGGTGAGAAACAGATCAATATTGTTTCTATAAATTCTCCTCCCTGTCCAATAGGTGGCGATATGCATGAAGTATGCAAATCGCCAAATACAAAAGAAGAAGAATGTGAAAGGGAAAGTGGAGATTTATAGTAAAAAATTAATTAAACATTGATCTGTCTCTCACCCACACCTATCATATCGCTTCTGAAGACATGGATTTAATCACTGGAGTTATATGGATTTATTTATGCTGCCTTTATGTCCTTTTGGAGCTCCACAATTTTAGTACCCATTCACATGCATTGTGCGGACCTACAGAGCTGAAAAATTCTACTAAAAATCTTTGTTTGTGTTCAGCTGAAGAAAGAAAGTCATACACATCTTGGATGGCATGAGGGTGAGTAAATGATGAGAGAATTTTCATTTTTGGGTGAACTATCCCTACAACCATGGTCAATTTTGGGCATATCTAAAAGCAAATCAAAATCACATACTACACACACACACACACACACACACACACACACACACAAAGAATCAAGGACATTTACATTTCACAAAATAATTTCAGACTGAATTAATTATTTCTGACACTATCTCCATTAATAAAAGCCTATCTGGACTCTGATCTTATTAGGAACTAATCCAGTCGCAAAAAATGTGGCCTTGTTTAACCTTCATAGGACAGTGTAAACATTAAAGCTATCTCTGCAAAAGTTGAGCTCAAACAATAAACAACAATGTTTGTTATGACGCCACCTTGATGAAAGTAAAGAACAGAGCAAAGCTTGTTAAACCGCCACAGTGTCTGATTTATCCACAGGTGTTAACAACAATGTAGTCTTCTCTCGCTGTCACCAACATCAAATGCTTTAGCTCTAATGCCATGTCACTAAGAGAACAAGATACGGCAACACATTAAATGTTTTTGATATCGTTTCTATTGATTTGCAAAAAATTACATTTGCATGCTAATTACTCTACCAACAAAGCTTACCACAACTTTGTTTTTCATGAACAGAGGAAGTTGATGTACAGCCATTGTGGGCTAATGCTTTGTATTACACATACAGTACTCTCCCTGAGGGGATGCTCTCTAACTGAGGTTAGAGCAGGGGGGCTTTTAGCCAGCATGCTAATGACAGAGAAACATTAGTGCCATTCTCCCTAAAGCAGTACTTCATACATTCACTCACTCAGGGGAGAACTGGCCCTGCAAGCACTGATCTGGAACAATCCTCAACGGTTACCTGTGATAAGTGTAAAGGAAAACAATACCTCATTCCAGATCAACTCCCACTTGCCTTCTTTCAAAAACTCATACCTAGTGTTTTTCTAGGAAAGAACAGAATGTGTGAATCTCAGAGTTTTTTTGTGGGAATGTTGGTCTTGACAAAATGTTTTGAAGAGCATTAAAGAAACAGTTTGCCCACAAATTTAAATCCTGTCATTGTTTACTCACCCTTATGTTTTTCAAAACACTGACTTTCTTTCTTCTGTGGAAAACAAAAGGAGATATTTATAGCAGAATGTCCAAGCTGCTCTTTTCCATACAATGAAAGTGAATGGGGACCACAGATGACTGGCAAGATTTTCAGTGACTTACGCCTTACGTTTCAAACAATAGTTGCCTCTGTATTGTGATGCACATGTCTTTTTGATTATGATAAAAACAAAAGTAACAGTTACGTTTATATTGTTACTAATATTTCCAAATTAGTTTTTGGTGAATTGAAGTAACTTTTGCTTGCTAAAAAATCCATACATTATTTTATAGAAAAATCACTTTGAAATTTGTTTATCAGATGTGATCATCTCTCAATCATCATAACATTCCATTCAGGATGGAATGGGGGAAAAAACACAGAGCTTTGAAAATATAATTTTTGTTTTTTTTAAATTAATATTTCAAGTGTGAACTTATATTTAAATGTTTTTTTTTTTTTTTTTTTTTTTTTTTTAATGTGTACAGCCTGCTCTTCTGTCATTTCACAGATCTCATTGTTTTACAATACAAGCTATCATATAACCACTATTACCTCCTGAGGCCCAGCAAAAAAGTTTTTACAATTTCACTTTAAACATAATGATTTTTATAAGTCAGTATAGTGTATGGTGCATATAATAATTGTTTATATATATATATATATATATATATATATATATATATATATATATATATATACAGTATTGCGCAAAAGTCTTAGGCACATAAGGTGCTTCATAAAAACATTTGTCTTAAGATGGTTATTTATATTTTCAGCTTTATTATGTCAATAGGAAATATACATTTTAGACTCCCAAACATTTCTTTTGCGAATAGAAGAACAGGGAGCCCTGCAACAGATGGCATGGTCCCCACAGAGCCCCCCACTGAATATTGAGTCAGTCTGTGATTACAAGAAGAGATAGAAGCAATTGAGACAGCCGAAATAGAAGAACTGTGGCAAATTCTCCAAGAAGTTTGGAACATCCTATCTGCCAACAACCAAGAAAAACTCTATCCAGGTGTACCTAGGAGAATTGGTGCTGTTTTGAAGGCAAAGGTGGTCACACTGAATATTTATTTAGCTTTTTTTTTATGTTTACTGGACTTTCTATGATGTTAATTGTTAAATGAAAACTATCTATGGCATTATTTTTGAAGACATCCTCACTATGCAACATTTTATATTTATATATTTATTATAATTTTTATTCTTCACATTTTAGAATAATAGTAAAGTCATCAAAACTATGGAATAACATAAATGGAACTATGGGAATTATGTTGTGACTAAACAAAATCCAAAATAAATCAAAACTGTGTTATATTTTAGCATCTTCAAAGTAGTCACCCTTTGCCTAGAATTTGCAGACATGTACTCTTGACATTTTCTCAACCAACTTCTTGAGGTATCACCCTGGGATGCTTTTTAAACAGTATTGAAAGAGTTCCCATCTATGTTGGGTACTTACTGGCTGCTTTTCTTTATTATTTGATCCAAGTCATCAATTTAAAAAAAATAAAATAAAATAAACAATTTTTTTTATTACATTTTAGTTTTATAATGAAATAAATTAATATGGTGGCACAATTATATTTTTGTCTACAAAACTAATTTCAAACATTTAAGCATACGGCTTCAGATCAAAAGATTTTTAAGATCAAGTGTTTCAAAACTTTTGACCGGTAGTGTGTGTGTGTGTGTGTGTATATATATATATATATATATATATATATATATATATATATATATACACACACACACACACACACACACACACACACTGGCACCCAAAAGTTTGGAATAATGTACAGATTTTGCTGTTTCGTAAGGAAATTGGTACTTTAATTAACCAAAGTAGCATTCAGCTGATCACAATGTATAGTCAGGACAGTCCTGATGTAAAAAACAGCACCATCACTATTTGAAAAAAGTCATTTTTGATCAAATCTAGACAGGCCCCATTTCCAGCAGCCATCACTCCAACAACTTATCCTTGAGTAATCATGCTAAATTGCTAATTTATTACTAGAATATCACTTACCATTATATCAAACACAGCTGAAAGCTGTTTGGTTTGTTAAATGAAGCTTAACATTGTCTTTGTTTTTGAGTTATCACAGTATGCAATAGTCTGGCATGTCTTAAGGTCAATATTAGGGCAAAAAGGGCAAAAAAGAAACAGCTTTCTCTTACATTTACATTTACATTTATTCATTTGGCAGACACTTTTATCCAAAGCGACTTACAAAAGAGGAGAACATAAGCGAATCATCTTAGGAGACAGTGGTATGAAAAGTGCTGTATTACAAAGTATCACTAGCATCATAATAGTATTCAAAACAGAATAAAGTGCAACAGAATGTTTTTTTTTATTTTATTTTTATGACTGGTTAAGTGCTCATGGAAAAGATGTGTTTTTAGTCGTTTTTTGAAGACAGAGAGTGAGTCTGCTTCACGGATGGAGTTGGGAAGGTCGATCCACCAATGTGGTACGATGAAGCTGAAAGTCTGGGAAAGTGTTTTGGTGCCTCTTTGTGCTGGTACAACAAGGCGATGTTCCTTAGCCGACCGCAGGCTTCTAGTGGGCACGTAGCTCTGCATAAATTATTTTAGGTATGCTGGAGCAGACCCAGTGACTGTTCTGTATGCCAGCATCAGAGCCTTGAATTTGATACGTGCATCAACCGGCAGCCAGTGGAGAGAGACAAGGAGTGGTGTAACATGTGCTCTCTTTGGTTCATTAAAGACCAGACGGGCTGCTGCATTCTGGATCATTTGGAGGGGTCTAATTGCACATGCAGGGAGGCCTGCAATGAGAGCATTACAGTAGTCAAGTCTAGTTATGACAAGTGACTGGACAAGCAGTTGTGTGGCATGTTCAGAGAGGAAGGGTCTTATCTTCCTGATATTGTAGAGTATAAATCTACATGATCTTGCGGCCTTTGAGATGTGGTCTGTGAAATTTAGTCTGTTGTCGATGGTTACCCCTAGATTTCTGACCGATTTGGAAGGCTTTACTGTAGTTTCACCCAGCTGCACGGTGATGTTGTGTTCAACAGCAGGGTTGGCTGGAAAGACAAGGAGTTCAGACTTGGCTGGGTTGAGTTGCAGGTGGTGCTCCTTCATCCAGGCCGAGATGTCCGCCAGGCAGGCAGAAATTCGAGCAGTCACTGTGGTGTCATTGGACTGGAAAGACAATTAGAGTTGCGACAGAGTTGCGACTCTTGAAACTCTTCAGTCAATCATTGTTTTGAGGGATGAAGGCTATACAATGATTGATATTGCCAAATACTGAAGATTTCATACAAAGATGTACACTACAGTCTTCAAAGACAAAGGACAACTGGCTCTAACAAGTACAGAAAGAGATGTGTAAGGCCAGATGTACAACTAAACAAGAGGAAAGTACATCAGAGTCTCTAGTTTGAGAAATAGCCGCCTCACTGTCCTCAACTGACAGCTTCATTGAATTCTACCCACTCAACACCAGTTTCATGTACAACAGTAAAGAGAAGACTCAGGGATGCAGGCATTATGGGAAGAATTGCAAAGAAAAAGCCACTTTTGAAACAGAAAAACAAAAAGAAAAGGTTAGAGTGGGCAAGAAAACACAGACATTGGACAACAGATAACTGGAAAAGAGTGTTATGGATCTTAACCCCATTGAGCTTTTGTGGGATCAACTAGACGGTAAGGTGCGTGAGAAGTGCCCGACAAGACAGCCACATCTATGGCAAGTACTACAGTAAGCGTGGGGTGAAATGTCACCTGAGTATCTGGACAAACTGACTGCTAGAATGCCAAGGATCTGCAAAGCTGTCATTGCTGCACGTGGAGTTTTTTTTTTTTTTTGAGAACTCTGAAGTAGTTTAAGAAGTTCTGAACATTTTTAATAGTCATTTTTCACATTATTAATGTCCTGTCTATACATTGTGATCAGCTGAATGCTACTTTGGTGAATAAGAGTACCAATTTATTTCCATAAGAGCAAAATCTGGAAGATAGAAAATAAAAAGTTCTGCACAGTTCTTGCATCTTTTAAGACCAGAAATAGTAGTGCACTCATTCTGATGCATGATGCACAATTTGTGTATGCAGTGTATAAAGTGTATATAGTACGTGACTTATGGGACTATTCTCCAGTTGCCTGAAGTTTTTCTCTACAAATAATACTTCTCAATCAGGTGTTAGAAAAAATGAATAAAGGTGGGGTATAATTAATAATTGTTTATTTTACCATCTATAGGCTATACTTCAACGCATTGGTAATTTATTATTCAATTTAACACTCTCTACATCAGGGGTCGGTTTTAATAGTAAAATAAAATATTCCGAAATGATAGATTCTAAATGCTTATTTTAATGTTTGACGCAAAGCCAAACTTGTTTTAATCTCAAAGCATTACCTACCCATTTACATGCTCAGCGGGTCTTGATGCGGGTCTTGTCAATGCTTTGTCCGCAGATGGTTCGGCATACAATTCAGCACACAACTGAATAAAACAGGCCGCATGACTATGATAAATGATTACTGCCAGAGTAACATTCACATATAGGTGTGAGGGACTTCAACATTTTGCTCTCATTGCTTTCATACTAATTTTGCACAAATAAAAACATATTCGTCTCCCACTTGTTTTGCTTGCGTGTCATTGATTACCCCTCCGCGTATGAATGATGCGAAGATCTATTTGGATTTTAATAAAGTTTATCACTGAAACTTAGTGCCCTAAACAGCACAAGGAGTCTCATGAATGGACACGGAGTGGCTGTATCACACACTTCGTTGAGCAGAATATCGCACTACCGATAGTTTCCGAAGTTTTTTTCCGAAGAGGAGAGAGGGCGCGCACTTGCATGCATGGTTGCCAGATTGCACAAATTAAGTATAAAATTAGGCAGAATATTTCCAATTTGTCCAAGTATAAATCTCTGATTGAGGGGCCACATCTATTATCTGGCAACCCTGAGCATATAGGTCCCAGTCCCAGTGATCTAATAAAAAAAACTGAATTGACTGCAAAAAGAAACATTTTCCAGACAGGAGACCTGAATAACGCAGGTGGCTTCACTATCAGTGGCTCGTTTTCTCTACTACACACAACGCTTGCAGAATAGTGATGTCATCAAGTTGACCCACGTGAAACACAGGCAGAGCGTATCCATTTACAGATCCTTTTAGGTGCATTAGCAGGGTTTGTAACTGTGCGTGTCTATTTGACGCTTTATTTTCTCTGCAAAACCCTATGCTCCAGATGCATCAATAAACTTGAGGTGAACTGCGGTGCCAATGTTTACCGAACCGTGGGTGGCGAACCATATGGTTTGGTTTTCTACCAAGAATCGTTACACCCATAATATATATATATATATATATATATATATTTGGGATGTTATAAAATATTGATAAAATATCGATATATTGATTCATGTTTGGCAGCTTATTTTATCGATATATTTTTGAGGCACTGATATTATGAAATTAGCCAACATTTAAAGTCGCATGCTTTTCAATTCACTTAGTTGGCCTCTGTTTAACAGTCTGGCGTAATAGCGTTGGGAGACCACAAGAGGGCGATATAAATTGTATCTCTCACACACACACACACACACACACACACACACAAAGAGGACAAGCTGAAGTGGCGCAGGAGATGGAAGTTCAAAGTTTCAAAGGTTTTTGTACTACTACAAGAATGAACAAAGTGATGTTGATGAGTTTGCAGGTTAGTGAAACTGGTGTAACTGCACAAACTGAACGATTAGAAATAGTGATGTTTATTATGCAATTTCTCAGTATGTAGCATTGAGTAGGTCTTTCATTCAGGCTGTCAAACCACAAAACAGCATACATGTTAACAATAGATCATCCAGTGATGGCTAGAGTAAATAATCTTTGTCCTTTGATAATGATTTGGGTCGAATTTAATAGAAAAACTACGCAAGTTGCGCTCCGTGGCACTTCAGAATGTTGACGCTGAGTTTTGCCGGTGTGTGCGTACCCTTGTAGAAAATAAATAATTGTTTCTAATTTTAGAACACGCCATTTCGTCCGCCAGAAGCATCCGGTGTGCGACCCCCTTTAATTTACCCTGCCGCTCCAAAGTTGTGTTGAGAAATATATCTGAAGAGACAAAAACTATTGAGCTAACGAGCAGCCCAATTTATATCTGAAAACAAATCCTGATATATATATATATATATATATATATATATATATCGATAATCATAGGAAAAATCTTCCGATAATCGATGCCTGAAAAAGGCCTAATATATATATATATATATATATATATATATATATATATATATATATATATATATATATATATATATATATATAAGACCAAGTAGAGGATGTTGTCATGGTCAAACTCCCAAATATGGTGTCTCTGAAAAGCCCTGGGTGTCCTCTTAAGATACTCCAAGATTTACTATTGCAGCAAGATTGGACTTAAAAATAACAAACTTGATATTCAACAATTAATTGCTGGATCTCTGGAGGATAATGACCTTTAAACCTTTAAAGCCTGATGTATAAAATATGATACAACATTTTTTTAAATAAATATCACATTTTGAGTGAACTATCCAATTAACAACGGCAGACAGGTTTTGTGTCACTTAGTGAAGACAAACATGCCCTGTGCCCACAGAACCATAGCAATGGCGATTCAGTTGGTAAGACCCATTAGCGGCGGGTTGTGGTCTTGAAGAACTGGCGAGCTGCTCGACTGGAGAGACTGGACTTCTCAACAGAGTTCTGGAGGATAAAGTGATTTGTGATGTAATCCACATGAAATCCTTATATGGGGGGATCGGTGTGCAGAGAATCATGTGTGGATCGGTGTGCAGAGAAATTAGAAGGATTGACCACGGAACTGGACTGAGTGTGTTAACAGATGAGGAAAAACCACCAGACAGCTTTTCAGATGGCTTTATGGAGGAGTGTGTGTTTAGTGTGTGTGTATCGTGTGGCATTTAAGAGATTATGAGGTGACAGGTTAGATGGGCGAATCAGGATGCGGAGCCTTTGGTCAAGCTGTTGACTGTGTACTCAGCAGTTGTAGAAGGCAGAGGGGGCATGTTTGGAGAGAGAGAGAGATAAAGAGAGCAAGTATGTGTGTTGAAGAAAGACTATCATACCTCCATCACTTAACATAACACATTTAGTTTACACAGAGTGAAATCAGGGTACTGGGCAAAAAGCTATGTGCTGATTGATTTTTGCTTAAACTGTTTATGACCTTACCCCGATAAAGAAAAGCATTTAAGGTGTTTATTTGAACTTGCACTTTGATTGCTTACTAAGCATAATCAGTGTAAGATTGTGCATGTAACACACTGATTGCTACTTTCTCAGTGTTATTTAATGTTATTTCATTTTTCTTTATTTACATTTATTTAGCAGAATTTGCACTACTGATATTTGTGCATACTTTTGGATCTGTGGACTTTTTAAAAATAATCTCCCTTAAAAGTATTTTCACACTCTTGCTGGTTCATTTCATTTGTCCACTAACAACGTCCCAGTGGAAATGCAGTACATGCATCAAACGGGAATTGTGTAATTTTTGTAATTTTGTTTCTTAACCAACAAATTTCATTATGGTCTGCATTTTGTTTGATTACATTCTGTGGCGGATATTATATTTTAAACTTTTTTTTGGTAAAATGGCAGATTCCTTAATTTCTTAATTTTAGGAATTAATTTCCTTAATAGCTTGTTTTGCATAATTACGGACTGATTGGATATGACACATCATAAAAATACTGTGTCCCTGTTTACCTGGATTTTCCCCTTTTTGCAGGTCTCAGTCATTGCATGTCTCAATCAAATATACTGTATGTACACTATGTGGCCAAAAGTTTGTGGACACCATATATGCTTGATGAACCTTCAATTTCAAAACCATAGGCATCAATTTCCCCCTTTGGTGCAATAACAACTTCCACTCTTCTGGGAAGGCTTTCCACTATACTGTATGCAGTGACATGGCTGCAGGGATTTGTTCCCATTCAGACACAAGTGCATCACTGAGGTCCGGCACTGATGTTGGGCGATGGGGCCTGGCTTTCAGCTGGCATTCCAATTCACCCCAAAGGTGTTCAGTGGGGTTCAGGTCTGGGCTTTGTGCAGGCCAGTCAATTTCTTCCACATCAGACACTGTAAACCATTTCTTTATGGACTTTGCTTTGTGCATAGGGGCATTTTCATGCTGAAATAGAAAAGGGCTCTCCCCAAATTGTTGCCACAAAGTTGGAAGCACCGAATGCCCTAGAATGCCATTGTTTGGAGTAGAATTATTATCTTCACTGGTATTAATGGAGTAACCAAACTCTTTAATTAGAAGGGGGTGTCCACATATTTTTGGCCATATATTGTGTGTGTGTGTGTGTGTGTGTGTATATATATATATATATATATATATATATATATATATATATATATATATATATACAGGACTCGAGTTGAGGGGAATGTGAGGGGATGGAACCCAAAAAGCATCCACCTTGTTACCCCCCCCCCCACCCCCCACCATCCCCTTTAGATCAATTGTGTTATGTAGAACTAATCATGCAATTAAAATATTTAATTTTCTATGTTTGATAAATAACAGACTTTAAATATGGCCAAATAGTCAGTCAGAATTCGATTTCGACAAGTGTGTGTTTCCAGATTTCAATAGGTGAAATCCCCCAATTAGATCTTGACACTTTTTCAATTTGGAAATATTCTGCCAGGGTGACACTTTAGTCTACAATCTGGCAACCTTGAGTGCGTAAGCTCTCTCTCCACTGCAAAAAGATGCCGGTTGATTTGTCCTTCCTAGTGTTTACATGAAACTTACGCCACTGAAGGTAATGCAAGTTTTCAAAAGTTTCACTCACTTTCAAAAACTGCCAAGAGAACAGTTCAAGAAAATATTTGGTCTTTCTTTAAAAAGAAGAGAACAGAATGTGAGATATTGCTATGATGAGTGTACAGTTACAACATGTACGTGTTTTTAATTCAAACAATTTGCAGGATTTCACCCATAAAAGTGTGTAGAACAACTTTCTTACACCACTGTTTAAGCATCCTTCATAGAAACAGCCCAAACTTCCTTTAATAGTTCAGTTTTTTGAGTAGAAAAGATGCGTGTATGTGACAGTGGGCGAGCAATCAAGGGAAAAAATAAATAAATTTCATGATCATAACATGGAGTCTTTTCACAGAAATCATCATAAAATACAATAACAGGGTAACATGTGCATATCATGGTCATGTGTTCTAAGGGTCAATGAAGTGCTGCTCATTTTTGTCCAGATCTATTAAATAAAAAATAAAAAAAAATAAAAAAAATTCAATTTACACAAACCATTTACTTGAATACACCTCTTCTATGATGAGCTTATTTTAAATTTCTGAGTTTAAAGTCATACTGATATTTTTTCTTGGGCTTAAAGTAAAAAATGTAATGTGGTGTCGAGAGACAGTACAAAAAAGTCAGTCTCATTAAAAGCTGAAATACTTGAAAAAAGAAATGTTGGCATGACTAGTGCAGTATAATCTGTTATTGTTATTAAAAAAAAAAAAAAAAAAAGCAGGGAAACAATTGTGTTCTAAAATATAATTCATATTTAAAACAATATTGTCCACCAAATCAAAGTCATTGGGTGAAACCAGCATGGTAGCCATTTTGTTATGTTGACCATAAAAACCATAAAACAGAGTGGACCCCTTTAAACCCACAAGACTGAGCTTGAAGTTAAAAAAAAAAAAAAAAAAAAATCTAATTAATAATATTTAAATAAAATATAGATTTTTTTTTTTTTTTTTTTTTTACCTTGAAAAATGTGTTTGAAAACTTTTAGGAAATTAATGATTAATTTGTTTATAATCTCATGTATTCAAGGTGCAAAGAAAGTATTTGAATACTTTTTACTTGGTGGTTACACCACATGACATTTTGAAAGTTTTATTAGTAGAAAATGCTATACATTTTTTTTTTAATTTATGAAACCTAATTGGACACAAAGATTACATTTCTGAGAACATCACACAAGTATTTTAAGCTAAAAAAAACAATCTTTGACAATACCATCACCCATGAATTTTTTTTTACAAATTGACCACACACACACACACACACACACACACACACACACACACACACACACACACACATATCTATATATATATATATATATATATATTAAACTTTGAAAGAATATTCGCTATTTGTTTAGATTATTGTAGTTTTAAAAATGCAGTAACATTTTTATGATTGGATTTTTTATTTATTTTTTATTTTAAGATTGAAAGTCTAGGGCTAGATCAAGGGTTAAAAGTCTATATGTGAAAGGGTATTCAAAAAGTAGCAAAAATGATAGCATGGTAGAAAGTTTCCAGGACAGAAAACAAAAAGAAAGAATTCTGTTATTCTGCAGTTATGTAAAAAAACAAACAAACAAAAAAAACAAACGTTACATAAACGTGCCCTTAGTTAGAGAAATACCCCTTTCATTTAAATTCTTAATATTACTTGTTTATTGTTATTTTATCTTTATTTTGCACAGTTTATCTTTGCACGCAGCTAAGTTGCAAATGCTTTTGCAATTATTTTTTCCATAAAACAAAAACAAAAAAATTATATGAACCAAATGTGTGACTGAAATAATGTGTGTGTGTGAGGAAGATATAGAACCAATAAAACAAAAAATAAGACGATGGAAAGGAGTAGAGAACGGGAGGGGTCATGCGAGAGGAAGCTTCAGCGATGCATTCATTCAAAGGATGGCCGGCTTTACAATTGGATATTGTAGATAGTGACTCAAGTGCCTCCAAGTCTACAGTTTTGCACAGCTGGAAACATGGCAGTTGGGACGTGACCCTGGCAGAGAGAGAGAGAGAGAGAGAGAGAGAGACAGTGAATCAAAACCTCTGCATCACATGAGCTATGTTTAGGTCTTAAAAGTGTTGGGCAACGACACACACACACACACACACACACACACACACACACACACACACACACACACACACACACACACACACACAGACAGAGACACAGAGAGAAGGTATTGTTTCTGGACTGCTGAGGAGCATCTGTTGATCATGACACTCTTACTCACCATTTTCTCTCATGTCTCATACATTTTTCATGGTGCCAGTTTCCCTCACCACTGTGTGAAGGGAAGAAGTGCTCAGAATATTCTGCTATTCCTTTTTGTATGATTATAGATCCATAGTAATATGACTAAATGTATGGCATTAGAAATATTTTCTAGATAGCTCACAAAACAGTTCTGCTTGAACAGCTGGAAAAAATTATATAAGAGTCCTTATCAGTACTTCTGCTGAACGTGTGCATTTATGTATGTTTAAGTGTGTGTGTGTGTGTGTGTGTGTGTGTGTGTGTGTGTGTGTGTGTGCGTGCGTGCGTGCGTGCGTGCGCGCGCTTGTGGTTTTCATCTGAACCCTATTACACTACTGCCATCTGCTGTTTGAATGGTAGAAGTTATGTCACTGCATTGACATTCATTCAGCAAATTGGCTTTAGAAAATGGTCAAATAATGAAAACATGACAACTCAAATACTTGTTGTTTTTACTGTCTAAAAAAATAGTCAAATACCCTTTCTCTCTCTCCCTCCAAAATTTGAACTCTTGCTCTCCTGTTACATTGTTGAAGTTATTTGGTTTACGTGTTTGCTTGCTTTAGTTTTTCTTGACAGGAGGCATAAAAGACAGGAAGTCATTTGTGATGTACATACAGTTATTACTCCAAATTGGGTTGTTTCATCTCAATGTCTCCCATGCAGGCGAAGATGATGAAAACCGGCATCATTTCAAAATCAAGAAAAATATCTTGGTCTTGAAGCTTTTAATACTTCCATCTTGAACTACTTTAATGATCAAGTGTATAATTTTAAATAAATTCAGCTTAATATGCAGTGACAATTATAAATTAGCCATCTGTAGGTGGATGTCCCTGAAAGTGTAAACATGTGGCTATGTGGCACTATAAAAACATTGATCAGTTTGTTTGAGCATCCCGACCAGCCCGACGCGGCAACATTGGCTTAACCAATGATGTGGGTTTGGGGTTGGACATTTGTTTGATGACCAATGGATGACGGAAGCCTTTTTTTTTTTCACTGTTGTGTGTACATCTCTTGCGAAATTAAGCATTGTGAATGTACATATGACTCATGACTCAAATAAGTATGCTGCAATAAAGCAAATCTTAGCTCTATTCTCTCAGAATAATTTAGCTTTGTCTCCAGGTTATAAACAACATCCCTCATGTACGTGGTGACAATATGACCTCACTTTGAATCAGAGGATTTATTATCTCATTGTTTTAGAATCCAATTTACCTCCAAGTTCCTCACAAGAATACCATTAAAAACAATTGTTCTGTAAAGTCAGCCTTTTAGAAGAGGATGGTTTTTTCTGAAACAGAGGGCAGCTACCTTGCTGCCCTGTCAGTCATTGCCTTAACTGCATTTTTGTATAAAGAAAACTAGTTACAAACTTCAAAGGCACCATAATGTCATGATTGACATTCATACAATTATTTTAAAATCACCTTCAATGTGTTGTTTTGTTTTGTTTTGATGATTGATATAGATCTAGGAGAAAATCAAGTATGCTTTAAAGATAACAAGTGAATATATAAGTACTTATGACTCTAATTGAGAAATAAGCACATGTTCATTAAAATAAAATTAAATATAATATTAAAAAATGAACTGGCTTCTTTCAACCACTCTGTCAGATGCCAGTTTTATTGTTTTGATTAACCGTCCAACAAGATTGTAAGTTATAATGAATTTAGATGTGACTTGATGCCTTCCTACCTCTGCATACTGCCTAAGAAGGCAACATTTTTAAGGTTTTGGACACAGCTGTGTGTCCACAAAAGTGGTATCATCCCCTAGTTCACAAGAAGAACAGCCTTCTCCCACATTACAATGCATATAAGGGCAAACTATTGAGCTCTAGTCATGGGAGAAATGACCCTTGGCCTCAAAATGAATAAATTCACTATATCTTAATCTGCTGTTATTGATTGATCAATACTGAGGGTTAAGTCTAAAAGGTCCAGTCAGTTGGGTGTGAAGTAGCATTTGATTCTCTCACCTGCATGTTACAAAAGGAAATTACGTCAGTGGCGTAATGGCCATGATCAAGTACAGCGGATTATTTGTATCAAGGTCTTCAATTTCCAATTCATCTTAAATGTCATCTCAGATAAAGAGAGAGTCCAGAAGAGTGTTATGATATCAATGAAGAGAGAGACATGGAGAGATGTCAAGAGTTTAGAGGACTACACTGTAAAACTGACTGAGAGGGACAAAAATAACCCATGTGGGATAAATGCATAGATTCAGCCCAAATCATGTAAGCCCATGGGCGCACTCCAGCAGACTCATGGGAGTCCAATGTGGGGTTTGCCAAGATGTTCTGTATTTTGCTGTCCATTGGGACTGGTTTTGGTATAGGCTTTAAAGATATATTGAGAAAGCGCTAAAGTAGTGTAGCATTGAAACCGCCAGTATGCCAGAATAATTCTATATATTTGATGCAAAACATGACCACAGCAGTAGAGCAGTCATCAAGACAAACGTATGGACTACTTTATAAATTCAGATCTTGAAGGGAAGATAAATGTGACTAAATGCATTTTAACTACAGTATTCTCTAGTCACTGTTATTGTGCTGGGGTTATTATGTTTTTTAACTTTTTTTTTTTGTGCCCTGTTTTGTTTTAGTACCAATAGCATGGATGTGTATGCTAAATAAATAGTTTTTTAATTTTTTTTTTATGTATGGCTCTTTGTTTTTATTTTTTCAGGTGATAAGAAAGAAGACGAGGAGATGATGAGCCAGACAGGTAGACCTTTCATGACCGTTCAAAGCTTCTCTTTTTCCTGGCTTTCACCTACTCATACAAAACCCTGGGACATTCCTCGTAGTTTAAGTTTACAGAAGTTGAGCAGGTCTGCAAATTTAGTTCCATGCCTATCTCTTCTGAAGAGATGACACATTAAACTGTTCCTGTGTCTCGTTATCCTCAGTGTTTTGCTCTTGCTCTTATCTTGTCCTCGCAACATGGAAACAAGGGCAATTTTCTTGAACCTAATGAATTCTTTTATCTACTACAACTTGCTGAATGGTTTCTTTTACTCAGAACAAATTGAATCAAATAATATCCTGAATTTTAATTGTTAAAACTCTGCTTAATTGAAAACGTGATTAAATATTCCATGCATCGCTGTAATCTTAATTCTGAAATCAACACCAGAATGAGGTTTTTCTCCTCCTTAGTTGGCCAATAAGAAAAAAACAGACAATCAAACATCAGCAAGACTCTTTCCTTTTCGTCTCAACAGATGAATTTGTGCTTTCATTTGAGTCTGCCAGCAGCAGAAGTGATTAGATAACAATCATCCTCCCTTCTTTAATATAGGATTAGCCACTGTGGTCTGATGAAAGGACTATAAAAGATTTTCATTGCTTGTTGTTTCTGTAGGATTTAAGAAGAAAGACATGAATCTTGTCATTATGTTTTTAATGTTTGTTTTTTTTTTTCTTTTGGTCTTGTTTGATTTCAGATGAAATCTATGAGGATGATGTAAAGATGGAAAGCCAGAAGCAAGGTTTTTATTCCTTTTTTTCCTTCTGTGCCAACATGTTTTAGTGTTGATTGCTACAAGAGGATAACGGTCACCCATAAATCTGGATATATGTTTCTGGATATATGCCTAGTTATAATGCTCTTCACCATCATTAGTTTGTCATTTGATAAATTACTGTTGTCATGATAAATAGAAAATGTAAACAAATATATCTCTTTAATAAAAATCCAAAGGAGTCTTGTTTCCACAAAAAAAAAAGACAATGACTAAATGTAAATACTCGCACCGCGACGCTATTTAAGCACATTTAGCTATCCGGTTAAGATGTATTGCGGGTGGTTAGTGAATATGGGGGTATTTACACTTGGTCACTTCGTTTGTTTTGATACTGATTGGATTGCTATCAGATAGAATATACACTTTACATTTACACTTGACCACATTAATGTGTCTCCGCCAAATGGATATAAATCCGATCTTCAACTCCAGAGCAATATGCAAATAAAACATAGTTCACTTCCATGATTATGCTAATGCCAGGCAGCGAATTTAAAAGATTTGATTTATTATTTGATTCCAAGTGACTTGCCACGTGTGTGTCTATGTGTGTGTGTGTGTGTGTGTGTGTGTGTGCGCGTGCACTGTGTATTTTTAGGTAAGACACATCAGTGCACATCAGCTGCGCTCATTGTCAGTGTTTAGTTTCAGTTTTGTCAGCGATCTGCATCAAATAAATGAAGAAAGCTCTCTCTCTCCTACAATGTGCATCAGTTTCTTAATTTGTTATTATGTATTGCGTGAAGCGAGCCCTATGCAAATACGTCGTAGATGTAATGTTTCACATTTTTCCTTTGCTGTAGTACTGTTTGGGTGAAGTAAAGTTTAAATATGTGGCTTGTACAGCCAGATGCATTTACACTTGTCCGAGTTTTGTTTGGAATGCGTCTCACACCACCACTGGATATCCTTCTCGTATCCATCTTGGAGGGCATTTACACTTGGTCTTTTCATGATCAGATAGCAATCTGATTGGTAAAAATGCAAGAAGTAACCAAGTGTCACGAGTTCGAATCCAGGGCGTGCTGAGTGAATCCAGCCAGGTCTCCTTAGCAACCAAAGTGGCCCAGTTGCTAGGGAGGGTAGAGTCACATGGGGTAACCTCCTCGTGGTCGCTATAATGTGTGGTTCTCACTCTCGGTGGGGCACGTGGTGAGATGTGCATGGATGCCATGGAGAATAGCGTGAAGCCTCCACATGCTCTATGTCTCCGCGATAACATGCTCAACAAGCCACGTGATAAGATGCGCGGATTGACGGTCTCAGACGCGGAGGCAACTGATATTCGTCCTCCGCCACCCAGAGTCACTACACCACCACGAGGACTTAGAGAGCATTGGAAATTGGGCATTCCAAACTGGGGAGAAAACGGTAAAAAAAAAAAAAAAAAAGTGACCAAGTGTAAATACCCACTAAAACGTAGGTTTTTGCTCCGAAATACAAAACAAAATATGTATTAAAAAAAATGGCAAATGTGGCCCAGTTGTTAAGTAAATTGTCTCACTGTTTTCTCATAAAGCAGGAAAACAGGCAAAATACGTCTTACAGTGTGGTTCAGTATGTATAGATCTCACCCAAACACATGCAGTCTATGTGCTACCAAGCGAGAAAATTCACTGGGTCTTTCCACATCTTACCATTAGCACAATGCGAAGACGCTGAAGTCTTTACGCTTCATGTGTCATGCTGGGATCTGGATTGGCTCTGTTGTCCTTGAACTTGTCTCATTACGGACAGGGAGAGTGGCTGTCAGATACAGTTATTACCATGACGTCTGTGTGCGTGTGTGTGTTTAATGAGACACCTCGCTCCAATCCACTCGATTGTACACACAGACAGACATCAGAACATGTTCATTGACAGACACACACCACTGCACACGCTAAAATTATTCACCATATCACTAATACACACACACATGCGCTCAAAGGCACCGTCCCTGCTCCCTCTGGGGATTTATGGAGCATGATAGAATCTTTACATTCAAACCCAGAGGACAGAACCAGCCACAGTCTGTTCCTTCTTAGCAAACATATAGTAAGCACCCAGCATCACTTTGACTGCAGAGTGTCTACAGTGCAAAGCCACATAACTATATTTGTTTCCATTTTGTAATTATTGGAGGTGACTACATTGTGTGGCATGCTGCATTGCGACATAAGTTTAGCCCTGCGCAATGGCTATCAAGCCATTTTATTTGCCCCATCACTCTGGAATAAATTATTTTATTTTCAAATACCAAGAGTGAATTTTGCAATATTTTTATTTATTTTGTATGTACACAATTTACATACTGTTATATCTGTTTTGCGGGCCATTACATCAAGCTTGTGATGTTTTTGTTTTTGCTTTTGTGTATTTTCAGTGCATTCAGTAGCAATACTAACTGTGTATATTTCTTGAGCTGATTCAACATCAATTTTTATACAAATGAATTACTGTTGAATTAATGAATTACTATTTTATTTTTAACAAATTTTATTTTCATTTGACTCTTCGTGATGTCTTGACTCAAACTCACATATTGCCAGAGTATGTGCTGCATTTGATGAAGAACTTCTCAACCATTAAGTATGTTCTTTAGGTATGCAGGTTAGTGGTATGAATAAATTCCCAGACATACTTTGTAGCAACAAAAACAATGAAAATAATTTACTCTGGTTTTTATACAATTTACAAGTACAATTTAAGAACAAGGAAAAACTTTCATGGCACATACTGTATAGCACTTAAATTAGAAAAGAGCTGCCCGACTAGCGGATTTCTGATTTTTTTTTCTCAGAGTTTAATCTGGCATTATCGAAGAGTAAAGTGTCCATTGGTTGCACAATTCAGAATATCAGCAGATGTGGTATGGTCATTCGGGTATTGTTCTCATACTGTTTTATGAATACTGAGGATTTTTACATCCTGCTCGTTCGACATGCTCATTTTGGCATACACCATAATAAGAAAGTAGGCATATTCGGACGCAGGGACAGTGTTTGCAGTTTGCACACCCATATACCTATATTGTTTTTTTCAACAACTTTGGATGTATTTTTCCACTTTCAGCTTTGAAGGCTGTATCTATGAATGCTATAAATAGTTTTTTCTGATTAACAATTTTTTATTGATTCACATATTAAACACAGAATAACAAAACATATATACACAGAATCAACAATTAACCCATACTATTACTCCTCCCAATCCCAACTCCACCCTGGCCCCCAACAACATCCCAGTGGTCATACATGATTATAGACTCACACACACAAAAAAATATATATTATATATATACAGTTGTGCTCAAAGGTTTGCATACCCTTGGAGAATTGGTAATATATGTACCATTTTTAAAGAAAACATGAGTGAGCAGGCAAAACACATTTCTTTTATTTCTTATGAGATTCATATTCAACTGTAGGTTATAACAGAATGGCACAATCATAAAACAAAACATGGCAACAAAGAAAAAAAATGAAATGACCCCTGTTCAAAAGTCTGCATACCCTTAGTTCTTAATACTGTGTATTGCCCCCTTTAGCATCAATGACAGCGTGCAGTCTTTTGTAATAGTTGTCTGTGAGGCCCCAAATTCATGCAGGTGGTATAGCTGCCCATTCATCTTGGCAAAATGCCTCCAGGTCATGCAAAGTCTTTGGTCGTCTTGCATGAACCGCAAGTTTGAGATCTCCCCAGAGTTGCTCGATGATATTAAGGTCAGGAGACTGTGTTGGCCACACCAGAACCTTCACCTTTTTTCTGCTATAACCACTGGAGGGTCAACTTGGCCTTGTGCTTAGGGTCATTGTCATGCTGGAAAGTCCTAGAGCATCCCATGCGCAGCTTTCGTGCAGAAAAATGCAAACTGTCTGCCAGTATTTTCTGATAACATGCTGCATTCATCTTGCCATCAATTTTCACAAGATTCCCTGTGCCTTTAGAGCTAACACACCCACAAAACATCAGTGAGCCACCACCATGCTTCACAGTGGGAATGGTATTCTTTTCACTATAGGCCTTGTTGACCCCTCTCCAAACATAGCGCTTATGGTTGTGACCATAAAGCTCTATTTTGGTCTCGTCACTCCAAATTATGGTGTGCCAGAAGCTTTGTGGCATGTCAAGGTGTTGTTGGGCATATTGTAACTGGGCTTTTTTTGTGGCATTGGCACAGTAAAGGCTTCTTTCTTTGCATGCAGCTCAGAAACAACCAAAGCAGCTTTCTTTTTCCAAAGCAGCCTGTATTTCTCCTGAGGTTATCTGTGGGTTTTTCTTTGTGCAGTTGTGGCTGAAATCTTTCTTGGTCTACCTGACCTTGGCTTGGTATCAAGAGATCCCCAAATTTCCACTTCTTAATAAGTGATTGAACAGTACTGACTGGTATTGTCAAGGCTTTGGACATCTTTTTATATCCTTTTCCATCTATATTTACATTTACATTTATGCATTTGGCAGATGCTTTTATCCAAAGCGACTTACAGTGCCCTGATTACAGGGACAATCTCCCTGGAGCAACCTGGAGTTAAGTTCCTTGCTCAAGGACACAATGGTGGTGGGTGTGGGGATTGAACCAACAACCTTCCACTTACCAGTTCAGTGCTTTAGTCCACTACACCACCACCACTCCAACATCTATATAAAGTTCCATTACCTCGTTAAGCAAGTCTTTTGACAGTTCTTTTCTGCTCCCCATGGCTCAGTATCTAGCCTGCTCAGTGCATCCACGTGAGAGCTAACAAACTCATTGACTATTTATACACAGACACTAATTGCAATTTAAAAAGCCACAGGTGTGGGAAATTAACCTTTAATTGCAATTTAAACCTGTGTGTGTCACCTTATGTGACTGTAACAAGGCCAAACATGTATGTAAACTTTTGATCAGGGCCATTTGGGTGATTTCTGTTATCATTATGATTTAAAAAGGAGCCAAACAACTATGTGATAATAAATGGCTTCATATGATCACTATCCTTAAATAAAATTTTTTTTTTTTTTTGCATGATCAATCATATTTTCAAAATCAATGCCAAAATTTCACAATTTCTGCCAGGGTATGCAAACTTTTGAGAACAACTGTATATATATATATATATATATACTATATTGCCAAAAGTATTTGCTCATCTGCCTTTAGACCCATATGAACTTAAGTGACATCCCATTCTTAATCCATAGGGTTTAATATGATGTCGGCCCACCCTTTGCAGCTATAACAGCTTCAACTCTTCTGGGAAGGCTTTCCACAAGGTTTAGGAGTGTGTTTATGGGAATTTTTGACCATTCTTCCAGAAGCTCATTTGTGAGGTCAGACACTGATGTTGGACGAGAAGGCCTGGCTCGCAGTCTTCGCTCTAATTCATCCCAAAGGTGCTCTATCAGGTTGAAGTCAGGACTCTGTGCAGGCCAGTCAAGTTCTTCCACATCAAACTCGCTCATCCATGTCTTTATGGACCTTGCTTTGTGCACTGGTGTGCAGTCATGTTGGAACAGGAAGGGGCCATCCCCAAACTGTTCCCACAAAGTTGGGAGCATGGAATTGTCCAAAATCTCTTGGTATGCTGAAGCATTCAGAGTTCCTTTCACTGGAACTAAGGGGCCAAGCCCAGCTCCTGAAAAACAACCCCACACCATAATCCCCCCTCCACCAAACTTCACAGTTGGCACAATGCAGTCAGACAAGTACCGTTCTCCTGGCGACCGCCAAACCCAGACTCGTCCATCAGATTGCCAGATGGAGAAGCGTGATTCATCACTCCAGAGAACGCATCTCCACTGCTCTAGAGTCCAGAGGCGGTGTGCTTTATACCACTGCATCCGACGCTTTGCATTGCACTTGGTGATGTATGGCTTGGATGCAGCTGCTCAGCCATGGAAACCCATTCCATGAAGCTCTCTACGCACTGTTCTTGAGCTAATCTGAAGGCCACATGAACTTTGGAGGTCTGTAGCGATTGACTCTGCAGAAAGTTGGCGACCTCTGCGCACTATGTGCCTCAGCATCCGCTGACCCCGCTCTGTCATTTTACATGGCCTACCACTTCGTGGCTGAGTTGCTGTCATTCCCAATCGCTTCCACTTTGTTATAATACCACTGACAGTTGACTGTGGAATATTTAGTAGCGAGGAAATTTCACAACTGGACTTGTTGCACAGGTGGCATCCTATCACAGTACCACGCTGGAATTCACTGAGCTCCTGAGAGCGGCCCATTCTTTCACAAATGTTTGTAGAAGCAGTCTGCATGCCTAGGTGCTTCATTTTATACACCTGTGGCCATGGAAGTGATTGGAACACCTGAATTCAATTATTTGGATGGGTGAGCAAATACTTTTGGCAATATAGTGTATATATATAATCACACATATTGACAACTACACATCTCTCTCCACTGCCCCTCCCCGAGAGCCCTCCAGAAACACCAGATATCTGCCCCATTTCCCCACAAACAATTCCAAGCTCCCCAGTCTTCTAAATGACCCTTCTTAAAAGGCTGCCACCCTCCCCATGTCTGAGCACCACTCCTGGAATGAGGGCGCTCCAGCCGACCTCCATCCCCTTAAAAATATCTGTCTGGCGATCATGACACTGGTTAGGACCCAACATTTTATGTGTCTATTCTCTACATCAATGACCACCCCATCACCCAAAATACAGACTCTGGGGCAAAATGAAACCCGAGTGCCCAATACGTCACACACAAAACTCTGAACCTTCAGCCAAAATGTTTGGATCTTAACACACCACCAAAAGACATGGGTTGTGTCTACATCCTCTGATTGGCATCGCCAGCAGGTGGGTGTGTCTTTAAGACCAAGCTTATACAATCTAGAGGGGGCCGAATAGAATCGATGTAAAAACTTGAATTGCATAAGGTGCACCCTTGCATCTCTAGATGCAGACTTGATGTTTTTTAGAATCCTAGCCCACACTCCCTCCTCCAATACCAAGTTTAAATCTTTCTCCCATAGTCTCTTGATAGAAGTTAAAGCTCCGTCCCCCAGACTCTAAATTAGAGTAATACACTGATGCCTCATGACCTTTTCCAAAAGCAGTAATCAACTCTCCCAGAGTGTCTGCCACTTTAGGGGTATGTGTGCTACTCCCAAAAACAATACAGGGCAGGTGGTGCAGCTGTAAATACTTATAGAACTGAGATCTGGGAATCCCAAAATGTTGAACCAAATTTTCAAAAGATCTCAACACTCCACTCTCATATAGGTCACCGAGTGTAGTAACCCCACTCACAATCTACTCTGACCAGCAGAAAGGGGACTTATTAACACATAATTTAGGGTTCAGCCATATGCTTGAGGCAACATTTAAATAAATGTCCGAATTAAACACTCTGGACACTTTTGTCCATACCGAGTGCAAATGCGAGATAACTGGGTGTAACTTAACTTCTCAGATTAGTTTGATAGAAAGACTTTGCAATGATGAAATAGGGGCAAGAACTTCCTGTTCAATACAAAACTAGGGAGGGGCTTTCTCAGGTGGAAGCAACCAATGAGCCAAATGTCTGAGACCGAATGCATAATAATAAAACAAAATCTTGGGAAGGCCTAGCCCACCTTTGTCAATTGGCCTGTGTAACTTATTAAAATGTAATCTAGGACATTTACCATTCCAAATGAAGGACTTCACTATGCTATCAAATTGCTTGAAATAAGAGAGGGGGACATCTACAGGGAGAGACTGTAGCAGGTAGTAAAATTTTGGATTACAATTCATTTTAATAACATTAACCTTCCCAATGAAGCCCACCTGCCCACATTGCTCGAAAACATTTTTATTAAGGGGTCAAAATGAACTCTAACTAAATCAGACAAATTTGCTGGGAATAAAATGCCCAAATACTTAATGCCCTGTTTGGACCACTGGAATGCACCCAGCTGGAAAGCCATTACTGGACATTACGCTGTCAGATCCAAAGCTTCAGATTTAGACCAATTGACTCTGTATCCTGAGAATTTAGATAAGGAATTAATAATTCTGTGGAGGCAAGGCATAGATCTAATGGGGCCGGAGACAAATAATAAAATATAATCTGCATAAAGCAAAAGCTTATGCGCCATACCTCCCACTGGAAAATCATCTTCCCTTTTTATCGCGGCTGCTAATGGTTACAGGGCAAAACAGAACAATAATGGGGAAAGAGGGCATCCCTGCCGGGTGCCCCTATCCAGAGTAAAATAATCTGAAATTAATCAATTTTTTGTACCGCCGCTACCGTGTGTCTATAAAGTAACTTAATCCATCCAATAAAAGTATTCCTGGACCCGTATATTTCCAAAATCTTAAAAAGATAATCCCATTCTACCATATCAAACGCCTTTTCGGCATCAAGTGAGATGGCAGCCAAAACTCCACCTTCTGCGACAAAATACTATTATATCTGTATTTCAATTGGGTCAATTCTCTGAGGCCATCAGATGACATTCGGCGCTTCAGCTCTGCCTCGGCACTTTTAATATTTCCTTCCAATTCCACGAGTTCTTGTGCTTTGGATTTTTTGGTGAATGAGGCATACTGTATGATCCAGCCCCTAAGAACTGCCTTAAGTGCCTCCCAAGCCATGCCCCCAGAGGATACTGAGGACCAGTTGGTCTCCATATAGACATTGATTTCAGACTTTAGCATTTGTTGGAATTCAGGATTTTGCAAAAGGGATACATTAAAGCGGCAACTATACGATTTCTTTTTCTCATATGTGGCAACACCTCTAAATACACCAGGGCATGATCGGAGACTAAAATGTTTCCAATTGCGCAATCAACAACAGATTAAATGAGGGACTTAGATAAAAAAATTTTAAAAAATCTGTTCTAGAGTAAATCTTATGGACTGATGAAAATGTTTTATAGTCCTTACCATATGGGTTCAGAAGTCTCCAAATATCTGTAAGACCAAGATTTTTACATATCCTGTGAAGCGTCAATGTTGCTGTAGGGGCCTTTTGCTTCACTATGATCAAGGACTGAGTCCATCAAAAGATTAAAGTCTCCTCCCAATATTATATCATGAGGGGTGCCAGTGGTTTGCAGCATCCCTTCAAGATCTATAAAAAAGCCCTGATCATCAGCGTTAGGTACGTAAATATTAGCCAAAATCAACTTTTGCCCCTGAATTTCTGCTAAAACAATAATGACTCTTCCAAATTGATCTTTAATCTGTTTGAGACATTTTAATTGTAGATGTTTACTTATCAATGTAATGACTCCCCTGCTCTTACTTGAGCCAGTACTTAAGAAAACATACCCACCCCATATCTTCCCAAATTTTTCAGCTTCCTGCGGGGAAAGATGCGTTTCTTGAAGAACACTATGTTATAGTTCTTACGTTTAAGAAAATAAATAACCTTCCTTCTTTTTATGGGGTGCCCCAACCCATCACATTCCACGTGGAGAGAGACAATCCACTCATATTAACATTTGACATTTTGATATATTAGAAAATATAGATTGAGTGTCAAAAACAAAATTATAAATACCACATTCCATTATTAGTGCAACAATCAAACCCCAAACTTCCCCCAAAACCAAACAAACAGAAAAAAGAAAAACATGCGCATTAACCCCACGCACGACAGCATCAACCGGTGTCCATCCCTCTAAACTCAAACAGTCCATGTAAACCTACGAGAACCCCTACGACAACTTTGCTGTCGGATTGCTGAAGTCCAGTGTTTCTGTACAAATTTTGTGAGACAGAATTACATAACAGAAGAAAATCTATATAACAAACTCAAGCCAGTAGGTGGGATAAACACGAAGAATGTGCAGATTCATCCACATAACTATCCCAAAGGTGTGTTCCTCCACAAAACAAGCTTCAGCCGCTAGCGGAACCAGCACAAAAAAAGAGGCCGTTCAGTTTCCTCGGACAGTCAAACGAATGTTCAGTGAGCCGGCCCATTCGACTGTTACATGAGTGCAACAGATGACCCAATCATTCCAATGTCCTGCAAGAAATACTCCACAAAACAAACTCCAACCAATAGAAGGTATAAGCACAAAGAACATGCAGATTCATCCACAACACTGTCCTGAAGGAGTGTTACTACAAAAAACAAACTCCAGCCGCTAGGTGGAACCAGCACAAAAAGAAACAAAAAAGGCGCCCAATTTCCTAGGATGGTCAAGTGAATGTTCAGTGAGTCAGGCCCACTCAGCTGCAACATGAGTATCACACAATGACTTACTCACTCCATTGACTTTATGAAGGACAATGCTTGTTGGGGACATGTAAATACTTTGTGGCCATCCTTAGCATCTATTCTCAATTTGACCGGGAACATCAGTGCAAAAGCAACCTTCCGTTGATGTAAGAGTTTCTTGCATTCCTTGAATCGATCACGTTTCTCTCTTGTTGAATTTGCAAAGTGTGGGAACAAGAAAATGCTGTGGTTCTTCCAAGAAAGCCTTCCTTTATATCTCGCCTTGAGTAACACGAGATCTTTAATGGATGATCTCAGAAATTTGGCCAGAATTGATCGGGGCCTCTCTCCTTCAGCGGATTGCTGAACCAGGACCCTGTGAGCTCGCTTGACTTCCAGCTTATGGCCTGTTATATCAAGCAGACTCGGAAAGAGCCCGTCTAGGAATTCCACCATATTCTGACCCTCTGCTCCATCAGGAATTCCAACAATTCGGACGTTGTTCCGCTGACTACGATTTTACATATCCTCCAACTTTTCCCTCCAATAATCAATCCGTTTTTCGATATCCCCCACTCTTGTAACCATCTCAGTGAATTTCGTCTCCATGGCAGTGATCAATCAACGTATTGCAGCAAGATCCTCCAAGTCAGCAACGACTTTCGTCAGCATTGCCGACACATTTAGCAATTCATGCCGAATCTGGTTCACCTCTCCGTCCAAATTGACTCCCTGGTCCGAGGCCTCCAGGGGGGTGTCAGTTTGAGCACGTAAATGTCTTTTAAGGTCTCCAGAGCCTGAGAATTTTGAATTCTTTGACATGTTGTCTTCCTAGAACTTGTTATGGATCAGGGTGTATCAAATCTCATCTGTTTATATCATTAAAAGTTTTAAAACTAGCAAAGAGCGCAGAGCTCGCCGTCCGAACCTTGCATGGCGTCACGTGATTCTCCCTATAAATAGTTTTGTCTTGCCAGGCCAAGGATGCATAGCAAATGTACTGCTTGGATCTAACACAAGAGCCAAAGATACTTGCAATTATGCTCCCTGGAGAAAAGCAAAACAGAGAGATTTTTAGGGCCAGGTGAGCCAGAGCTAGAGATTGCGCAAAGACAGAGGCTAAATCTGAATTTACCAGAGCACCGAGCACCTGCGATGCATGCATCACTTCCCTCTGAGTCTGGATCGGTGCATAAAGACGCATCTGCTTTGTTTTCTCATGTTTGTGTGTGTTTGTTTGCTCAATCATTCATGTGTTTCTCTGTGTATGCGTGGATGTTTCTGTGTGCATAAATATGACCATAAAGCAGTCGGCAGACAGTATCAAAGTTCTGTTGATAAAGTATGTGAATACGTTTTCCATCCATGCAAGAGCTGTTTCACTGAGAGCAGGAGGGGTAAAATTCATACCCTGGCAGAATACATCTCATTTCAGCAGGAAAAGCAAACCAACCTTGAAAAATAAATAATTTATCTTCAAAATGAATGACACCCATATTGTTGTCTCTGCCTTTGTTTGCATTGGTGTGTGTGTCATCCCATGGTGCTTGGGGGTCTCTTGGGTGTCTAGATATTTAATGAGAAATTCCTAATGGTTTGTCTGTTTGTTTGTTTTCTAAAGATGATATACCAGATGCCGTAACTTTCGAGCAGGTGAAAGAAAAGCCTGAGAAAGGAGATCCTAAAGGTAATGCTACATCTGCAACCTGTTTGCTCTCATCTCTTGATCTAGCAGCAGCAGTTGTAATTCAGACAAAATCAAACAGTAAGTGATTAAGCATTCTTGACATGTAAAGGTCAGTTAAGATTTTCCACACTAGACCCAGTAAAAAATGTCTTTATGGACCTTGCTTTGTGCACAGAGGATGAGGAATGCTATGCCACATTCTGCTATAAATATTTGTCTGAGTAGAATTCATGGCATTATGCTTGATTTTATGCACCTGTTAGTAATGGGTGTAGCAGAAATAGTAAAAACTGTTAATTATGGGGGATGTCCACATACTTTGGGCCATATAATGTATATTCAATTGAAAATATAGCAATGACATTAGCAGTCTGAGCACTTTTTGGGATGCAGTGAAATCAGGTGTCATCGGGAGGCTAGTAAATAGTGCGAGTGGCCATAGGGATGAGTGTGTACAGGCGATAGAGCTTTGATTTCCTGCAGGATGGTTCATGAGTCTTAGTAACTCTAAATGAAGGACAGAGGCCTCCAGGGCTCTATGTAGCCCAGGTGCTGCATTCCATGCCACCCACAAACTATCCCACTACATTGATTACGAGAATGCATGTCTGTGTCCCTCTGAACTGCAACTTCAAATGCTTTCCGCAGATGGAGTCAGGGTGGATGTGTGTGCATTAAATCCTGTTTTGTGTCTTTCATCTTACTGGGTGTGTATATGTATGTGTGGGCGAGGGCAAAATTGATGTTATTTGTGGCCTTGTATCCCACTCTGGAGCAGACACAGGTGTTAGCTGGAACCGCACAGATGGATCCTCTGACTCTCCATCCCATTTGAAGAGAGAGAGAGAGAGAGAGAGAGAGAGAGAGAGAGAGAGAGAGAGACCCAAACACAAATTAAAGGCATTAGGCTGAAACAGCTGCTCCAATTCACCCCAAAATGGCAGCT